>NC_049171.1:18109183-18467183 GCF_009769625.2 Cygnus olor
AGGAAATCAACTGTAAATGGCATCTTCAGTAATGAAGGAAAAAGCTGGATATCCACAAGTCTGTTTCCTAGGCAACTGAATGGAAGGACAATCAGAATCTCTCAATTGCACCCCATTATAGATATTTTCTACACAGACCAGTAAAAGGAAGAAGAAGGTGATTGGAAAATCTTCAGCAAAAAGTACTACTGGAGCACTTTGAAAGCGTGGGGGAAGTGAACAGATAACACACAAAATGGCTGCCTGCGTGGAGCTCCTGATTGCAATCATCTTCCGAGCAGTGAGAGGGGGGATGGCAGAAAAATCGCCCATTTAAACACTGCATTCCCAGAGGTCCCAGATTTCATTTCCCAGACTCCAGGGATGAGGCTGCACTGACAATTATGCTTCATACAAAATATCTCACAAATGGACTTTGATTCAATGTAGAGAAGGGTTATTCTGAAAATCTACGTTGTAAATTCTCTATCTCTGTTATACTTTGGCACCTTACCAATCTAATGGTCCAAGATTTTTAATATGACCTGATGAACCAGAGCTGTTGTTGATCCACTAATATCACTTCTCTGAATAATTTATAGAATGCACAAACTTAGGCAAATGAAATAAGCATATGTTAAGGGAGTTCACTTGTTTCTGTGCTGGGTAATCTCTTAGTACCAAAAGTAGCAGTATATGTTTTATTCAGGAACATACTGGGAAAAAAAAATAGATATACAAGCACTTAGAGATAAAAATATTACAAGGTATCAAAGCTAGACAAAAATGTGAATGAATCTAGATGAGCCATATGGCCTTCCTCCATCCTTAAACATTAATTTTAGGATACTAAGTATCACAGTAACTCTGGTCTTCTAAGGAAATGCTGGGGCTATAGACCAGCTAAGGAAAGACAAAGCTGCTTATTACCATGTCTGCTGTCCCTCTTTGGAGGGATTTCTTTTTTGCTCACAGTATTTTTATTTATTTATTTTACTTTATTTTATTATTTTATTTTATTTTATTTTATTTTATTTTATTTTATTTTATTTTATTTTATTTTATTTTATTTTATTTTATTTTATTCTTTTGTTTTGTTTTATGTGTCTTTTTATTTTATTTTTTTAGCTCTGAACAGGCCTACTGAGGCCTACTAAACATCAAAGTATTTTGCTGAGGCTGACTACATCAGTCCAAAGTCTTCATTTCAATGCAAATAAATGGATAAGTGCAGTGTATGGACAAGAGTTCCATGCTGCTATCTAACCTAACAAACTTTTCCTCATTTGACATGCTCTTAAAGCTAACGAGCAAGAAAACAACAACAACAAAACAGAGAATAACAATGTTTTTGTTTGTTTGTTTTGCTTTTAAGAAAAACAAACACTGGCTCATTCATAAACAAAAACGTTGTAATTCATGATTTGGACTAAAAGCAACAAAATACACCTTTCCCACCACAGCAAAAATTAGTAGAATAAGCACAGGAAAATCATTGTCAGTTCTGGCAATGTAAATAGGCCAGCAGAATTAAAAGGCAGAGAAGGGAGAGAAATTATATTAGGGAAGGCTTCTGGAAAGTGGGAGGATTCCTCTTTTTTATTCTAAAATTTACATGGTTTATACAGTTGTGCTCATTTCTTGACTGCTCTGATTTCTCACAGAGGTATGGTTTGGCAAGGGACCAAGTTAAACCTCTTTACCCTCAGTTTGTCTGAGGCTCTTCAGTTGCAGAGGACTTAGACTTTTGGTTCGTTTCCAAGGATGTTTTTATTGCTCTGCAATTGACTCGTCTGCTTTCCTGGGTGGGGTTCGAAGCATTCATGTGTATTAGCAAATTGATGAGAAGACGGGGGCAGCAAGGGTAGAACACAAATTTGCCAAGGAAGAACATGTTAAAAACATATGCAGGAAGAACTATGGAGGAATGGAAAGAGAAGATGTTTGGGGAAATTTTTGTATACAAACAGTAGCTATATACATCATTTTGGTACGGGGAGTGGGAAAACTTCCTTGAAAGCGTCAATTCTTAGTCACAGCTAGAAATGAATAACAGCTTTAATGAGTGATCTTACATTATTATTTTCTCTAGGATGGCAAATTCACTGGATGAAAGGATGAGTTCTGGCAAAATAACCATCTTCTGAAATGAATAAAAAAAGTTCTGTGGGAAAACTCCCACAGAATATGTGACAAAATATTTCAAAACAGGAGTACTAACTGTAGGATTGTAGCTCAACTGGTGTGCAAAACTTCCACTACTTTCTATCTTTACCACTGAGAAAAACTTACTTCATCTGAAACAGGTGGTAGAAAAACTGGCATTTTGGCAGCAGTTCCATCAGCAACAGCATCATACCCTAAAAATAGATAAAAACAACTGATTTAACCAAAAATGAAGCTCTGCTGCTGCAGGTAGAGAGACCTTCTCTTGAGCTCTCTGGAACTGCAAAATCCTCTGTATTTAATTACTGTCTCTCAGTCACTGATATCTTAGTTTCTTTTTCGTCTTGTCTAAAAATCCCAAATGTGTTTCTGTTTAACAGTTTGGCGTAGTTTGCCAACATTGCCAAGCCAATGTTCATAGAGCTTAGCCATGGTAGTGATATCGCCATGAAAACTGGCCCTTTCCTTATCATGGAGAAGAAAATTTGTGCTTAGAGATGCCTTTCAGCCCTTAACATTTCAAGTTCTTTTTTGTTATGACACAAACTGGATGAAACATTGAAAGTGAAGAGAATAACAGCTATCCTTAATAGAGGAGGAAAAAATAAAAAAAAAGAAAAAAATTGGGTTTATTTTTGGAAACTAAATAGATGAGAAAACAGTAGTCCATACCCTACACTTATTCATAGAGGAGACTGGTCAAAACCAGCCACATTTCTGGGAGTGGATGAACTTCTCATAGGATGTCTGCAGAAGCTCAAGGCAGAACAATGTTTGTGGAGATGTATCCAGAGAGCATGCAGGCAGAATCATCTAAAAGCCACCTAGAGAGTGCTTGCATTGTTTTCCTAAGAGAAAGCCAATAGAGGAAGCTTTTGGGCAGTGAAGAAGCTGGAAAGAACCTTCAGAATAAAATCAAGAGTTTTCAAATGCTGTTTCTGTTATAAGGGTGAAAAGGGCATTATGTACATTATTCATAAATAGTTTTGCAGCATGCGCATCACTGATTATATCATGAAAGACTTCCCATAAAAAAAAACCTTCCAAGCTCCCTGAAGCTGGCTAGAGCTGTGCTCAAAAGGGATAGTGTTATTAGTACAGCAGGGGATGGACTTGTTCCCAGTGTACCTGGCAGGCATTTGTACAGACACACGATGACATCAGTCACAGCCAGGACCACACATATATATTCACATATAGATGTAAGTTTGTTGGACAGCCAATACATATGGTTTACACCCTTCTCCCTCTTAGCTGCAAAGGAATCCAGATATTTTTAAGTATGGATATGCATATGGACACATATAATAATATTCCTTGTGCAGAAGAAAAGACTTAAATTTTTCAACATGCTCTCCTTATTTCTGGCAGTTTTCCTTTCCCATTGTGCTTACTCACTCTTTCCCTGGAAGACTGAAGGGCCCTTGAGGAACTTTTCCCATTTATAAAGCTTAGATTAACACTCACAAAGTCACAGAGCTTACTCATTCGAGTAAATTGCTGTGAAGTGACTAACTGGAACAGCCAGCTCACATGGTTGCAGTGGTGCACACCTCTCAAGTTGGAAATACCTGGTTAAATAGAACAATTGGAAGACAAAGCCTATGACAAGTAAATATTTACACTGGATAGATTGAAACAATCTTTAGGCTACTTTTTATTCACCCCAAGAATTAAGCATTTATGGACAGTGAGTAAATTCATAACTCTTGCAGATGTCTTGAAGCTGATTTCTAAAATAGAAGAAAAGTGGCTAAATCCTCTGCATAATTTATTACCAATTGTCCATCTAGCTTTTGTTAAAATAGGAACCATGACAAAGACCTTGGAAACCATGATTCATGAATTTTCCAGGAGAAGCCAAGTGCATCATCCTCTGAAAGGAATATAAAGAAGGAGATCTTACATTTGTTGAAAATTCCTGCATGCGCTTTTCTCCCTACTTTGTATAGAAGTAGTGGTAAAGCAGGAAGTGTTTATGCTGAGAAGACAGTGACTGCCAGTCACCAACTGACTGTCTCGAGTTATGTCAGTCTCATTACTGTATACGACTCTGAGTACCAAAAGAGTGGCAGTTGTAACATCACCTCTCCTTTATCAAGTCATAGTTGAACAATATAGAAATACAGGCTTTGATCACTACT
Organism: Cygnus olor; assembly: GCF_009769625.2. Classification (NCBI taxonomy): domain Eukaryota; kingdom Metazoa; phylum Chordata; class Aves; order Anseriformes; family Anatidae; genus Cygnus; species Cygnus olor. The sequence goes on from NC_049171.1 coordinate 18,113,473, forward strand.
TTTGTTGTTGTTGTTGTTTTGTTTGTTTGATTGTTTTTTCTAACACTGAAAAAGAATAAGGGAGTGGAAATCATTTAGCTTCACACAGGATGCCTTTCCAGATACTTTCTACATTCCTGTGAAGTTTTAAAAACCAAATAAGACCATACAGAAAGGAGAGTACTGCTCAATATTTCCTATTTCCCATTCTCAAGCAAAACCATGGTGTTCCTGTCATCTGTTTTAATTCAGATTTGCCTTTATACATATATATATATATAGAGAGAGAGAGAGAGAGAGAGAGAGAGAGAGAGAAAGATACATAGATATAATGTAGTGTTTTCTTATAGTGATAGAGAGTTAAAGCACTGTCCTTGTCACAAGCCAGCTTGATTTATGTCTCCACAGTTCTCCAGAGATTTTGGAAAGATGACTATATGACACAAATACTGAAATGGACTGTTGATAAAACCTAAACTAATGTTTGATTCTGGCATGACTCCAAAATTTAAAAGGTCAAATGGTCTGCTGTCCTCTGACTTCATGACTATGTCTATCTTAGCTACTGCTGCAGGTTTCTAATACAGGTGAGCTCCTTTGGGCTGGACCCTTTGCAGATATTTTTGAAACTTTTAAGGAAGCTCAGAAAGCTTACAGCTACCATGACACTGCTGAAACTCCCCCTCGGAGATAGGTAATCATTCCAAACTGCATTTTGCTTGCACCTTTCCCCAGCAATTACTCCCTGAGTTATTTCTTCTCCTCTAATTTCTAACTCCTAATCTTCAGAACATGAACATCTTTACAACAGCTGTTATTGTTTCATTTTACAACAGTGAAGTAATAGATTTTAAGTGTCATTATTATATGTAAGGAAATGGACTTAGATGCTTTATCTATGTATAAAAATGCATTAATTTTGTCATTCTGTTCTTTCTATCAGCCTCATTGATTTGCTCTTAATTGATGAGAGCTTACTTTCCACTAGCATATTCCACACTGTATGAACTGAGAAACAGTAGAAACGTTTTTAAGAAAATTAGTTTGATTTTCCTTCCTCAATAATTCTTAATTCTTAAGTTCACTTTATATTTTATTCACCTGTATTTCTAGGTGGCTATTTTAATACACGCTATGCATACTTGAACGTGCGAAGTGAATACTGCTCCGAATGAAATAAATTGGCAGCTGCTGATTCTGCATTCAGGGGTTTAGTCTTTTCATTTACACTGAAGTCTCTCCAGCTTGCAGGAAGAGCAGCCACTTGCTCCCAGAGAGGATGGCCAGCACACACGATGCCATGCGGCTGCGCGGCCCGTGTCAGCACTGCCGCCTGTGCACAGAGCAGCTGCCCAGCAGAGCAGCATTGCCAGTGCCTGCCTTTGGCATCAGCACACACTGCTGCTCTGTATTTACACAGCTCACGAGGCTGGAACTCTCATGCATCCCTACGTCTTTTGCCAGATGGATGTGCAACAGCTCCAGCAGATCCCAGGGCAGAGCTATTACCCAAACACTGGCAGAATCAGTGCTTTCTCCAGCGAGTGGCAAGAGTAATAAAACCAGCCGGCTGCTCAGAGCCCAGCAGGGCAGCTGCTTTTGGTTTGTACACACTAGCTTGTTGTACTACAATGCAAGTCTTCATATTACAGTTATTAAAGCTACACTGATATTTTATATGAAATCAAGATAAATGCTATTCACTTATTTCACTGTGATCCTTTGCAGAACTGATTTGCTGAAAGTTCAATAGATCTGGGACGATACCTACGTGATTGCAAACTGTTCCACTGCTTTGTTAGTGATTATACCTCTAAGCCACAGACAAACATAGTCAGGACAGAAATGAAATATTTGACTAGCTGGAGCCTAGTGTGTCAGAATTGTATAACAGTCTGTAGAAATAGTGCCAGAGCAGGCTTCTGGATGATAAACAAAAAAAAAAAAAAAAAGAAAAAAAAAAAAGTGTAGAGTAGTGAATAAAAAGAGTGGCAAAATTAACGTTTAAACACAGAACTGAAAATCATGTAAAGAAAATATTACCAGCTAAGAAGCAAAGTCCTCCAACAAGATTGGTTTTTTAATCATGTCAGTTTTTAATAATGGTGCTGTGGAACAAATGCTGTAAAAACAAATCCTGCCTTAGAAGTTACCCATTTTGAAATGCTTCTCCTGAGGATCTTAGTGGATCTGTATCTCATTTGATACGGGTTCCATAACTATATCTAAACCTAATTTCAATCTCTCATAATGATCTTAAAAAGCATGTCTAGAACATAACTATTACTATGCCAGACAAGAGTAAAAGCTGATTTAGGCTAAAGCCATGTATGCAACTATGGTCCATCCTATACACGTTAAAACAAAAGTTACCAAATTGTCATCCCCACATCACTTACGGTCTGAAAAACTGTGATTGATGAACTTTAACGGATTCCTTCAATGATTTGAAAGAGTATGTAATTTACAACTATATTTAGTAAAATATTAATGATACGGGCAATAAAAAACATTCCGTGAGAACAGAAAATTTGGGAACCACTGTTTGGGGTTTATGAGACTGAAAAATCATCTTCCCTAAAGGACAAAGATGTAGCCCTAACTAAATAGTTTACCTGCCTTAGAGAAGAAAGCTGAGGTGACCTCCAGAGGTCACTTCCAAGTTAAATTTTTCTGTGATTCGATCTTGTGAATGCAAGAGCTCTACCATACAACCTGCCTGACATAGCAGAGCTAAAAGAATATGATCGAAGACCAGACTTGTTGGATGCCAAAATAACTGCTGCACAGCTTTGGAAAATGAAACCTACAATATGATTCTCACAGCTGTTTCCAGTGTATGCCTTCCATTAAAAAATAAAAACATAAAAATTACCCACTTGTGTGTACACACCGAGAAAATTCCTGTTCTTGTGTGGCCACCATCGCTTCAGTTCTATACAAGAGGCAAGCAAGGGACCCTTCTCTCACCCCAGAGTGCCCCACTGAGAAAAAGCATCAATATCTGCATGCAGTTCCATGAGGCTAAAAAAGATTCCTTGGGGAACCAGACATAAGGAGAGAATTACTAGCTAGATCATTTCATGTAACTGTTTTTATTATTATTATTTTTATTTATTTATTGAAAAGTTTGAAAAGGACTGACTTGAATATTTTTTCTCAAAATCTAGTAACTGGTAAATTTTTGTTTCATTTCATGGTCATTCTCAAACTTGCAGGTCTGTATCAGTTATCTGTGTTTGCAGGTTATGTTTTCAAGCTTTGCCTCAAGATATTTCTACATATGTGCTGCAATCAACCATTAGATAAATTATATAGTTTTAAGGGCCTGGTCAAATTTCTAGTGAAAATTCTTGAAAAATGCATTATTTACGTAAGTTGATTTACCTGAAGGGTAAGGATTGAAGTGCAGGATCTTCTGGTTTCCTGTTAGTACCACCTTGTACAGAGCATGCAGATCTGTTACTTGGCTGCAGCCTGTGAGGAGCCATTTCTCTTGCATGAGGGTAGTGTCTGCTCCTGAATCTAATGTGACTTGAACACCCCAACCTGGATGTCACCTGTTCTTTGATTAAAAACTAAAGTGTTTCATCTGTTTTGTTTAAATATATGTAACTTTGCAACCCTTTTTTCTCCTCCCTCCCTCCCTCCCTCCCTCCCTCCCTCCCTCCCTTCCTTCCCTCCTTCCTTCCTTCCTTCCTTCCTTCCTTCCTTCCTTCCTTCCTTCCTTCCTTCCTTCCTTCCCTTTCCCTTTCCCTTTCCCTTTCCCTTTCCCTTTCCCTTTCCCTTTCCCTTTCCCTTTCCCTTTCCCTTTCCCTTTCCCTTTCCCTTTCCCTTTCCCTTTCCCTTTTCTTCACTCAGGTCTCACTAGATTGATATTTACTCCATATGTAGTTTTCAGTTAGCATATTTATGAAACTAAAACCAGAAAAAAATGTCTGAATTGATTGCAATCTCAAATAATCTGAACTGGCAGTCATCTCAAATGGAATTATTCAAATCTGTTGCTCATATCCCACTATTCTGGTATAAGGCTATCTTTGTAAAACAGGCACTTCTAGATATATTGTATTCTCCCAAACCAGTTACAGAAAACATCAAAAGTGTTTTGTTTGTTTGTTTGTTTTATGTTTGTTTATTTGTTTCTGCTGTTTTCAGCAAATCTCTGTGGTTTCTCTCTTTCATGGTAGCATAGTACTTTTTCTGTTTTCTTAATCTTTCATTGATTTCAGTGGTAGGAATGATGCCACTGCTATTATTTTTTGTTTCTCTCCAAGACTAAAATGCACATCTATGCTTCATTGATACTGCATTTATTTGTTGAAGTATGTTTTTGTCTTTAAAAAAAAATAATGCTCTAACTGACCTGGAAAATAGAAGACTCCCAGTGTAAATCCTAGATGCCAGTCACTAACCTGCAATCACTCTTTCTGAAATTAAATTCTCTGGCTGCCCACTAGACCAAACCATCCCTCAAAGAGTTGGACTCAGAAATCAAGTGATGCCAGAAGGTTAAAGGGAGACCTGGTGTGGACTAGTAACACTCACTGTATAGGTAGTGACACTATAGGCTCTACCAACCCTTTTGTTTCCAAACAGTATTGAGACTACCAGTCAGTTTTGCTCCTGTCTCTAATAAAGTCATCGGAATCATTTTATGGATGGATTACTTTACCATGGAAATAAAGCTGTGAGGGAGGATAAAGATATTCTATTTTTCAAAGGACAAAAAGTACTCAACAAAATATGCAGCTTGTGGCCCTTCATTTAGTAATCTGTAGCTCGTAAAAATCAAGGTTGTTAAGTAGGGCCAAGGGATTCGTGTTCAGTGGGACCATTTTGTCTTTGTGGTCCCTCGACTTGCACAGACTGCTTTCCCCCCAGTGCTGTCAATGCTGTGAGCTATGTAAGAATTTGCTGCCTGGCTATAATCTCTCTTAGACCAAAGCCCCCATGGTAACTTTAAAAATGTTGTTCTCAATAGTCCATGTGTTTTGGTGGCTGATAGTAGTGCAAGTAGTATTGAAAGTGATTACTACAACCCTTCCTCTCCACTAAGGACAAGGCTGGCATGATTTCTTTTCCTCTGACAGTGCCCTTCTTTGCTCACCAAGGGTGGGAGGGAGTGGGGCTTTCTGCAGGCAGAGCACAGAAATGTGTTCCTGCTGAAGAAAACAGGGAGCAACAAAAGAATTTAGCCTGAATCACAGTTCATTTCCTGGCCAGCTCCTGGGGCAACGCTCACATATGCTGCCCTTTATTTAAGGGAGACTTCAGCATTACATGTTAGCCCGTTACTCGGAATGGCAAGATCACAGCCAAAAGTAGTATGAGATAATAACAGGTATCACACACTGCTTGTGGTTTCATAGTATCCCAACTCTGCCAGACTAGTTGGATTATGGGCAGTTTTAAGTTAATAAAACCAATTTGTTTAAAAAGAAATTACCCATTTGGCTCTTGTTGATCATCCAGTTGGTCTTATTTTTCCAAGAGGCAGAGCACATCTGCATCCAATTAGTATATTAGTTGGAGTGACTCTGCACTGCTACATTACAGTTCCTGTGCGTGGCTTGAAAAAATATGTAGGATGTAAACTTTTCTCTCATCCTGTTGCAAATCAGGAGAGGCTTTAATGGAGAGACAGAACCCAGGGGGTGAGGGGAGGAAGAGGGAAAGGAGCAGGGTGGTAAATATCGTCAGCATTAAGCATAGTTCCTTGAGCTCAATGAGCTTTTTTAGTGTTAAAGGTAGATCTTACACTTGGTTTCTGGCACGTCAAAGTAAATAGAAAATACCCCCCCACCCCCCACCCCGCACTCCCAGCTTTTTTTTTTTTTTTTTTTTTAATGGAACTTAGTTTAGGTTTCTCGTGATTATAAATAGAGTACCATTAGTACAAAGCACAGTCCATTACAGGCTCTGTGCTTGTGTCTGCCTTCTCTTTGTTCCTCCTAATCCTGCTCTGGTAATCAGAGATGTACAAATATCAATTAAAGATATAATTAATTCAATTTGACTAATGTAATAAACTGCTTCAATGACATTGTAACATTCTGTTGGTTTGTATTTAACCCTCATATTTATTGTGTAGTTGCTCTCTCTCTTTTCAAACACCTAGCCAGCCTGTGAGTGGTCAATGCAGTAGCTCAGGGCTGAAGGTGGGTTTTGAAAGGTGTTGGTTGTTTGTTAACTGTACTGAAGATGAACAGCATAATAATAACAGAAGTTAAGAGAATTAAAGAATGAAGTGAACTGCAGGCTTCAGAAAGTGTTCAAATGGAGGAGATTGAAATGATAGTCCTCAGGTTATGAGAAAGAGTTAGACAGTCAGCTTCCTTGCTGCATGGGTCTGCTGAATTAGGTAGACATACAGTGTTCCCTTGCTCATCCAAAAAGCAGTAAGTTCACATATGAAAGCATGTGAACACTTGTACATGTACACAGACTACATAGAGTATTGTTGACAAAGGTCTAATAAAGGCAGCCTCCTTCAGTATGTGTCATACAGAAACTACATCTTTTAGAGTCTCTAACTGAGATATTGTGTTGGGCAAAGGCTGATGTTGCTTAACTTAAATGTTGAATGAAGCACCTATCATATTTCTTGTCTCTCAGTGTTTGTAGAAGGACATATTTTATCAGGAATAAAAAACACTGGGAGTATGCATTGAATGTCTGTGACCCCTAGAAATGTGGGGATCAAACACTTAAATAACGTGACACTGTTTATGCAGTCTGGATATGTATGCAAAAGAAAAGTACCAGAAGATAATGTTGTTTCTGACAAGAGCTGGTGTTACATTTTGGGAGCAATTCAGATGCTTACACATAGGTGTTTTTGCCATTTTAGATATTGCAGGCTATCCAAGAGAGGTCATTCCACACTGGATCATTCCCTTGGTATTTTTTACTATGTTTCAGTTAGTATTGACTAATGAAACTGCTGGTATGGTTACAGGCACAACTCAGCTAAGCTATATATTTTAGGTTAAAAATAACTACCTTGCTTAACATACACAGTCTAGCTCATTCAGATGTTATCACTGTAACCAGAATAGTGATTCATTCTTTAAACCCCAGAAAAGAAGGGTATAGAAACATCTGTCCCCAGCTGATAAACCCCAGAAAGAATAGATTTATTACTGCTTAGCAGAAGGCCAAGAGAAATACAGGGGTGCACATAGCAGCACATGGCAGCAGAGACAAAGAGCAGTTATTTCTGGTTGGAGATAAATCTGAAGATGGTGATCCTCCTCTGTTGAATGCAGGGTCACAAGAACAAGCTTAAAGTTGAAATCCTTTTAGATGGCTAGCCACATACAGGAACTCCACCACCAAACGAACACTACTGTGCTTTAAATAAGAGATATTTGAGAGACCATACAGTTTTAGGATCAGTCTTTAGTTTTAGGATTAGTCTTTTTTTTTTTTTTTTTTTTCTTCCTTGACTTGAAAGAAGATGATGTGAACACAATAGCTTTAATAGAGCTTGGCATGAGGTGGATGGAACATCTGCACGCCGCAGAGGTTTGTTCTTCCCAGGGCTAAGCACATGGAGAACAACCATCAAAAGAAGCTGGTCTCCATCAGGCTGCTCATCCCCAAACAGTTACTGAGCAAGAAAAATGAAACTGAAATCTTCCTCCTTTTTGTGAGATGGATGCCCTGATAAGTGTTGGGAAATGTCTGCAATTTAAAGCTAACAGTTGTCCTTTCTTCTAGTTTTCATAAAGGACTGTGGTGGACAAGGATATTTAAATATTGAATTCCATATCTAACAGAATTGTGTTAATTATTGGGTCATGCATGCCAGAACCTATTAATTGTAGTGGTTTGTTTCTTCCTAAATTAAGGCAATCTGGCAATATAGCATACAACAAAAGTAAACTGGTACCTGTGACCTGTTCTAGGCCTTTCCACAGAAATCCAGCTAACTTATGTCCCTAGGTCCATCTAATGAATTCTAAGAGTCATCATGAAAAAGCAGTAATTTTTCGGCAATAACAACAAAATTCAGTATGTTTTTGATAAATTTTTTAGCAGTCCCTAAGAGATATGAAGTACAAAATATATGGACAACTTTGGTACCTCTCTGCACACTGCTAGCTCTCTTTCCAGCAACTGAAGGAGAAATAAAGGTGCAGAAGAACTATTGGTTCACATCTAGAGCCCTGAGGTACAGGAGTGCAATGCTTCCATCAAATTCCAATATTATATCCCAGATCTAGGGAAAATCTCTCCCAGTCTTATTAATAAAACACACATTGCAAAAATAAATAAATAGGATATTAACTGTCCAAATTTTATCTTATTCTACACAACTTTATTCTGTAGTCTTCCTTCCTAATCACAGGAGACTGCATTGCATTTTTAAAATCTGTCTAACAGGACATTAATAGAAAAATGTAGTTCGTACTTCTACATTTAAAATTTAATACCTTAAAATTGCACCATATTTTTTCTCTTCATTCCTACCTAACTTCAGAGGAATACGTCTAATGAGAAAGGATGGTTTTAATTAGTTCTAATAGTGCTTGGAATTTGTGCATAGTTTTATTAATAGTATATGGAGATTGTATTGAAATTCCCTGGGCACAAAGTAAAATTAGGAAGTAGACACCAAAGATTAAAAATAAGTAAAAATTGCCTGTGTAGAGGACCTATTTGTTTTCTGCTAACATCAGTGATTTTTCAAGTATGAGCATTTTCCTATTAGTTGAACTACCTGTAAAATAGATGAAATTAAAGACCAAGATAACATATTGATTTTCTTGCCCAGTGGTCATCAGAAGGAAAAAAAAATGTTATGATAACCCACTGCTGACCAAAACACATACCCTTACTGAAAAAAAAAAAAAAAAGTATAATCTAGGCTTTCACAATATGTAAGAAAGGAAGGTCTATTTGACCTGGTCAAATACCTTCTTTATATCTAAGAAGCAGATCAGTGAATTTAACTGCATCAATGTGGACAAGTGGATTTCATTACATTTTGCTTTCATCATTATCAAGAAAGTTTCACCCTTTAATAAAAACACTGTGATGTCATTTTATTATTTCCAGGAGCTACTCCTTTTCTAGTGGCCAAATTTGGGGGCAGAATTTGAAATCTGCTTTTAAGTGAAAAATTTGGCTAAGGTATCTAGCTACACAAAATGTTTACAATATTCATATATCCTGGGCTGCCTGGCTGTTCTCTAGAAGAAATTTTCATTATTTGTCTGTTTTATTTCTGCCTACAGATGCTCTGAGTGGTAGAGTTTTATGACAGTCTGAAGAAAAGATCCTTAGGAAGTGCAGTACATGCAACATGACTTTGAGGGGTATTATAGTTTTTATTTATGAAGGATATTGTTCAAAATCTGGACCTTTATGATATATTTTTTTTTTAATGTAAAGACACTTTTAAAAGTAAAAGTCAGAATTATTTTCTTTCTTGGTGACTTCTTTATCTGACTGTAAAACATTCATGTATACCACCCATACTGCTCTGCTCTTTAGCAGGGTTGACTACAACTATTGTGGATGTTATTGTTGCTGTTGTTCTTATCAACAAAGGTTATAATCCAGGACTCCCTAATAAGTACAAGCACTACAGAAGTTTACAGTTATTTACACACTCATTGAATTTATTATTGTATGACACAAAATAGAACTGAGCAAACTTCTTCTCATAGTCAAGTAATTACACTTATCTTTTAGAAAACAAAAGATATGTATTAAAATCACTGGTAGAACTGAATGTGAGTCTTAGGTGGGTGTAGCTGGGGGAACGCATCCCATCTTTTTTCTGTCAGTGCCCTGTGTAAATGATGGAGTTGCCTATTGCCAAGGGCTCTGGAAAAAGAAAAAAAAAAAAAAAAAAAAAAAGTTTTGCTGTCACTCAGAATTACTCAAGTATTTGCTTGTTTGGTTTTACTGGCAAGATAGCAAGAAGGGTAAAATCATAAAAATCTCCAGAAACGGATAAAACTGTTTGTCCTGCTTCTAGAGTATTACAGGGTGTCCCAGCTGGGTAAGTGGGTAAACTTAGACCTGATGGTTTGTTGCAACATAACAATATCAGGAATGTCACATAAATCAGATTTAGGTAAATAGACACGTACATATATATACATATGCATATACACATATATATGCATATGCATATTTTTGTATCTGAGGAGGGAACATTACTTATCTCTGTTAGTCTGGCCAGAGAGCACCCCCAACATACAGGTGTTTTGAAGTCCTGATCTAGATGCACAGCATTTAAACTCAATTTCCAGGATAGTTATGTATTTAGGCACCTTTAGTTCAGGGTAGGGCTAACTTCCATCCTTCTATCTATCCATTATGCAGCTTAAGCTGTGAGACCCAGGGCTAAGACAGGAGAAATGAAGGGAGTTTTCATCCACTGCCAAGTTTTTAAAGAAGTTGCCCACATTTGGTGCATGTTTGTTTCAAGTATCTTTTCCCTTGTTAGGAAGAAGGTACTGATGGTCTTGCAATGTTGCCTAATGCAGAATACCAGGAGGGCACTGAGCCTTCTTGAGAGAGTTCACTGTGTCTGTGACTGTGGTGCAGAAGACAAACACTCTCATTATCACCAATTTTGAAGCTATCACATTTTGAAAGGAAAGGGTGAGCTCTGCTGAGATCTTAGCAGACATCTGCTCACAGCTAAGGATCTGAAACTGTGGACTCACAGGGATAGCAGAAGAGTCCAACAACAGCTTTATGTCAAGGTATTCACTCCCAGTAATTCTTGTTCCACATGTGGGCTCTTGTTTACCTTTCCAACGGAGCCAGGTGGATTAAATCTAGATTGTCTGTTTCTTACTGGAGAAAGACTATTACAAGTTCATCTCTTAGACCCTTCCAAGTCCTTTTATTGTTCTGCCCTTAAAGCTTGTCTTGTTTCTTTCTCTTCTTTTACTTCAGCAGCTCACACTGAGTATTCAGATTTCTGATGGATTTAACTATTCTCATATTGGGAACATGAACTTTGGACTCAGGATGGGGGCTCCAGGAGACAGCACTTTTGCCCATTGCAACTCAGGTTAAGTTGTCTCTGTGGATCCAGAACAAGATTTTAAAAGGTGAAAATGTTAATTCTTTATCTAGTTCCAATTAAAAATTTACCTTTGAGAGGCCCATTTATAAAACAGTTTCCATTAACAAGAATGAAAAGACCACATAAAACAAGTTTTATTCTTAATAGTAGCTTTTTTTCTACGTACTTTATCCAATGGGGTACGATTTCCGGTTGTCTTATAAGAATTAATTACGTGAATATCAAGCCCAGTTCCTAAATTATTTTAATCCTCCCAATAATTTTATGGGATGCCACCACTTGGTTTCTAACATCTGAGGACCACTGGCAGACTAACAGACGAGTCTGACAGCAAATTGATACTTCATCACTATTTCACCATCTGTTTTCTGAAGTGCCAGTATATAATACTGCCTTATTGCTGACTTTACCAGCAATTCTACAGTCACTTTCATGAATTTTTGGGGGAATATTTCAGCTACTATTTTCCTGAAGAGTTAGTGTTATATGCATTGTAAACCAGAAGTGTTCTTAATTTCATGATCTATATAGGAAATATGAGTTCTTTCATGACTATGTACAAACCTACTAACCTATGTTCTTGCATGTCTTTGAGCTTTGCTGCAGAAAGTATTTTGTTTCTGAGTAAGAAAGTCATGGAGTAGGAAAGTGTTTACACTTTCAGATGGCATTACAGTTCATCTTTCCAAAGGAGAACAAACTCACAGAAGATTCTACCTTCTTCAGGATGATATTTTTGTGCAGCTTGAATATTGTTTTTCAGAAAAATAACAAACCAGTGTTTCTTCTCAGTCTTTAGAGATTCTTCAAAAACATCTAGGGAAAAGCCTGGGGAACCCTTTGTTTTCATTCTTGAGGCCAATGTATAAAATCAAAACTTTTGGGGTGAAATTTCTTTATTTTCTTAGTTTAACAAGCACCTTGTAACTCTTCAAATGCACTCAGCAAAAGTATAAACTATTTGATCCACTCTGAAGTCTATGACTTGCTTCAGCTTAAAAAGGAAGGGAAAGACACATACAGAAAGAACATCACCCGTCATTCATCTGTCAATGTAAATCAACTTGTGTACCCACCATAACAAGGAAGTAATAAATAAATTAAACATTACAATCTTCAAAAGTTGCTGACAGAATCATCTTGAAAACAAAATTCAGAAACTGGCGTTTTTATATTCAGGGACCTGTTACAAAGAAAGTTTCTCCTTTGAACACTTTGCATTGATTTTCCCTCCTGCGGGCCCAACAAAGGAGGTTACTTTGGTGCTTAGGTATTTGTACCACTTTTGCCTTCGTATTAATCAGCCAGAAAATGGTTCTCCTTTCCAAACCAATGGTTAACCACCAGTTCTTCATTCAAACTGCCCAGTGCTTTCTGATTTACTGTTATCAACTATTGATGATTTGTGTTTGTTTTCATAGGAAGTCCTTGTTTATTCAACCATTATATTAGGATCTGATCCTATTGAAATTAGGAAGTTTAATGGTGTGGTTTTTTGTGTGTTTTCTTTTGTTGTTGTTTATTTGTTTTTGTTTTTAGGATTTGGGAAAGTCCTAACCTAACTTTAAGCTCATTATCTCTAAGAACTCAAGTGTTTAGGAGTAGACATACATTCAAGAACTATATTGATTCCTGGTGATAAAGCCTACAACACTTTGTGGTTAAGTTGACACCAGGATCTTAACATGATATAATAACATCATCGTGACTGTGGAAAATAGCTCTAGAGCAGTATCAGATTTCAGTTTTGAATTCTACCCAAGGTTACCCTGCCCAAGGTGTGACACCTTAATTTCTCCTACCTTTCAATGAGAATTAAGATTATATATACATATGTATATAATGTGTAGATTACTTCGATTTGTAATTAAATCAATAACACTGATTAATACTATATTGCATTGAGTAGAAGCAAATCTGTTAAAATTATTTGTCTTTGAGACTAAAATGTTAGTGAGTTGTTCCTTACATTTTTTTGTATACCATCTATCATTGATAAGACATAGTTATACAAAGGTAAGATTATATGTAGATGATAAAGAATATTACAAATATAGACAATAATTAAAACTGGCATTTTGCTGTTCAAGCTGGAAGCCGAAATTTAAACTATGGTTATCACTATGGAATTTAGCAGCAAGGAATAGATGTATCCATTTATAAATACTTGAGGCCATCAAATACTTCAGTCAATCTTGAGTCGCATACCAAATCTTGAAACATTATCTTTACACATTACAACCAAAGTCACAATTGAAGTTGATAACATCCTGCTAGATAACAAGTTGGAAAAAATATTATTTTTTTTTTTAGTTATTGTTATTATTATTATTTATTTAGTGAGATCTGCTTTTCAGGAATCTAATTCAAAGAGAAGTGGACATTTGAAATATACCCTTCCACACCCTTGTTGCTATAATTACTGTAGATTGAATTAGAACTCCAATCTTATCAAAACACTCACAAGCAGCTCCTGTTGTGATATGAACATTGAAAAAAGTTACCACACAATCATTGCATCTTGACAGGAATATTAAAAATAAATCTGTTCTTTCAGTCATATATGACCTTGATACTGAACAATGAAAATGTACAAAATGACTGATCAGAATATCACTGTGTTGTCATCTGGCAATACCTGAGGTACAGAGAAATGTTTCTATCTAGGTATAAAGTGGTTTTTAACTACTTCTGAATCTAATGGGTAATATTTGCCCCTGAAAGTTTGATGTCAGCAAATATATGGCTGACAATGAAAACACAATGTTACTGATTCTATGACACTGGTCAAAACACTGCTTAGAGGAGGCAAAGAGAAAACTGTTTAAGAAAAGTCAGAAATTCTTTACCACTGCTACTGAAAAGAGGACAAGACCCCACTCCAGAAAGAGAAGTAGAGAACGTTATGTCATTGTGATTGCAGGTATTGACAAAGGTGGAGAAAACCACACTCCATAGCATGTGAGGTGCATACTGGGCTTGGTTTCATGTAAAAAAGACAGTATCAACAGCAGAAGAAAAATGAAATCCCTTTATTGTTTCAAATGTTGATGTTGGGTCTCTCTCCCACATTGTATACTGTGTTATTTTCTTCCTCTTTGATCTTGATTCAGCTTCTGTTAAAGATAACAGAAACCAATGAAAACTGGATCAGGCCATGGTGGATAGTAGGGTGTCATTGGCACCAAATTTTCTCCTTCATTTGCAGCTCCCATCATTTGTATACTGAATGTTTCCTTGTCGCTTTGTAATTTAAGGGCTCCGTCTGTTAATTTGTTCCCCAGATGCTGTTTCAGGATGTTATTGCTGTTGCAAACAGCCTGTCATTTCAAAGATGCTCAGACTTCATTTTGGCATTTGAGGAGCTGGAGGAGCCTCTGGAAGCTGTGGAGGTTCACAAACAGAAGAGAGCCCGAGGGCAGGGAGTGTGGTTTCTGGGCAAGCTGGAGGCAGTCAAAGGATGTGGTTTTGTGGATGGAAAAGAAGCTGGATGGAGCTCAGGAGATGGTCCTTCATAAAGAGCTTTGACAAAACCCAGAGCTGTGGCTGTTGATAGTGCTCTAGTTTTGATGCTGTTGCAAACTTAGGCATAGCATTGCTGTTTTTGTACCAAAAGAATTGCTTAGTAAAAGAGAAAGAGGAAGCAATAGCAAGGAGATATTTTCATAAATAATGAACATGATAAATTGGCCCAAACTATCTCTGAAGAAACTTAGGCTTTCTAGGATCTCAGTAAGCTTAGCTAAATCACTGTTTCAAATTTGTGTTGTAATAAAAGCATCAAATAAAACAGATCTTATGAAACTGCAGTAGAACTTACAAGATAGAAAACTCACAGATGTCTCAAAATACTGTAGCAGTTTGCTTTAACTAGCTCTTTCAGCAACAGGATAATTTTTCTGAGCCTTAGATAAAGCAATAAACATACACACACACACACTTTTTTTTCTTTTAATATGTTAAAGCTGCCTGGCTATCTTTAAAATCTGTTTTAAATATTCAGTTTCAACAATATAGTAACATATTTTCTTTAGAGAAGACATGGCACTTACAAAACGAAATGAAAGCAGTAAAAAATGAACAGCATTTGTAATGTCCACCCTTGGTCATTCACATTAAATTGTATGCATGTGTATTAAAATCAATTAAATGAAAGCATGCCTTCCTTCCAATGCAGAAAAGAATTAAATAATACATTAAAAGTAGATAACCTTGTTTACCTCCTACTCAACCTTTCTTCATCATTCTTAATAGCAAACATCTAGCTATTGATTAGTTCATTTTAAATGCTACCAAGGTAAATGCCATGCTGCTTTGAACTGAAGAAAGTATTGAACAAAGACAGATCATAGTAATTGTGGCATGTTGAGGAATGCAGATCACAGGACAACCAGATACACACACACACACACACACACACACAAAGCCAAATGTAACCTTTTCTTTCATGTAAAATCTTAGAAAGGAAAGAAAATGCATGATAAGGCAGTCAGAGAAATTTAACTTAACTGAAGGCAGATCCTTCTCATCTCCTTCATTCTGCCTTTGTAGTAGGGACTGCAACTTCATTCTAAATCAATACATTTTCTCAGGCAACATGATTCCGTCATAAATCATCATTTGCACAATGTGTTTCTGCTAATAAATCTGCAGCTAGAAGGGATAAGAAGAAAAAACTGGTTAACAATAAACTGTGCTGTTAAACTAGGGCAGAAGCAATATAAAACACAAGGTTATTATTGACACCTGTACCTACAATATACTCTCTATCTATGTCAACTGTTGTGGAATTAAATGAACTTTCTCCTGTAAATAGCTGTCTGTAAAGTCTAAGTTGGTGCTCAAGATGGTAAAAATGCTGAACCAAAAATATTCATGAAGAGATGAGGTTTAATGTATATAATTTAGCTGCAAACCTGGCCAAGTGCATCTCGAGCAGATTTTCAACAGCTTCTCATAGCAAGGCAAAATTTGACACAAATACATATTTTGTGGCTTGGATGTAAACCTGAGGAACTTATTACCCAATAGACCAAAAATTTCCTTTGAAACCTCAAGTGCATGCTCAATGTAATCAGTTATAAAACTGAAAACACCAAACTAAGTAAAATAAAGGCTAGACTAACTGATGATAATATAAACTATTGATAGTTTACAGAGTCTGGAAGCCTAGGGGGTTATATGCTTCCATCCTGTACAGAAACAGTGTTTCTAAATATGTATTGTCATTCCCCACCCCCCACCCCCACAAATTAGGGATCTAAGTTAGAATTGTTAAATTCTAATTTAGGAAGAAGCTTTCAAAACCACAAGTGAAAATCATATTCTACTGCTTTTTAATGACAGCTGAACTCCAAATTGCTGGCAAACACATGTAGAAATCTGTGCCATTGTTACAGGATGGCTTGAAAGCCCAGAAAATGGGAAGAAGTAGGTACAAGTCCTTAGACTATACTAACTCCTCTTTTGGCCTTTGAAAACCCGCTTTGTGAGTTTATATGTCTCAAACAACTTTGCTCCATGTCTCCTCTCCAAAATAAATTCCCCTTTTGACACCTTCCTTCCTGATTATTACCACCCTCACACACTTTACTGCTTCCAGAACTGAAAGCAAAATTATGCATCAGCCCCATACTCTGAAGCAGAAAACATAGCTTCTAAATAAAAGGGTCAATTTTCCAAAGGGTTCAGCATCTTCCAGCCCTAAATTAGTGGAGGCATTTCTTGCCTATGAATCTGAATGAAGACTTGGGAAGAAGTTGTATTTTATTTAAATCTCAGAGAAAAAAAAAGAAAAAAAAAAAGGTCCTCTGTCATGGTCTTTTGATCTGCCAGTTATATAATACATTATAAAGAAGGTGTTGCTTAAAACAAGACCAGATTCCACCAAATTTACCCATCTAGGGAAATGGTAATGCACAAGTAAACAGAACACATTCAGCTTTCTTCATTAAGACTTCTACAGCAGTCAGTCAGTGAGCAAAGCTTCTAGATTTATTTTTTAGTGTTAACATATCTATTCAGTACATTTCTGTTTTGTTCAAACATTAGGAAAACATTCATACTTTTGTGCCTACTGTCACCGTGTCTGCCTGAAAATTCTCTGTGTGGAGGGAATTCAGGGCAGCCCCTATAAACACTTTCTTTTTCCTTATTCAGGAACCGAACAACAAAAGTCCAGTCCTGGGCCAAATATTGTCTTCACTTGATAAATTTGTTAATCACCTCTCACATCTTGTTGATTCAGTGTCAATCAAAGGCAATACTACTGCTCACTTACTTGAAGCTGAATTGTAGCTTTAAGCGTATGCGTAAGTGCTTTTTTGGACTGATGCCAGGGTTTCTTGGGATCTTGCCATGTCAGGCCCCTGGTGAATACATTTTTCTCACATGAGACATATTTCCAGGCTCAGACTTGCGTCTTTCAGCATGCTGACAGCTAAACGTCTCAGGGCATAGGTGAGAGGGGGATCCCCTGTTCAGAGCACCCTTGACTTCTTCTCATGCTCAATGCTGTGATGGAGCCTACAGATATTGCAGGATTACGTGGTCAGTAAGATGGAAGAATCTACCTCCAAGGGAATGCAACTGTCTATGTTACTGCTCAATATCTTACACATGCAAAAGAAAATGTATTTAAGCACTGAGAGGAAGAAGCTAGGCATGGGGATACTCAAATGAAGAAAAATTTGCAAAATGTACTTTGATGAAAAAAATCTAAAAAAAATCTGGGCAATAAAATTTACTAATCTAATATTGGGTTAAATCTTATCCCTATACTCAGATTATCCTACTGTGTCTCTTTAGGCAATAAATTACAAAATTATCAATTATCTACAACCTTATGGATTTTGCCTCATGTTTTCAAATTATTTTTGAAGGTCTGGCAGCCTTGCCTGATCTTCTGAGAAAAAATGCTCTGGTCACTTTCACACCCTACATGCAGTGAAGATGCGATGCCCTGGCTGCACCAGACTCATAGTGCATACGGTATACTGTTTCCAGAAAGTCTGATATACCCCAGAGTTGATCTGCACATGCTCCTGAGAGACATTCAGGACATAGGAGATTGATTTAGTGTTGTGTCCAAACATTTAGTCATGTCAGGGATTCCCAGCCACCAGTCCTTTATGTTTTGGGAATTGCATATATGGGCAATGCTGTGTAAATCTGTATAAATAATGGAAGGGACAATTAGATCTCAGATTTCAGATCTAGCCCTTGTGGAACAGGGACTTTGAGCTTCTGGTAAAACATTCTTTCATGTATATATATAGCTTTAACGCAATCTGCATTCTTAAAGCTGTTTGAAATGGAGAAAGCTTGGGGGATTGCCTTTGGTCCTGAGTCCTAGGGAATGGGTAGTGCAAGGCATCCATTCTGCTGGTGAAAGAAAAGCCTAACCTAGTAACCACCTGAGGCATGAATGTCATATTTTCTTGGAGAAAAAAATTAAAATTAAATTAAATTTTAAAAATTAAAAAAAAAATAAAAAAGTGGGGGGGGGGGGGGGGGGGGGGGGGGGGGGGCGGGGGGGGGGGAGGAGGTTTAAGTTCTAGAACTTACATGTAACAGTAACTTATTTAAGAGTCTGAGCTCTAACTCCATTCCCTCAAAGACGCTATCAGTCCTAGGAAGCAAAGGCATTCCTGTGTGACTGTAGTTAACATGTTTGGCAGCAAACAGAGTGGAAATGAACAGGCCGGCCCCTCTTAATGGTGGTCTTTCATTATGGCAGGAGCATGTTGGGAAGATAATGTGGCAAAGTCTGTCACATATCTCTCACTGATCTGTAGAGCACCTTGACCTATCAGCCATATCAACTGGGCAACCCTTCTGAACATCCAATCAGAAATTTTTATTTGATCTTTGATGATATTTAAGCTGGTCTTTGACAATAATGATTATACACAATCCTAAATGAAATACTTGTTGTATTTTTTGTTGTTTTGTTTTGGTGTGTGTGTTTGTGTGTGTGTGTGAAAAGAAAATTTATATTTTGAACACCTCAAAATTGTTTCAACATTTGAAAGTCCTTTTTGTCCTCTTCAGCTCTTGAATCAAAGATGTTTTCCAGGAATTTGCTGCTTTACTGGCAATGACATCCCACATAATTTTAATCAACTTCCAAGGTCAAAACTGAAATAGAACAAGGCTTCAACAAGCATGAATTAAATATTATGAATTTATTAAAATTAGCTGTAGATCTTCTAAATGAAATATAAAAAAAAAACATGTTCATTTCTGTCTTAGCAGGAGGGGAAAAGCCAAGACAATGTAGGATTTAACAGTGTTAGTTTGATAGAATGAAATGAATGCTAATAACTCTGTGCTTTTATGTATCTTTCATTTCACTGCTAGACTTTAATAAGGATTTTCTTTCTTAGCCTCTTCTACTGGACAGTGATATGCAGAATATAAACTCATTCAATAACCTAACAGTTCAACAATATTGAAATTTATTTTCGGAATGCATTAGATCAAACACAAATTTTACCTTCTAGTGTTTTTATTTTATTATTTTATTTATTTTATTTTATTTTATTTTATTTTATTTTATTTATTTTTTTTTTACTATGATTTTATCTCTTCCCTCCTCTGACTCTCTTCTATACACGAGGTTTCCACAAAAATTACTTTCCAGGTTCATGCAGGTTAACTCTAATGAAGGTATCTCCCTGACAGGTGTTAGCCCTCCATTGCATTCAGAAAGCAATTTTTCACTTTCTGGTATAAAACAGCCATAGAGAAGGGGCCTGAACCACAACCATGAATCCAAACACTCCCTAGTTTGGGGTGAGCCTGGATCCAAACCAAAATTTGCAGCTGGCACCCATCTGTAGTTACAACACAATATTGAACTAGTCTGCAGTGGTGTAAATTGGCACACTTTCATAGACTTCAAAGGAGCCGTGCCAGTCTGCAGAAGCAGAGGGTATGGATAATCTTACCTCTGAGAAGAAAGAAGTAAAAGACGCTGGGAAAATCAAAGTAGATAGAGGAAATATGAAAATCCAGATCAAACTGAGAAACGAAAGCAGGCCCTGAAAGTTAGAAGGCCTAGTGTGGTGCAGTGTACATGTTTGGGATACATTTGTGGCTTTTAAGTACTTGGCCTTGTCTGTTCTGTTGTATTTTATGCTACAGAGTCTTCAAGAAGTAAAGAACCCATCATTTTTCATACTAAAAATCCCATAAAATTATTGTTTTAACTATTTATTTATTTATTTATTTATTTTTTAACAAAAGTAAAGACCCAAAGCTTCTTTGAGAGTCTGTCAACAGAATTCCTTTCATTCACAGAAATGGAGTACATACAAGTACTCACTGCTATCATTTCCAGCAGTAAGACACCACAGCACTTAATAATTCTTATCCTTCAAGCAGTTTTGAAAATACTAACTAAATTTCTATGAAGTTCTTACAAAGAAGATGAATTATCTTATCCACATTTTTATAATCACCAGGCCTGGCCAAGGTAAACAGCTTTACTGAATTCAGAAAAATAAACAGTCAGGAAAAGAACCCAGAGGTTTTGTCTCTTACATCTTTGCTGACACCACTGAATTATGTTTTCCACTCTATAGGTCTGAATCTGGATATATGTTTTTGTAAATGAAGCTGTTTAATGTTTCAATTATTTGATTTTAAAGTCCTGGGTTTAGATTAAGAATATTAGAAATTATTTACAGAAATTTTGTGTTTCATTTTCAACAGAACTAAACCTTTGTAGGGATAAAGGAGACTGTAATTTTCATATATATTTTGCCATGTTAGTTACCATACATTGTTTGTTTGAAATTAATAAATATGTTATGGTTGTCCCTGTCATCAACTAGGACACACTTGGATACAAATACCTTATTTCAGTGGGATTTCCTTAGTAAAATTTGCTAATATAAATGAGATTACTTTAATATAAACAAGCCATTTTCTAGTTTTGTCATGTCCTCAACTTCCTCCTCTCCCTCCTCTAGCTCACCCCCCACACCCCCCACACCCCTCCCCACCCCCACAACTACTTTGAAGTCCCATTAAACCAACAAGGAAGGGACACATAGTACAAATATAATCAATAACTATATTAAGCTTGACATTTTTTTTTTTTGCTTGTTTGTTTTTGTTTTCATTTTCCTTTCACAGGTTTTTTAGAGCTTTGCTGAATATAAGCTCTCTTCTTCCCTCAGCTAAACACTGAGGTAAGCCACTGCAGGAATGCTGCCCTGTGATGCAGTGCTGGCAGTGCCGGGGACATTAAACAAGGGCACCCATCAAATCTAAAGGCTACCATATTCTACGAAGACTGCAAGGATTACAGAATTAGAGGTTGGGCCCTGTTTTAATGAGACAGCTCATTAACAAGTCTCTGGAGTTAAGTCCCACCCTTGATATACATTGAGGCAAAAGAAATGAATGGAAGTGACCAAAAATCTGGGCATGTATATGTATATTTTGGAAAGAAAACTACAAAAAGAGCAAAATGATCCATGCTCAGGTGCTTGTATGCTCGTACTGGGAGGTGAAATTGTCTAGAGATTCACTTAAAGTGAGATTTGGGTTAAAAGTTTCATCCAGGCACTGTTCAGACACGGTGGTATTTAGAATATGATCGTTGCTGGGAGATCACAACAGAATTGGCAAACGTGTTGGTGAGTGTCAGTGAAAGTAGGCAAAATAAGTATTTTCTGCTCAAATAAGTCAATTATAACCTTTTCCTTGTCATAAAACTGCCAGTTGATCTAATTAGGTAGTGACAATGAAAATGCAAAGTTGGAGCCATAGATCCATAACAATGTGTGCCATAGCCTATGTGTCATCTCTTCTGTCTTTATAAGGGCTTGATCTGAACCTTTAAAGCCTTAGCAAAGACTCAGTTGCACAAATGGTAAGAAAATACTCTTAAGTGTGTTGAAATGTCATTTTGCTGTGAATAAAATTAAGTAAATAAATAAATAAATAAATGGTGTTTTCTTACTCTATATCTGCTTTCAGAACAAAAAAAAAAATGCTGTTGAACTACTGAACTATTTTACAAACACTCCTTGAAATGTGGAGACTCCTTCATCTGTTCATTCCTCTTAAGTACCTCGAGTCTGGCAGCACAGATAACCTCTGTGCACCTGCTCAAAGCTCGGCTTTTCAGGTTACACTTCTTCAGCCTGGGTACCTGTCTGGAGCAGTGTGCAGTGCACTCATGTGCATAGGTGAGAGCTGCAGGCAGCAACCATGTGAGATATCTCTACCCTGCATAAGTAGAAAGTACAAGCATTGTTTCAAATGTGCATTTGTGGCATAAAGCAGATTGGATAGGGTGCTGCAACACAGCCTGTGGTGTCAAAGTTGGGCAGGGGAAGGTGAGATGGATTTTTTTCCTTGTTGTGTACCATCTAGACAGTTTTTCAGTAAGGGCTACAAAACAAAACAAAACAAAACAAAACAAAACATCAGAGAGCTACAGTCTCCATGGCTCCAACAACTGCATTTTAGGTGCCAATTCAGGTTTTAGAAATGAAGGAATTAAATTCGCAGAGATCTGGATACCTACTTATCAATTTATCTGACATTAAAAATGTAGACCCTTAGAAACTTGTATAATTCTGCCTACAATTATTAAAATACAGTAAAATACAGACCCCAAACTCTCATTCTGCCCTGCTGAAGTTGTTCCTGTTTGTATATCAGAAAAAGCATTCCCTGGCTTACCGGATGTTTAGGTGAATTTGTCTTAAGGATTCTTTGAAGCTGGGACTCAAAATGCAGTGATAAGCATGTAAAAAGCCAGCAAGCAAAATGTGTAGTTTGTAAGAAGACTTTCCCTGCCCCCACAGAAAATAGGATTGCCACATTGAAGGAAATGGGTAATTCAGAGTGATTACTGGATTGGACTGAGAGCACAAGCACAAAAATATCCCCATCTTTTCAGCAAATTATCTGGCTGAAGCAGAAATGCTGCCATACGAGTGGTACTTAGAATGAGAAAAAAATGTGTGGCTACAGGAGTGCTTAGTCCGACTACTGATATGCGGGGTTTAAGGAAAAAAAAATCAGGAAAGAATGAAAAAAAAATAAAACTCTATATAACCATATAAAGCTAGATGTTAGATGGAAGATAGATAGATGAATAGATAAATAGGTAGGTGATAGACAGATGGTAGATAGATGGATGGATAGATGGATAGATGGATAGATAGATAGATAATTGATAGATAATTCGCATATTTGGATCTATGTATCTGTTAACTTGATGCTGGCAACCTGTCTTTGCAATGGCATAGTTACTTTGTCTCAATCTTAGTTAACTGTATGTAACTGTAATTAACTGCACAATACCATGTTACATGAGGAATTGTTGGTTGTGCTGGGGAAAACAGAGATCCGTAGCAGGACAAGGACACGAAGAGGGAACCAGCCACGTGCAACCACAAGGACTAAGCTTGGGTAGAAAGCACTTAACTGCACGGAGGTTCCTGCTGCTAGTCCCAAGCATGGTTTGTTGGAACTGTTTTTGTGTGATGTGGTTTTAATGCCCTTGGTAAGCAAAGAGTCAGAGTGGTGCTGATATTCGCTGGTGATACCACGGTGGAGGGAACTTGACTCTGAAGGATGGCTGGGAAGAGGCACGCAGGAAGAACTGCATGACGTTGTAGGCTAGAGTAATTGAAATTCAATACTACAAAATGCAAGGTCATGCACTTACAGGCTAATAACAAAAGCCTCTGCTACAGGCAAAGGGCTCGTTTGGTAGAAATGACTGAGGAAGAGAAAAACCTGGATATATTAGCAAGTCACAGGATAACTACTAACTATCAAAGTAATGCAGTTTCTAAAAATATTGTTAACATGAGCAGTATTTTTAGCAGGGATATGGAAAAAAAAAATAGTGCCACTGAACAAATGGATAGGGGGCAGATGGAATATTAATTATGTCACGTATACAGATATGGACATTTGTGATATGAGGGACTGGGATGTGATAGCTCAGCAAGACCTTCCCAGCCTCCAGTTCCTGAGACTTTCTTTTTCTGCAGTCCTCATGAGACCCATGCTAGCTGCCTTCCCTTCCCGTGCCCTGCAACAGGCACACTGAGAAATGGTGCAGGTGTAACATGATGCAGACCGCCATGGCTCTGTGCCCAAGAGTCATCTATAGTATCTGCAGCCAGGAAGCTCAGTGCCATGGAGGCACAGACTCTGCTGCAATGGGGAGGAAGTGGTCCTAACATAGGAGGGATCCTCTGCCTGTGGGCTGCAGGTGGGGAGAGACCCTATAACTGACAAGAAATTGTCACTTCGGCAAAGTGCTTACAGACGTGTGAATCAGGCCTCTTCACTGGCTGCTTTGCATATATACTTAGTTTACAAGTAATTCAGAGCATCAAAGCAACTATAACTGCATATTAATATGATCTTGGTCTCTGGTCACAATATTTTCAGTGAAACACTTTAATTCTTCCATACCTCCCTCATATTTACTGCCAGATTTTTTCTTTTATTTTATTTCTTCTACCACAAGCAGTTCAACTGAAAATTTATTAGTATATAAGATTGGATATATTGCCGAAGATGTTTACTTTCTTGTAAAATAATAAGCATTTATTCCAGGTTTGGCTTGAGAATGCAGACCTAGCTCTCTTGAATGAGTAAGTCACCATGAGTTTTCATGGGATTAAATGCTTAAAGTACTGTTCAGGGCAGGTATAGGTTTTAGGCTTGAAGTCATGATGTGAAGTTTGACAAATATTAGCAAAACAAAAGTGATTCTTCTGATACTGAATAATGGTAGATGCCAGAAACTGTGAAACGGGAATATTCTGCCAAGGCATTTGGCGTGAGGCACAGTTTATATGCTTCCAAAGGCAGTTTGTTAGGAGTGACTGGGGAATTAGTGGAAGGATATGAAACCTTTTAGCTGTAAGTCTCTGGTTCAAATCTTCTCCTGGTCAGAAGTGAATAAGGACCTAAAGCACTGGAATAGATAGAGCTACTCTTAAATTTATATATGCTCTAAACAGCTTTGTTGGATGGAGGCTGGAAAGTCAGTGTTATTTGTTGGCCCACATGAAATAATTTGATGTCCCTGATGCAATCCTACTCAGTCAGCACCAAAGGATTTAAAAGCAATGAAGTGCTTTTGCACATCTGGTGCTTCTCCCACTGGAGCACAACTGAGTGACAGGTGGGGAAAAGCCTTACCTGCCTTGGGTAGAGAGGATTGCAGTCTCTAGTGCTGTAAATCTGGCACCTGTCACAAGCACTAAAGCTCATGTTACATAGGACAAACCTGGAGCTTTTTTTTTTTTTTTTCTCCTTTAATGTTTTCACAGCTACACCTAATCAATATAGTCTTCTCTTTGTTGTAGAGGGAAGTAGTAATTAACTGTCTGTCTAGCGTAAGCACATGCTCATGTTGGTATAAAAGTCTGAAGAAGAGGAAAAACAATTTTGCCTAAACTAATTAGTGTCCTTCACTAACTCATGCAATTACTGAGATTACAGAAACAAAAACAACAACAACAACAAAACAATGTAGAAACAATGTAAAACAATGTTATTAAGACAGGGAAAATAATAATAATAATAATAATAATAATAATAATAGTATTAATAGTAATAATGTGTACGAAATAAGTGATGCAGAATGCAATTGCTCACCACCCGTTGACCGATGCCCAGCCTATCCCTGAGCAGCCGGCCCCCCCTCCACCCCGGCTAGCCACCCCTATATATTTATTGTTCAGCATGACATCAGATGGTATGGAATACCCCTTTGGCCAGTTTGGGTCAGCTGTCCTGGGTCTGTCCCCTCCCAGCTCCTGCTGCATCCCTAGCCTGCTCGCTAGCAGGACAGAGCGAGAAGCTGAAAAGTCCTTGGCTTGGTGTAAGCACTGTTCTACAACAATTAAAACATCAGCATGTTATCAGCGCTCTTCTCATTCTAATCCAAAACATAGCACCCTGCCAGCTACTAGGAGGAAAATTAACTCTGTCCTACCTGAAACCAGGACAGATATCTTCACTTTATTACAAAGAAATACTAAGGCAGTTACAGAAAGTCCAAAGAGACCCTGGTCAAGCATTCATCAAGGTAACACTTTCAGTATTACATGGGTGGAAGTATGTACTCACTGTAGGATTAAACTGCAATGTCACAGCCTTGTGATTTGCCTCTGGAGAAAGAAAGGAGATCAAGAGCTTTTATCGTGTTCAGGTGCAAGCCACAGGAAATTAGGCTTGCTTTATAGACCATGATTTCCTGACTACACAAGCATAACAATAATTAGAAATCTTGTGGAGGAGATTATATACTGCAAATGTAGTTGTTTACCCTACAACCCTATTATGATATGAGTTTTCCAATAACATTAGTTACCCTGTATATTTTCCCTAGCTGAAACAGAGAAGAGAAAATCCACGTGTTATAAGACTTCATACTTCTAAAACTATATGGCTCATGAAACAAAATAGATGTCACAGGGCAATAAAGGAAATTAATTTCCATAGAAGATGTGGGAAAATCAGCCTATAACCTAATGAAAGTTCAGGAAATGGTATCATTTGTATGAATGTGACATTTATATACATATTATATATATATATATATATTTATATATATATCACTTGTACCTCCATACCATTTTCTGTAGCTCTTTGACTGAAAAGTTGCTGCAGATCAGAGCCACCATATCATCCCAAATTCATGCTGTCCTTGGAAGAGACATACAGAGGCATTTAAAACAAACAAAAAATAAACAAACAGCAACAAACAAACAAACAACAACAAAAAAGCATATCATAAAAGGCAAAGGACATAAATATATGAAATTGTACCTAGGGTATAGAAAGAAAAAGATTGGGCATGTAATGGATTCTGAGGTGACGTTATCTGGTTTTGAAGCATCTGAAAAGCTTTTTAGTGACAACCAAAAATATTACTTAGGGTGGAAGAGATAAGCAAAGTTTTGTAGAACCAAACTTGAAGAGATCATACAAATCATTCACAGATGAATGGTAGAAATGGCAAAGGCACATTTCCGATTTGAGTAGTAGTTACCAGAAGTTTATTGATGACAATAACACTCATGTATTGAACTTACCATACATGGGTATTTTCAGATTTTTAACCACTGTGTTTCATTGTGTTTTGAAAATATGCAAATGTGAAATATCCTTGCTGTAATACATTGTGTCCAACAAATTAAACAGCCTGTCAGATTCCCATGTGTTACTTTGCAAACTTGCTTTAATTCAGCTGAGCCATTAGATTGTTTTAGAAACACATTGTGCATATTATTTAGACACATGTCAGCAGCAGCAAGACATTTAAGCACAATCAACGTCTGCCTTATCATGCAATGGCAAGGCATGTGTCAGAGAGAGACAGTCTTCCACAAACAGAAGTGGAACAGAGTAATGATAAGAAGATTTCCACAGAATAAGGGGTATATTGAATTAAGATTCTAACTGATTAGATTAATTAGTGAGTCTGAATTGAGAAGGTAAGTTCTATTTTTTTCCTTACTTTGTAAGTATCATCAGTTATTTATCATGTATCATGTATCATCAGTTATTTATCAGCCCCAGGTTTGATGTTTCATAATACATATTTCATCGCTCACCACATTTTTCTTGTTTTTAATATTAACTATGAACTAATTATTATATATATAAAAGATAGGATTCATCTCATTTTCTTTAATGATCTAATATCTAGGCATCCACTCTTGTCACTTCAGTGTTCATTATCACTCTCCAGAGGACAATTTAGCCTGTCCACTTTAGATATCTTTTTCTCAATTGAAGCAACCTGAATGATGCACACTGTTAGACCCCTAACTTTTAAATGGCTAAAAGGAGATGAATGCTACCCAGAAGAACAACCTTTTCATCCTTTGAAGTTGAAGATGAGGTGACCTCTACAAAAAGAACTCATTAGGGTGGTTTAAAGAATAAGGACGAAATAAATACTGGTACCATGCAAAGCACTGGGAGTTTTATTACCATCCTCAGTGGAGACAGGTCACCCCAAGCCCCTGTATAAAGTCAATGTAGTTTTTATGTGATGTTTTGTCAATTAGATGGCCACTTGTAGAGGGCCATCTCACATTCCTCATCTATCCTGATAGAAGCATAATACATGAAGAGGAATATGACTGGCAAATCCATTATGTTATCTTGGATTCAAGTTTTTGATCTCTTTTTGGCAACAACAGTTTGTAATGAGTGTGAAAGTTGTGCTGCATGTTGGAAACAATAACAGTAAGGACTGAGGCTTCCTTAGCAGACTTAATGTGCCCTCTATTCTTAAGCAAAGATACCACATAAAATTAAAAATACGAAGAAAATATACTAAGGAGAAATACTAAGCATTACTGGGAGAAAAATGAGAGAAAAACATAAAAACTTATGGTGGATGTCATTAGATTACATAAAGCTTCATGCTGGACTTGATTTGAAATTTAACAGGGGAGTGAAAAATAAAATAAAATGATGCCTTGTGTATTGATAAGATTTTAGGATGAAATCCATGAATAAATATGCTGTGCACATCATGTATACATTTTTGTTTTCCTTAGATGGCTCCCAAAGCATTTTTGTATGCTTTACAAGTAGTAACATTATTTTCATGTTGGTCAACACCGCAAGCTAGGAAGCTAAAAAATGCCAACCACTGTGATCTACTTGCCTATTACTGTTGGAATTAGATCTCTTTCAGTGACAAATTAAATTATTTCAGCTGATTTAGGACTGAATAAAACAAGAAATACTAAAATGTTCTATAGAAATGTTGTTGTTTGGGAGGTTGTAGTCTTCAGGTGAGGGACAGCGATGAGCAGCCAGGTCAACCTTTTCACAGTTCTCACAGCAAGTGGATCCACAAAAATATCTTGTCCTTTCCCTGAATTCCCAGGGGAAATTCCCAGCTGTTGTATGAGCAGGTCCTGGAAGTATTGCACATTCAGAACCTGTTTTCTTGAGAAGTCTTGAACAGAAGATTTTAAAACTATATAAGCAAGACCTTGGTGTGATGGTTCTGCATAGTGCTCTATGGAACATTCAGCATGTATAAAAATTTACTTAGTTCTTATTGCTAGGGAAATTGTTTCTGCTTAGAAGGAAATCCATACATCAGACTCATTTCAGTGAAAAGATGAAAGTTAGTATTTAAAAATTGTCTCTAATTGTCTCTCTTGTCTAATTGTGAAAGGGTGGGAGGTATCACAAGCATTTTTTTGTCCCAGGCAAACCAGAAAGGACAGGAGTTGATACTTATACCTTTGACCTAAGATCTGAAACATAGCTATAATTACCGCAATACATGTGTTTTTTTGGATATCTATTTAAATTACTTTTAAGACTTTTTATTATGGTACATTATGTCTAATTTGGAATAGATTAAGTCTGACTTAAAACAGGAAAGAGAGATTAAAAGGGAAGGAAGGATTTTCATATTATCAACATTAGTAGTAGTTTTAGTCACTAAGTGAAATTTGGTGTCTTAGTGTTTGCTTTGAGAAAAAAAAAAAAAGAGAGAGAGAAATTAGTGATGAAGAAAGCATTACTTGCTAAAAAGAAGTACATAATTTTGTTTCCTCAAACAGTACAAACAGAAGACAAAATTCATCATTCACAGGCATTGGAATTTTTAACCGATTTCCTACTAAAAATCCTCACCCTGCATCCCCTTGGGACACAGAGCAGTGGCTGTTCAAGCTGCCCCAAGATCTCTTCCCTGTCTCTGGCTGTGCATTTCTCCTTGCTTTTTAAAATCCAAGCATCTCTATTCAGAATAAAGCAGATTCTTGAGCCACCTTGCATTTGTCTTCAGCTTGGACAGAATTTTGTCTATTTCTTCAGCTTTCTTCTTCTATAACAGAGGTTAATACCTTTTAGAGTTATCTTAAATGAAAGGCAGTGGTTAAACCTAATAGTTCCACTGAATTTTAATCTGGGCTATAACAATGTTTTAAGACTTTCTGAAAGTAAGTTTAAAGTTTTACAGGGCTATTAAATGTTAACCTGGCCTTTGACAGCAATAGTGTGGTTTCATCAGCTCACACTGAAGAACTAAGAAAGCTGGAGTGCAACATGAACTTCCCATTCCCACTCACATCCACCAATATTACATTTAGGATTTAAATACTCCTTATACATTACTGGGAGATCACTGGAAACCACAGGGAATCCCACTAGAAACCCTGTTGGCCCCCTGCACCTCTTCTCCTGCTCTAAAATAAGTTGGTAGCAAATGCTTTTTTTTTTTTTTTTTTCCTGAATTCTTTGACAGATTCATTACGCTCTTCAATTTGCTAAAACTCAGAATAAAAGAAGTCATATAAAATTCCTAAGCAGGCTAATTTCTTTCATCTATCACACCATACTATGTTAACACAGACATAATATTACATAAATATGTTAAATTTTTTTCAACTTGAACTGTTGATACAAAAACAAAGAGAGATATATTTGGTCATGGTTCATGCCAGCAGAGAATGTTCTCCTAGAATAGTTCTGTGTCAAGTCCAGCTTTTAATAAAAGTGGTTGTGGAGCTCCCTTTATCTAGTAGGTTGACAGGTCCAGTTTTAAGTTTCATCCTGTCATGCTTACTTATAATCCTCGTGCCAAAATAAACCATTCCTTTAAGTCATGGTATTTCCATTTTGTGAGTAATTGTGATCTGTTACCATACCCATCTTAGTTCTCATCTGGTGATTTGAAATATATCTATTTTTTTTCATTTCTTTCCTTGTAAAACATTTTTTCCAGTTTCCTCTTTCTCTCTATTGTATTTTTTTTTTTAATTCCTTTCAGCTCATCAGTATTATTCTTGTATTAAACTTGAACAAGGGTTTACACGGCTTTTATTAATGTCACACCTAGCAGAGAGATCCACAAATTGTTCATATATCAAGGAGGAGGATTGTTTGTATATAACATATATGAGAGAGACATGTATAATACAAATGATTATGGAAAATAATTAAATATTATCCTAAGGCACATGGAAAATAAGGAAGTGATAGGTGACAGCCAATATGGCTTCACTAAGGGTGGATTGTGTCTGACAAATCTGGTGGCCTTCTACAATGGGATTACAGCATTGGTGACTAGGGATAGAGCAACTGACATCATCTATCTGGACTTGTGCAAAGCATTTGACACTGTCCCAATGATAACCTTGTCTCTAAATTGGAAAGACATGGATCTGATGGATGGACCACTCAGCGGGTAAGGAATTGACTGGATGGCCGCACTCAAAGAGTTGCAGTCAACAGCTCAAAGTCCAAGTGGAGACCAGTAATGAGTGGTGTTCCTCGGGGGTCAGTGTTGGGACCTCCAGTGTTTAATATTTTTGTCAGTGATATGGACAGTAAGATTGAGTGCCCCCTCAAAAAGTTTGCCAATAGCAACAACCTGTGTGATGTGGTCGACATGCTAGAGGGAAGGGATGGCATCCAGAGGGACCTGGACAGGCTTGAGAGGTGGGCTTGTGCAAACCTCATGAAGTTCAACAAAGCCATGTGCAAGGTCCTGCACCTGGCCTGGGGCAATTCCAAGCACAAATACAGGCTGGGTGTAGAATGGATTGAAAACAATCCTATTGAGAAGGACCTGGGAATGTATGTTGATGAGAAGCTCAAAATGAGCCAGCAACGTGCACTTGCAGACCAGAAAACCAACTGAATCAAGGAGTGCATCCAAAGCAGCATGGCCAACAGGTTGAGGGAGGTGATTCTCCCCTTCTATTCTGCTCTTATAAGACCCCACCTGGAGTGCTATGTTCAGCTCTGAAGGACAACCAGGACATGGACCTGTTGGAGTGAGTCCAGAAGAGAGCCACGAAGATAACCATAGGACTGGAACACCTGTCCTGTGAAGACAGGCTAAGGGAGTTGGAGTTGTTCATCCTGGAGAAGAGAAAGCTCCAAGAAGGCATTATAGTGGCCTTCCAATACCCAAAGAGGGGCTACAGGAAAACTGGGGAGGGACTCTTTGTCAGGGAGTGTAGTGATAGCACAAGAAGTAATGGTTTTAAACTGAAAAAGGGTAAGTTTAGATTAGATATTTGGAAGAAATTCTTTACTGAAGAACTGAAACAGGTTGTCCAGAGAAGTTATGTATGTCCCATCCCTGGAAGTGTTTAAGGCCAGGCTGGATTAGACTTTGAGCAACCTGATCTAGCAGGAGGTGTCCCTGACCTTGGCAGGGGGGCTGGAGTTAGATGATCTTTAAGGTCCCTCCCAACCCAAATCATTCTATGATTCTAATTCAATCATTTATTCCAGAATTGGTAGATAAACTCATTGTCTTGAATATGATAGAAGAAAAATGTTTATTTCTGTCCAAGTCAGTGTTTCCCAAACTATTGGTCGTAGCTGTGAGCAATATGGATTAGTACATTTTGAGCCACACAGAAATGCGATAGGTGGCTGATGGTGGGAAAAAAAAAAAAAAAAAAAAAAAAAAAAAAATTTGCTGATTTAACAGATATGTACTATGACTTGAAAAACATAATAGAGTGCTGCCATGAACAGGGAGTGATTCTTGTGGGTTTCTGTTCCCATCCAAACACCAGCCTGAGCTAGAGCACTCAGAAGCTGGTCCAGCTCCTTTCTGGTGGAAGAAGCATCCTTCTGAGCACAGCAAGAGCATGAGGGGTGCATCAGTCTTCTTCCATATCTCATGTGCCCACATCCATTCATTTCAAACTTTTTTCCTCAGACATTTTCTTTCCACTGAAAATGACAATACTTTGTAAGAACGACATATTTTCATTTCGTGTCCACTTTGGACTCTGTTACAACAGAGCTCTGCCTCAGCCAGGGGGACAAGAGACTAAAAATGTGTGACATATGGGAATGACATCAAGTTTCAGAGGACTATTTCATCCTAGCTGCTTCTTGGTACACAGGAAAATAATCTACAAGCCATGTATCACTTTTCACATCGTCCCCTGAGTAACAGGCTCCATTAGGTATGATAAGTTTTTGCTTGTGAAATGGTTCTTTGAGTCCTGAGCAAGTAAAGGTTAATGTGCTTTCTCTTTTATTCTTCTATGCTTATGATTCATTTTGTCACTGAAATGTATAAAAACCTAGTTTGTTTTAACTTTCTGTAAATGTACTGGAGGTTCTGAGGAAGATATCTTTCCCTAGCATTCAGCTCCTTTCTCTTCATACAGCTGTTGTAGCCATACATGAGTTCAGATAACCATATCTCCAGAGACATCACACATCCTGCAAGCACACAAACTCCTTACCTTCATCCTTCTCCTGCTGCCAGACTCTCCAAATTTCCTGATTCCTAAGTATGCATCAGTACAGAGTCTTGCTGTCCTTTGCACACGTCTTCCTACTATCCTTGCCTGTCCTTGATCTTCCCACGCTGACTCTTGCAGTCTCGACCTTGATGTCATTCATGTATCTCATCTTGTCTTTAAAAAATGTTATTCTCCAGATTTTTTACTTTTTTTTTTTCTTTTTTTTTTTCATTTTCTTTCTTTACCTCCCAGTCATCTTACATGTTAGATCCATGTTACTTTTCATTATTTTTAAGTTTCTGTACAAGTCTGCCTCAAGCATGTCCTTCTGCTTAGTTTTTCTATCTTATTCTGCCCCAAAACAAAACAAAAAAAACTGGTACATTATAAGTGGAGTTAGGGTCATTTAGAAAAAGATGAGAGAAATCAAATCCACATAGTATTTCTTTACAGGAGAGATCGTATCTGTATTTCCATATGAGCATTGCCTAATACCACAGAGGCCAGTTAAAGCTTGACAAATATTCTCATTTAAACATTTTACAGTGAATGAACTACTTGTTCTTAAAATAAAACTTCTGTACTTTTATTATGTCCTTATTTGTCCAGATATTAAAAAAAAAAAAAAAAACTTAATTGTTTTCCTCTTTCCCTTGTTTTATTTTATTTTATTTTATATGTTTTATCTTATTCCAGGGTGAATGAATGAATGAAAGGGGTCGGGGATATTTTCTCACTTTTTCCATTTTTCTTCTGACACTCTGTAACTTTTCAAAACTTCCTAAACTTTGGAAAAAGTAAAGAGGAAAAAAAAAAAAAATGAGACTCAGTAACTTTGTCACCCTATAACTTTTCAAAAAGGTGAAAAAGTTTTAAAATGTAACAGAGAGACAGAGTTATAGGATTTCATTTTTCTTTTCCTTTATACTTTTCCAGAGCTAAAGAGTTTTTTAAATTTACAGACTTGAAAAAAAAATGGAAATGAAAAACTAAGGAAGAGGGAGAATAGAGGTCACCATTTTTAATATGTGCCTTTAAAAAGGGAAAGCTGAGAGGTGAAAAGAAAAGGCAAAGAAAAGATGAAAAGTCAGATCTGAAGCTGTATAAAGAAAATAGCAGCACAGTGCACAATCAAGTTAAAAAGAAAAATAAATAAATAAATAAATAAATAAATAAATAGAATAAAAATAAAAAACAATCAATTTCCACTTGTTTCATTATTCCTGTATTTACTTGATAACTTTAGCCTCCACTGTAACCAGAATTTGTGGACCAACTGAAAAGCAGTCTATAAGGTCCCAATTCAGAAAAGCACATATCCAAATTTATCTTTACATTTACCAGCTTGCAGCCTCTGGCACTCGGTCAGATGCTGTAAATAGCAGTGAAGGAGACAGAGCATTCTCAGAGGCCTCGTCTGTGAACGCACTTCCACAGGCACTAAATTTAAACAGGAATCTCATCGCCCTCCACCCCAAGAGGAAGACACGTTCCTTTGATGCTGCCACGATTTATGCAAATAACTGTAAGAGAGTAAATACTGCTGCACATATTTTTGCTTCACCTGCCCCCATGGATCTCATACTCAGTGGTAATGGCCCAGTACAGGGCAAGATCTGTCCCATCCCCGAGTACAGGGGCTGTGATTGAGAGCTGCAGCCTGAGGAAGGCACAGAAGACAGATTTCCCACTCCTCAGAAAAGTGATCTTGCAAAAAAGAAATCACATGAATTGTACTAAGCAGTTACTTGCTTGATTTAGCTCTTGACTCTCTGTGGTTCTCAATTAACAGAAATCCCAGACTTTTGCTAGGCTGAAGTTAAGTACATTGAATGGTCCCTTTGTCTGTGCTGGAGGAACCTCTTGTCCCAGCATGGGATTTTCATCTGCTGCAATGATTAGGTACAGCCAAGTCACCTGAGTCCTTCAGCTCCCTCAGCGTAGACTGAGGTGGGTATAGGTACTCTGAATTCAGCCTAAATCTGGCAAGTCCAAGAGATGCAGGCATCCATATCCCAAAATGATGTTTGAGACTAGCCTTGGGAGAGTGTTCATGAGGTTTACAGGATTGATGATTTTCCCTGCAGCCTACGGACCTGACAGTGGTGGCCTTAGAGAGGAACCACTAGAACCACTGGAGCTCAGCCGCACTCATCCTCTGTGCACTACATCCCTACTGCCTGCAAGTTATTCCACACCCTCTGGGACCGGGGGAGTATTTCTATGTTACATTTGAAAAATAATAATAATAAATAATAATAATAAATGAATAAATAGATAAATAAATAAATAAATTCATGTATAGTCTATAAAAAATAAAAAACTAAAATTGGCAGTATAGAGTTGGATTTATTTAGCTTCATTCTGTACAATGTTATCTGTAAATCTAAAGGAAGAAATATCTTTTTTTTTTCTTTTGTTTTTCAGATGACAATACGTATTGTGTTTACCTGTGAAACTGGAAAGATTTAGAAGCTGATCCAGATTATTGCGCAAATAATGCATGTAAAAGTATATGACTGTCTTGTCCGTTCTGCTAGTTCTTCATTTTGTTGAATGATTTATTTATGTCTGTGAATCCAGTCTCCTCTGTGGATGATGTCACCTTTCACATGTATTACACATGATGCACCCCAGGGAAATGGCAGCAATATGTCTCACTTTCTACTATTCCTCATGCCTCTTAAGTAGTCCATATAGTTTACATAAATACTTGTTTCAGACCTTGCTGAGACATCTATTCAAAAATATACATTTATAGAAAAAGAGAGGAAAATTACAGTTGCTTGTTCAAGTTTTTTTGCTCTTATATTGTTATTTCAGATAATAGACAAACTATTCTGCTTGTGACATTCACTTATGTCTTGTTTCCAACATATTCCCATAGTACTTTGCATGTCTGATGGCTAATACTTTGTTTGGGAGAGGTTAAATCAATCCAAGGTTAAATGGTAATAGTGTGAAATAAAGCGAGTATTAAAAGGACTGGAAAAGGCAAACAAAAACACATGGCTTCTTCTGCTCTCACTTTCCCAAAGCAAAAGAGGAGAGAGGGAGTGTTGTTAACATTATCTGGTTTTCTCAGTAAGAGGTCAGTAGTTACATTTTTAATGTTACTTTATTTACCTTTGATTCTATTTATCACATATGTGAAATACATAAATCTTACAATCACATTGCAAAGTTACCAGAAAGGAGGAAGACAAAAAATGATTAGAATACATTTCTGGATTTTGGAGGCACAATGGGAAATCCATCCCACATGCTAACCTCCCAGATGAGCAGGTTACAAGAACCTCTTGTGAGGCAAGGAGAAATTCTAGCCCTTGCTAACTTCCATGAGCTGGGAATCGGTGCCTAGCATTTAAGAGAAGTAAAATACAATTTCTGTTGGAATACATATTTTTTGTTTCATTGCGCCCCCCCCCCCCCCACACACACACACTAGTACTTATCAGATATTCCCTCTGTTTCAAGGCTTGGCAGAATGTTGGAGTCAAACTTTTAAAAATGTTTTCTTTCTGCAATTGTAAGACACAGTACATCAAGTATAGATGAAATTAATTGTCTGCTTTAAACCACAGCCCATGAATTGAAAATAGATTTAAATACATATATATGTATAATAAATAATACAATACAATATAATATAACATAATAATTATAATTATAAATTTGTGTGTGTATGTGTATGTGTATATGTATATGTATACGTATATGTATTATATCATATATTTTTATAGCTGGCACCTGAAGTAGGTCTTCTGTGTCCCACAAATGACAAGATTACTGAATTCTGTGAATCTTTTATGAAAAATCTCCCTTGATATACCAGCTCCAACATCCCAGTTCTCTTACATGCAAGAATGCCAATAATATGAATTAGACCAATTTGAGAAGACAATCTCAGAATTCAGATCTATTAGAAGGCTCTTAAAAGAGAATCTGAGAGAGAAAAAAAAAAAATCTGGAAATTACTCTGTGAGTGTGGATTTGACTAGATAGTATCCTAATATGAGGTGCACACTAAATTGTTTGTGATTTTTAATACAATATACAAAACAAATGGTTGTTGGATGAATCAGTGAATATCTCTTAAATCTTTTTTAAAAGCTATTGAATAATTTTAAAAATGGAACTACTGTTTTTCCTCTTAGATATTCATAGCTTTGTATATAGATATATATGTTCCTAATTTTATAAAATATATATATATATGTGACAGAAAAATGCATGTATCATCACTGAGGAAAATAGCTAGCTAAGCTTCAAATAAATGTATAAGTTTCTGTCTGGGAAGCCTAAATCCATTAGTGAACTCAACAAATAGGTCAAGAAAAGTAATAGCCAAATAAATATTTTATTAGCATTTTGTGAAACTTGCTAATGGTTAGGCCTACTAATCCCACAGTAGCGGGAATCTTCATTCAGTATCAGGTCATTATTCAATAGACATTGTCTCTAATTTCATACAAAATGACTTTCTGGGTGTGACTGGAAAGAGGTGTTTTCACACTAATTGAATTCTTTACTCTGGGATACGATGGAAGAAATCTGCTTCTGGTCTAACTTTACTGCTGGCTAACTGATAACAGACAATCAAACAGAGCTCTATCAAACTGCATCCAAAGAAAATATGTCACAAATTTTTCATCAGCTTTCATAACTAAATTCTCTCTTGAAACGGTGAATAAGGAAAATGCCGGTGTCAGGGAAGAGGAATAGCATTCTGGCTCAAAGTCTCATTCTCCAAAAGTGCAGGGTGGCATCACACAGCCCTACAAACACCTCTAGTGGCTTAGGAGAGGAGTCATCTGCAAATACCAGTATGGATATTGAATTTCATATCCCCATCCTTGTCCCTTGCAGATTCATATTTTAACTTCCAGAGACTGAGGTTGCCACCTGCCCCATAGGAAGGCAGGGAAGAAAACAAACAGTCACAGCACATCTTGCTGGCTGGTGCCCTGGGCATGTCCATTTCAAAGAAATGGCACTGACTAAGACTGATCCTGATGACCTAAGCAGCAGATGCAATTTTTCAGGATCCCAGTGCTGAGGGCATTTTGGAAATTATTCTGGTGTGGCAGCACTTTTATAGTTTTAGGTGCTAAAAAGCCTACAGAACACAATGGGCAACTCTTTGTAGGCAAGTTGCTTGTCTTGTCTTTCTTTGCCATTTTAGCTTTTTTGTTGTTGTTGTTTGTTTTGTTTTGTTTGCCAAGCAAAGCTTATGCTGCTCTGTTTTTCCTTCTAGCCACAGCAATCTTGTTCAGATTATCATACCTCTGTTCAAAGTCAGATAGCATTTGTTCAGTGAATAATATTAGAAAACTTGCATGGAGCAAGAAACCATTGAATATCAGAAAAGTTGTGAAATCTGGTGAACTACAGATGTATCATTTTGTTTTGATATTGGTATAACCCAAATAAGTCTGAAACTTGAATCTTCCTTTATGCTTTTTTAGCTTTTATTTCATCTCCAATACTTAACATATTTAAAAAAAAAAAAAAGAAGAAAAAAAAAGTTTGAAGCAGGTTTTTTTTTTTTTTTTTTGTGTATGTGTGGGTGTGTGTGTGTGATTGAGTAATCACTGGGGTTAGACCATAACACTGATGTGCTGATCACGGGAGCATTCCCTTTTCAGGACACTAAATCAATTTTACTAAATTATGTTAATATTTAAGTAGGAAAAATGCCTAATGATTCCCTCTTATCTAGTCCAGCTGGATTGATTTCTTTTCCTAAGAGTGCAGTTTATGAAAATATTGTCTAAACTAACTGTGAGAGTGCTAGAAGAACATACACTGTATGATTCTTATGTATAATTTAAATAGCAATTTCAAGGCTCCAGTTCTACAGCTGTTCAACGTATAAAATTCTCACTCAGCTCTACTGTTGGAGGAGATTCAATACAAGTGATTCTACAATTGATTTCACTAGGTATTTTGACTACAAGAGTAGCTCAAAATTGGCCAACAGTATTTGTAAAGTGCTTTTGGATTCTTGGGAGTGAAGGCACTGCAGCATAAATTGTCATTTTTATTAGCTAGAACATTTTCCTCTTCTTAAATTCCATCTGAAATTACCATGTTTAAAAAAACCTGTGGTCACAGTCTCACTGTGCACTACTGCTGTTGAAGATGAGTCCCCATGACAATGCAACAGAAATGCACCACTTGCAGAACTGACAATACCAATACACAGTATGTATCAGCAATACAGTAGAAAGTCAAATTCCTTTTTGCTTTGCCTTTAGCCTCATGACTTTTACATTCCAGTCCATAGATTAAGGCTAAGGTATTCTCCAAAACTATAGTGACTTTATGGTCAAAGTCCTACAGAGTAGGGTTTATAACCTATAGCCACATCTATGCTAGTAAATTATTCCAGGGTCTGTTCCCTGTTTTTGAGGCCAGCTGGCATGATCTGGCCACATCTATGCTAGTAAACTCTCCTAGTTTCCAAAACAGAGTGGATGAATCCAAACTGCCTATTGGGAATGATCTTTGGCCCATGCTAATTTTCAAACTGTTCCAGTGATTTTTTGGAAGAGCACTAGTATTCACCAGCCAAAACCATGTCAGGGATTTTTCTAACAATTTAACGATACAGACAACTGAGTTCCAGTGCCTGGACTATGTGCTGTTTAATTTCTTAGCATAGATGTGCTTTCCATCTCTTTCCTGTGCTTTCTGCTCCCTAAGCGAATGTTTTACCTACAGGATACCATATCAGTGGGAAGAGCTTGTCATCTGTCATTAGAATAAAACCATGAACTTGAGGTCTTGAGTGGATAGAGAGTGCCAGCATAAAATCCTAAATCCGGTGGCTGAGACACCAAACACCTCCCATTTTCACAGTCAAGTTGCAGATCTCTCATCACACAGCACTAAGGCTGAGCCCAGACATCTGCCATGGATGAGCAGCTGGAGCCAGGTGCCTAACTTCTAGGTACAGCATTGCTTGGTAGGCATGTTCTCATGCCAGTATATTTGCTAAAAAGGATTTGAATAAAGTTGAAAATGCAATTTTTCCCATGTTGTTCCTTAACTTTACAAGACTGACAAAGCTGCCTTAGTAATGTTTGTTTGTGTTTGTGCATGAAAGACTGTGATATATATCAATATTCATACCTAACCATTTATATATAAAATACATGCTCAGGAAAAGGCTAGAGAAAAAAACAGCAATATTTTGTCTGACTGACTGATACAGTGAAAAAAAGTGCAAAAGTGTCTGGCCATAAAACTTTTTTGGGGGGCTGAAGAAGTCTCAGATTATTACGGCTACATTAAGGTTTACATTTTAAACATGCAGTTATTGGGGGGTGGCGGGGAGCATGGTTACTGATGCTGTTGTTATTTCCCTTTTTACAGATGCTAAAACTTCACTGTTCATACCAACTTCAAGCAAAATCAGGATGGCTAGTTTTAACTGTTTAAGTAGATAACAGATGGTTTTCATAAGTGTAGATGACTTCAGATGAATCACTCTGCCTGCAGAGCTATTGGCTTTGATAACCCACAGCTGATGAATGACCACACAGAGCTGAGAATGGCAAAACTGGTTTAGGCTATGGCTGTCCACAGCCTAAAAAAGTGGCAGTAGTAGTACTTTCCAAGGATATAAATGGTTGTAAGGTGGGCTGTTCTCAGTGATTTTTCTACCCTTTTTCTACCTTTTGAAAGAGAAGGAAAGGCTATGCACAACAGTGATACTGTCAGGGGAAAAGATAGGTTCTTATCTCTAAAAAGTATGAGAGCTAAAACTCAACAAACAAGGCAAACGAAATTAGGTGAATGAAAGACAGGTTTTACAGATATTCAGGGACTATTACCCTAAGGACATGCAGGCCAACAGTGTCTCATCAAGTAAAGACTATGTGTAAGTGTAAGACCAAAAATTAGTTCTTATTAATGTAAGTAAGAACGTTAAGTAAGAACATCTTTGTAACCCCTAAAATTTGTTCTTAGCTTTAGTGCCAACCTGAAAATGTAATTTGAACATATATAAAGCTATTGCAGAGTTTTAACTTGATGGCTATTTGGTGTCTTAGAGATGAAAACTATTAATATATATATGTCCTGGTTTTGTCTTCAGACTATGAAGAAAATTAACTCTATCTCAGCAGAAACCAGGACAATATAAGATGTCAAAATGCCACGTTAATATATGAAACTTAACAGAATAAATACGATTCAGATTTAAATTTCCTTTTTGCTATGTATTTCTTGAACTGCTTGTTGTGCTTGCTTACAACTAAATCCTGCCCCATTCCCTATGTATCCTTCTTTGTAATATTAAGACTTGAAAAAATAAAACTTGTAAATATATTTTAAAGGATATACATGAGTAAATTTTGAAGATAATCAATGTCTTTAATTGAATTTTTTGGGTAGCAGAAAAAGTGATCTATCATAGACACTTTAGCTTATGCAAATGTCAGAATGATGCCAGTAAATTTAAACACCAAATTTCAAGAGAAAGTGTTAAGTTCTTTCAACCATGGTGGGAGTTAATATAGCAGGAGATATTTGTATTGTGGTGGATTTTTTTATTCTACCAAACTTTAATAAGCTATGAAAGGCTATCACAAAACTTAATAAATTCCAAGGATAACAAATGAGTTTGGGTATATTTGTGGGTCTGTGTTACCTACACTCCATGTTTTCATGCACTTCTAGGGTTTGTCCTAAAGTTCAGACTTGAGACCGTATTAATCAAAACTGAAATGC
Source organism: Cygnus olor (assembly GCF_009769625.2). Lineage (NCBI taxonomy): Eukaryota > Metazoa > Chordata > Aves > Anseriformes > Anatidae > Cygnus > Cygnus olor. The sequence goes on from NC_049171.1 coordinate 18,155,509, forward strand.
CAAGTCAGAGTTTTACTTCTTTACCCCAAACGTGTGCTCCTACCCTTTCTTTCATATAAAACTGAGCCAACACCCAAGCCACACAATACCTCCAAAATGACAGTTTTAAGATGTAATAACTTGTAGTTTACCAATCCAAAAACACTTTCAAGCACAGGATAGGAAAGATTCCCAATGTGTGTAATGTAGAAATTTTCTCTGGCAATAACAGGACCTGATAATTCAGAACTGAAGTTCAATTTTTCAGTACAGTAATGACACTTCTCACTCAGGAAGAGCCAAACACAAGACTTCAGCTAGAGACATTTGAGATAATATAGAGACGGCCTTAGTCTGTTCTGATAGATTTCTATAGCTTGTCTTTGGTTATATACAATGATACATAAACAAACCCTATGGGAACTTATATATATATATATATATATATGTATATATATATATATATAATATGTATTATATATTAATGATGTGTTTTTAGTGCATTGTTTCAAAACCTTCTAAAGTATCTTAAAAAGTATTTTTTTTTTTCATAACTACAGAAAGGACAGTGGTGTGATGGCTGTAAATAAAGATTTTATTTCAGTGATTTAGAATGACCAGCTTAAACTTCCTATCTTCACTATGATGCATCAAATTCAAACTTTTACGTCACGCCAGTTACACACTGCCATTCACAAAAAAAGAATACTACTAGACCAGACTTCTGAAATTATATAGATTGTTTTCAGTGTTCTTAGTAAATTTGGTAAATTAAAGAGAAATAATTACTTGTCAACTGAGAAATGTATTTTGGAGAAAAGTTATTCAGGTGTTGTGATAACAACAAGGGCAACAGGAAGAGCTGTACTCAAGATTCATACAAAATGATCTGAAATCTTTTATTTGGTGAATTGACTCTTCTCAAATTTAAAGGCTTGTATCAGCTAAAGCTGAAGTCAATATAATTTTTATTATTATTTCCTGGATTCTAGGAATAACCCACAACCTCTTGATGGGAAGGAAACTATTATCAGTTGATATTTTCATCCTTAGGTAAAGTTGCAGAAGTATAGATATAAAATACAAGCAGGAGAGAGACATGACTTTTTTTTTTTTTTTTTTTGTAATATGGAAATATGCCTACAGACAGGACCTCTAGAAGGTTTGTTTCAGCAAAAGATATCTCGTGTTAATTGCAGATTTTTAATTTGTAACAATATAACTCCATCATTTCTATAAAACCATATTTAATATACAAACAACTTTCACCACATAAACACATTAAAAACACCTTTTTTATAGTTCCAAGAATTGATTACAGGGTTCTCATAAAAACATTTTCATAACTAGAATCTTAATACAGAATGATTTTTTCTATGCCAAAATACATTTAGATGGTAAATTGTAGAAAAAGATACAGAGAGAAATGGGTTTTGCTGGTATGTAATCCATCTTATTTCATTCTTCTATGGTCAACTTTAAAGCAATTTTTGAAATGTTTAGCATAAAATATCTTATTGTTTCATCCAGAGTACTAACAAAAAAAAAAAAAAAAAAAAAAAAAGGAAGTTAATTGGCTTATTCTCTGTTTCAGTGTCTCTCAGGCATGCCCAGAACAGCACTTACCCTCTTTACCTTGACCATAACTATCTGTTGAGGGTTTTTTTCAAAAGACACATTATTCCCACTGAATTTCAGCTTTGGGTGCCCACAGAATGAAGAATGGATTCGCTCTAATAGCTGAACTGCATTTACCAAATGCAACACTGGAAAAAAAAATCCACATAAAAACACATAGGAAGATTGATCACACAATTTTATTAGAGTCTTTTGAACAATTGCATTATGTTGTTCCTTTATTTAAAAACTCTTGCAAAAAAAGACATTGGAGTGGACTGGTTTCAACCCTGAGCATTAACACTGCATATCAAGTACTGTAGTAAAGAAGCTGGTTAAGTTTGTAGCACTAGCACAAGTCACTGATATTAATCCTCTAGGTGATCAGGTTTTTACAAAAAAAATACATAGTTTTCAATAAATAATGCTTAATTTTACAACTTTGATACAGCAATGTCATACACTGTTTTGACACATACTAAACTCTGCATGCTATATAGTCTACTAGAAGACAAAACTTTGCCATGCATTTTCTTTTTCTAGTGCTAGAAAACACTTTGTCCTCCAGTGCATCGCCTCAAGCAGCCTTACCATCTTCCTTCTCTCACAGCAATAGGCCGTGCACTGGCATGCAAAAACCTCAAGAAAAGGTCTCCCCCCCACCATCACTCAGACTTCTAAACAAAAGTACTTTTCAGCTTGTCCCCCCAAGACCTGGAGTGGCTATGAAAACTAATTTCATGTGGCCTTGAAAAGTCTTTGAAATTACATATTTTAAAAGTGTCATGCTTGAAAAACTGCTCTAAAACATTCAATTTCCCCCACCTGTGGCCATCATGCAACATCATTGAAATGTTGTAACCATCAAAAGTCCCACACTGGAAAACAGGCCTCCATTTTAAAACAGCCCACCGAAAAAATAAAAAGAAGAAAAAAAGTATCACAGCATTTATGTAAAGACTCCAAAACGCCAACATATGTACAAGAGCAAAACCAGATACAAATTGTAAATGAACTAACAATGGCATATAACTCTTCTCCCTGGTTTAGCCAGGAGTTGAGGCAAGTTGGTTTTGGAGATAAGCAGGACGATGGAAACAAAAACAAACTGTGACAATGGGAGTTCCTGGATTAATCATTATTAGTTGACCAAATTTCTTCAAGTGGTAAATCAGGGTCTTGATTTTCTTGGAAGTGAGAGTTACCAAAATTGAAATGTCCTCATTAATAACATATAATGCTAAATCAAACCTGCTTCTAAATATTTGCAAGTCTTAAAAGTTTGGAGCCATGCACTTTTTCATCCTACAAGATTGCACTTCACAGAAAATCCAGATGTTGCAACTAACCACAAAAGAAGAAACATGATTAATTAATAAGGATTGAAACCTCCATTCTCACACTTCCAGGTTGTTGTTCATCATTGAAAACCATTCACCCCTTCTTATCCATATTGCTTTAGGGGTTTCCTTGTGTCTACAGAAGTCATTCCTTTGAAATTGCTGTCAATCACAATTTTCTAAGAGTTTTTAAAATATTCCTATCTTTGCACTGGCATAAGCATTGGGTTTTCTAAGAGAATCCCAACCCAAAGAAGGTATTACTTTTATACATGAAATATTATGAACTTTTGTTTCCCTTTTTGTAAGTCATTCTACACTTTCTGCACATTTGTGCTTTATATTGAATATAAAAATAGGTCTTTAAAACTCTATTTACTTTAAACTCACTAAAAAACTACTTGCTTGTGAAATTCTCTTACAAATTCACTGCATCCATGTAGAGAAGATAAAACTAATTAGGCAGTTAATTGGTATAGGTAGTGTGCAAAAAAAAAAAAAAAATCACAGCCTTTGATGTGGGTGAGGGGAAAGGAAATAAATCAAAGGAATACAACCATATAGAAGGAAAAATGTAAGGCAACTCATTGAATTAAGTTGTTGTTGTTGTTTGATTTTACTTTTTTCTTTTTTTTTTTCTGGCCATGCTTACAAATGAAGGTTATGAAGAACTAAGCCACCTATCCTGCCAGCAGCCCTTGAGGCAAAAACTCCCATTACGCTCAATGAGATTTTTATTTTTTTTTCAGGTTTAAGGCCTTACTAGACAGCAACTGTGCAGATGTAAAAAGGAACTTAATGACTGTGCTGAATATCAAACACCTAAAAGGTATATGGCCCTGACTTTGACCCCACACCAGTTGTACCTTAGCGCAACACCAGAGTTGCACCTTCCTCGAACAGGCATGAGTGAAGGATCAGACTGCATGCATGCAAATCACATTCAATAGACTTGGAGAACTTTAACCCGAATGACAGTGAGTGCTTAAAGAGCATGTAGCACATACAGGATGGTTGGAATGAGTCTTCCCATCACATTTGTAAACAACTGCACTAAAGGAATTAAGATATTTCTTAGGTGTACTTGTTTTTTAAAAGAAATAAGGGGCAGAGGGGGAACAACCAAAGGGGGGAAATGATAACTTAACAAAAATTCTTACTATAAAATTAAAAAGAATCACCATATTTGATTAAGTTTTACATGGAGTTGACATCCTCAGTGCTACAAAGAAAATTGTCTTTCAAAAACAAAACAAAACTCATTTTTCTCCCTCTTATCACTAAGCCTTATTCTACTCATAATAATATTGTACAGAGACGAATGCAAAAAATGTGAAAAAAGGCCATGGGAGATATTAAGCCTGCAACAGGACTGCTCTAGTAGGTCAAAAAGGATTCTTACATACACTAAAAATAAACTTAAAAAGAAGCTGAAGATAGGAATATTATTAGATACAACAAAAACAAAAAATACAAGAGTAATTTCGCAAATGCTATTTTTCCTGATTAGAAGATTGTATGTTACTTTCATTGAAATCAGCAGGAGCTTAGGCATTCAACAGCATCAAACTTCAGCCCTAACAGTGTAGTGGCTTAGAAAGAACTCTATTTTTTTTTTCTTGAACAATATGCAACAATAAACTCTGAAATAAATGAAAGTCAGACTTTATGGACAAAAATTATCTCCCTGCACTATACACCTTCACTCAAAATATTCCTCTGATATAGTATTGTATCACTCCCAACTAGAAGAAAGAAAAGATACTTCTGAGTGGGTATTATACTCTTTAACTAAAGTAGACCTGTTGCTCTTTTAGAATATGCCTGACTGCTCTGTACTTGGATCCTTTAAATTAGTTATCCTTGACTAATATCTTAAATGGTAATTTTAAAAAATGTCTTCCAAAAATATACGCAATTCAAAACTCCTGTAGGCTGAGACACAGACCTTATTACAATGCAAACCAAATTCAGCCTAGATTCGACCATAATCATTCATAACTCATTGAACATCTGTAAAGCACAAATGTTTAATGACACTGCCTATTATTACTTTAATAAACAAGGATGCATATCAGAAGAAAGGGACCAGAAGAAAAAGTCCCCATATTTTCATGATAGCGTGAAGAATTACTAAGAGAATTTTGGCTCAGTTTTAAGACTTCGAACCTGATCAACTGATTCCATCACCCTAGCCCAAGAAGGGATTCTGAAAAGCAGGATAGTAGTGAAAGGCTAGGCTAGATCACTTCAGTGTATCTATTTTCTTTCACTCTTTTGCCTTAGAAGAGATAAATGTCATTTGTTTCAATCTGATTTCTAAGTTATTACATGGAGAACACACTAATCATTTGAGACCAAAAACTGAAAATTCAAGAAACTCTGTTTTATTGAGGACTATCCATTGCCAAGGATATCTTGTATACTGTAATTAAGTTTGTTTTAAAACACAGTTTCTCATAAAGAATTACCACAATGCAAGACATAAATTTGAGTTCCCAGATATGCTATATCTCTTTTCTGATAGCAAAGATTTAGGCCAAACAACTTTTATTTAGAATCATGAGTGTTTTATTATTATTATTAGAAAGATCAGATTATATTAATCATTTTACTACCAGTTCATTTAACTAACCTAAAGTAAGATATCTCACCACTTAAATGCCTAAGAGTTGTCCTTGATTAAACATAACATGCATGCAGGTTTTAATGTTATGTTTTATTATGCCTTACAAATGTGTATGCAGGATTTTCATTTCAGCAAGTCTGAAAGCCTGTAGCAGTGGTTGCCATCAAAATACCAGCACAGTGAATTGTCCCTGTAAACAGCTGGATCATTAATTAGTGGAGAAAAAAATTACCAATGCCTATCAGATAAAAGGTAAACGTCTTGAGAAACAAACTTCCACCTTGTGAGTCTGTTTATTGCCATCAGCAGTTATTTCAGAGCTTGTAACTGAAATCTGATGGCTCCTAAGGAAAAAATATATATATTAAAAAGAAAAAAATCAAAACCGCACACTGCCAAAGTCTGCTCACCTACAGCAGAAGCTCGTACCCCCCCCTTTCCTTCCCATGCCCCCTCGGAGAGGGGCCAGAGCTGCCCCGGTGGGCCGAGCGCTGCCCTAAGGCGGAGATGGGGGCACAGAGCATCCCCTCCTTAAGTCTCGCCCAGACTAGTCAGCAAAACGGGGAGAAAGGGAGGAAGGAGGGGGAATAATAATAATAATAAAGGCGGGGAGAGGGGGAGCTGCCCCTGGCGCGGCAAGGGGAGAGCGGGCACTGGCCCCGCAGCCCCCCGCCCCCGGCAATGGGATGCGGGGGGTCGAGGCGAGCCCTCGGGGAGCCCAAGCGATGCTGGGCGGCCGAGGGGGATGCGGGAGAGCCGAAAAGCAGCGGGGTTAGCCCACCTGCTGCACTGCACCGCACCGCCCCGCAGAGCCCGGCACGGCACGGCACGGCCCCGGTCCGGTCCGCCCCGGCCGCCCGCGGGCACCCGGCTGGACCGCGCCCACCCCGAGGGGCAGCGCGTTGCAAAAAAAGGGGGTGGGGAAAAAGGAAGGAAAACAAAAAAAAAAAAGAAAAGGCAAGAAGTCCTTATTTTCCTTCCCCCCTAAGCTCTGGTCATGCACTACAGCCTACAGCTACCGCTCCTCCGCGGACAAGGGGTGACAACACGGCATCTCCAGCGTTACTTCTACAGACACTAATAGCGATACGAGTTTCTATCAGTTCCAGCTGATTTATTAAAATTGTCAAGATACAGACTTTCAGCATTAAAAAAAAACAGGCTATGATGTTGACAGTGCACAAGTCTGCTTTTGCCATCATTTGCTACAAAATATGCAGATGGTCTGTACTTTAGATTATATTGCACAACATGAGAAACTTTAACTATGTGCCTTTTTTCTTTTTTTTTTTTTTTTGCTAAAATCGAGAATCCAGTTTCATACCTTCCATCTGGGGCCCCATCCACATATCACAGCGTATGAGATACATAAAGTCCTACTATAGTACAGTACATATACAATCTTTTAAACTAAGATAACAGCTCTGAGGTCTATATCACCATTTTCAATAAATCTTTACCTACAAATATTGAACAAATCTGAACTATAGCTGTACAAAAAAAGTGTTTGTTTCTTTTCTTTTTTTTTTTTTTTTTAAAACCACAAGGCCTTTAGATGCAAGGATTATTTTTTTAAAATTTTAATCCTTTTAAAACCAGGACGTAACGTACCAACAAACTTGCATGCTAAAAACAGAGAAAAAAAAGAAAATAAAAGGGAAGAAGTGCCTGAAAAGTCTTACTGAAAAAACACAGCAAGAATGTTCCCTTTTCACTGTACAAAAATACGCCTGAAAATATATTAATTTTTAAAAAAGACTGAGGTCTGTTATGTATCAAAAATGTTTCAATACCTTTTTGTACTGAGGTCTAGGCTGTCTGGTATTCAATCAAGGAGGTATAAGGGAACAAGTTACAAAAAAAAAAAGTTGGCAAGTAGAAATCACATTTGTAAAACCATAAACAATTTGATCTGAAAAGTAAACTCTGATCTTAAGTCAGTTCAGTTATTTGTAAGCGTTTGTACAGTCTGCATTTTTTCAAGCTCCCTGCAGCTTTGTTAAGAATCGGATGCATAGAAGACATCAGTTTTCTCCCTCCAAAAAAAGTTGCAATGGTCCCTTTCGGAAAAATAAAAAAAAAAAAAAATCAGAACAGTTCTTTAAGATCTCTCACGGAAAAAAAAAAAAAATCCACAAACCCCCTTGAGTAACAGTTGTGCTGCCAAAAGACTTCTTTGCAGACCATCTTCCAGACTTCAATCAGAGACCGACAAGCTTCAAACAGCGCCTTCTGTATCATTTTTCCCCCAGTCCCATTTGCCTTTGCTGTTGTTGTTGTGATCACCAAATGCGATAAAAAATAAAAACAAAAAAAAAATCACAACTCCCGGGCTCGGAACTAACTTCGAGATTCTTTTTTTTTTTTTTTTTAAAAAAAGAAAACAAGACTTTTTTTTTTTAAATCATCATCATCACCGGCGTCGCTCCAGCTCCAGCTCCGCCGCCTCGCCACCGGCACCGGCGCCCGCCCTCTCCGCCGCCGCCCCCGCTCAGTACGTGAACACCAGGTCGGAGAAATTCGCCTCCAGCCAGTCTCCCGCGATCATCTCGCTCAGCTCCGGGGTGCAGTAGTCGGGGAACTCGAAGTGGGAGCCGAGGCTGCCCTCGCTGAAGGAGTCCAGGTCCTTGTCCACCAGCGAGAGGGAGAGGTTGCCGGCGGCGGCGCCCGCCCCCAGCTCGGCGGCGGCGTGGCCGTGTTGCGAGAAGTTGAGGCTGAGGTCGAAGAGGAGGTCGTCCGCCTCCTCGCTGCCAGCCGACGAGGTGGAGATGGAGCGGGACGAGGCCGGGGAGAGACCGGCCGGAGGCTGGGGCGGCGGCGGGCCCTGCTTGGTGATGTTCTTGAAGCTATAGTAGAGTCTGCTGCCTCCGCCCGCCGCCGCGGCGCCGCCCCGCACCTCCTCGTAGAGGCTCGCCCCCTCGGTGGACTCCGCCGAGGAGCTCAAGGTGGGACTCGCCGGCACTTTGGCCACGTTGTACCGCCGCAGCTGCTGCGGCCCCGGCTCCTCGTCTTCCTCCTCCTCGTCTGCCTCCTGCTTGATCCGCAGCTGCAGCTCGTCCTCGTCCTCGTCGTCCTCCTCCTCCTCGTCCATGAAGACGCACTTGACCGTCTTGCTGCTCACTTTCAGGGTGCCGAAGACGTACTCGTCCCCGGCGTAGTCCCCGTGGTGGGCGGCTTTGGCTCCCGGCTTGGGGGGCGAGGAAGCGGAGGAGGATTTCAGCTTGCTACATTTCTTGCTGGAGCTCTTAGCGCTTTTGCTGCCGCTGCTGCTGGTAGGTGCATTTTTCTCCGGACTTTGGCTGGCGTTGGGCTTGGCCGACGGGTCCATTTTGGGCTTTTTCCTGGGCCTGTATTTGTAGTCGGGGTAATCGGCCATGTGCTTCAGCCGCAGCCTCTCCGCCTCCCGGATGAACGGGATCTTCTCGCTGTCCTTCAGCATTTTCCACCGCTTGCCCAGGCGCTTGGAGATCTCCGCGTTGTGCATGTCCGGGGACTGCTCCATGATTTTTCTCCTCTCGATCTTAGACCACACCATGAACGCGTTCATCGGTCTCTTTATGTGCCCCGACGCCGTTTTGCACCAGTCCGGATCGCTCTCGTCCAAAGCCACCGGGCTGCAAGCCATGAACTCGCCCTCTTCGGTGTCCATCGCCTCCCGGGGCAAGTTGCTCTCGCTCTCCGTGCTTTCCGCTTGCTGCACCATGGTGGGCTTCTCCCGGCTTCTCCCCGCCGCTCCCCTCCGAGCCAACAAAGCCGCTCCCACCGGCGGCGCACCTTGCCCCGGAGAGCCGAACTGGGCGCCGCGCTGCTGCGAGGTGGAGCCGGCGGGGGGCGAGCCTCGGGGGGCGGCTGCAGCCTTCCTCCTCCTCCTCCTCCACCTCTTCGGCCCGCTGCGGCAGGGCCGGGCTGGGTGCGCTGGGGGCTCTGCCGCGCCGTGCCCCGGCCTCGCCGCCCGGCCTGCCCCCGCCGCGTTCGCTGCCCCCTTCTGCAAAACTCGCGGCTCCTCGCCCGACTCGTTATCAGCCCCTCATATGGGTGACATCACTCCCCCCGGCGGCCAATGGCGGCGCTCGGGCACGCCCCCCGACACGCCCCCCGTGCTTTATCAGCTCCCCTTCCCCTCCCCCACGCTGACACACCCCCCTGTGCAGGGGGGCGGTGGGGGAGGGGGCCCGGCTCCTGCCCCCCCACACACCCCCTTCATCCTCTTCCCCCTCCCCCTGCCATTTTACCCCTGGGGGTCTTCACCCGCCGTCCCTGGGTGCAGAGTGAGGTGGGGAGAGGGGCGGCCCCGCTCCCCCCCCACTCCCCCCCCCCGGCTCCCCTCGGGAGGCCGCCGAGCCCCTCGCAGCGGGCGGCAGGGGGCGCTGGAGCTCCGCAGCCCGCCCGTCCATCCCTCCGTCCGTCTGTCCGTCCACACCGGGACGGTGCCCGCAGCCCCGCTCCCTGGGTCAGAGCCGGGAGCCCGGTGGCCGCCCCCCGTCTCCCGGGGGGGGCCGCGACGTGCTGGTGCTGAGAGACACGGGAGTCCGCGGTGCCCCGAGCTCCCGGTGCCCCCGCGGAGGGTGGAGGTGGCTTTCCCCCCAAGCCAGGTGTGTGGCAGCTCCCGGAGGGCTGAGCCGCCCCTGCCTTCTTGTTCGCTGGCTTTCCGGAAAGCACCCGGGTGCGCAGTGATGTCGCGATTATCGCAGAGCCCCGGCGCTGGATGCAGCTGTTCCGTTGGTTTCCGGCGGGGAGCTCGGGAAATCCGATGGTGCCTCGTCCCTGGATATTTTGCTTTGCGAAACCTGTGGTGAAAATAAGCTTGTCCACTGTTCTGCGGGTCCCTCCGCATTTTCCTAGCTACCATGTGCAGATATTAGCAAGAGAAAAGTTTAATAAGTTTGGTGATGGTTGCTGGCTGGAGGAGATGCGATGGTGGTGAGATGGACGAGCCCTGGCATGGCCTCTCCTCTGTCAGAACTGGTGCTAATGGGGCAGCAGGTCCCCTGGTAAATCAGCTTCTAATTAGCACAGTGGTTCGTTTTCCTCAGGCCACAGAAAAATTACTGTGTTGTGATGATGTGACTATGATATCATAGGGCCGTGGTGTGACGAGTGCTGTTACAGCAAAAAAAAAACAAAACAAAAACAAAACCACGGATCCCTCACCTCTTTTAGCTTTACAGACGCATTAGGGCTACCAGGTCTCACTAGTTGTCAAAGGTCAGGAGCAGTTTGGAGGAGCAGGCAAGAGGCTGGCACGTGGTGTCGTGTTGCTTCCCCTGCCTGACCCTGGCGAGGGCTACAAAATAAGGGGAAGGGAAAGGGCATAGCTCAAGAAGGTTCAGTTGCTCCCTTCCAAAGATGGATTTAGAAAAACGCTGCTCTGCCTCGCCACGAGGAACCCCAGGTAGGTTTTTTCTTCAGAGGCTTGCTCTCTCTCCCCTTGCAACTGCACGTGGTGGTATGATTTAACCCCATAATCATGCTGATCCTCAGGAAGACAAGAGGCAAAATGAAAAATGTGCCTGGCAGGGTTCTCAGCCTGTCATCAAATGTTATGATTTAGAGAAACCACTAGAGGAGAGGGCACAGCACCTTCGGGAGTGCCTGAGTTCATGCCACAGCTGTGGTCAGCTGTGGTCGGTCTGGGGAGGGCTGCTGGCAGGGCAGGGCATTCCTTCCGAGAGGGGCAAGTGCTGGCTCAAATCGGGCACACTGGAGAGCCATCTGTGGGATGGGGAGTTCAGAAAGGGTGAGAACACACTCCTCGTAATGATGGCGCGGACACGAGTCTCAGGAGATACATAGCTGGCTGGCTGCCTCCAGGGAAGACAGCTTTACTGCTGCTGGGGCTCTGTTACTAAAATTATACCAGGGTACCAAGACTCTCAGATAATCTTTATTATTCTTGTTATTTTTCTGTAAATGTCAGTATTCAGATTACTAACAAAACAAAACAAAAAAATCTGTCAGTGGGAAATTGAGATTTTCATTGTGCCTTTTAAATCCACATGGAAATAAGAGGAGCTTTTGGTGTAGTTTTGCAAAGTGAAACACACCAACAGGTTTTAATTTGTTGTTGGTTGTCCTAACATTTAGGGGAGATGTCATTATATCATATAATTGCATAAAATTCAAGCTGATGAAAGTGGAACACTTCCTTAATTTCCTATTAAAAGAATTAAACCTATGTATTTTCATAAAATAGGGCTATTTTGTCACATCAGCACTTTCCAAGAACCGTGAACTATTTTAGAAAATTTTCAGTCAATTCCTGTGGAAACCATGTAGTCAATATTGATAAGACATTTTGATGCCTAGGTCTCCATCCCCCAGGGTGACGGAATCTGACATTTAATTCATTGAGATCACGAGAGATCATTTTTAATAAAGCTTCAGAGTGGATTGAAGCCAAGGCAGCCCCATCTCCTTTACAATGTCATTACAGCAGACTTTATCTGGGATGTTTCTTCTCATTCATTTGTGTCCCTGTAAAGAAGAATATTAATACTATGGGCATCACTTAACTTCCATAAATGCCATTTTTCTTTCTTTTTTTCTTTTTTTTTTTTTCTCCTATATCTCATTTTCTGAAGTGTCTTGGCAGCATTTCAATTTTTCCTCAAAGTGATCTTTTAAATATAAACAGCATTACTGTTTTCTCCTGCTTGTTAATATTATGTTCTGATTGTTTTTTTTTTTTGTTTGTTTGTTTGTTTGTTTTGCTTTATTTTGAAGGATAGTACCAGGAAGATAATGAAGCTGAAAACAGACTGATAAATAATAGCCATACTCAAGAAAAAAAAATCATCTTGAGAATTTTAGAAATCTGATTAAAACATGTACATGAATAAATAGATATTACTGTTAAAACGAAATAATTTACCGTTCTAAAAGCAGTTCAATAATTGTATGTGTGCGTGTGTTTCCTATCAGAGTGGCGCAGTCAGAGCTAACAGCCCCACTATTCGTTCTTTTGAAATTCAAATGAATAATCATCTTTCCATTATCTAGGTCAATAGAAGGCTGGGCTACCCCAGAAAGTGCAAGAAAACAGGTAAAACAGGATACTTTACAGAGCTTAATGCCTGCCCCTTGGATGGAGGCTGTTCTTAAAAATCTGTGTCCACACTGGACTCCCTAGTGCCCTATTTCGGGGAGATGTGTTATCCCAAGCGCAGACCAGTGTGAGTATATAATGCTGGTAAAAGCACTGAGGTCTCTGGGTCTAGAAGTTGGCAAGATGCCTCTGAAGGCATGAAGATAGCTGGAAGAAAATGCATCACGCAGGAGTATAGGCCCTCTGAACGTGGCCTTATGTGCTTACATCTGCCCCCGTCAGTGCTTGAAAAAGTGATCCATGTTTCTAAGACACAGGTGACAGACTTCGTGCAAGATTTTGGCTACCAAAACAAGAATAGCAAATGGAAAAGCCAAGATTTTTACTGTGCTGTCTGAAGACAAATGGTACTATGAGTGCAATTTACTTTCTGTTATTTATTTCATGCCTGTTTTCAATTGTGCTGCAGACTTTTTGTCTGGAGATCCCAGCATGACTTTGCATGGGGTACATGTGAAAAACTGGAGTTACACACCTTCTGCAAGGTGTGGGAAGTGGAGGGAATCACAGGCTGTAGGAGGAAGAAAGAATTACAGTGTTAAGAGTTTTGCCTTAATGGGAAGTGTATGATGAATTCTGACTGGAGGAGTCACACCTGAGGTTAGATCACACATTTATTTCTTAGAGATCTTTTCTGGAATAAATGTAAGTTTCTTGGGTCTTGTATTCATAAGGAGAAAATAAAAATAAGCTGTGCTCTTACTTCACATTCGGTAGCACAGGGTAAAATAGTGAAAAGATGCATCAGCTATGCTTTTTATGAGTTGGTGAATCTTACCTTCCCTAGAGTTTTTATCCTAAGCTGCTAGTTCATGTGAAAAACTCAGTGTCCTTGTCATCACTAGAAAGATGGCTTCCTCTTCCATCCTATCAGCTACTGTATGCTAGTCGCCTCCATGTTCTTGGAGTAGAAATTGATAGGACTGTGATTTCCACAAAGCCTTTTATTTGGAAATGAAGGTATGTAGGCACCCAGAACCACCATGTGTAGCAACCAAATTTCAGAATGAGAGGTGAAGTATACTCATTTAACTGAAATGGGGTAAACATCTGAGATTACTAAACTAGTCTTATCAAAATCCAGATAAATTAAATTTACATCAAATTTGAAAATAAAGAGTAAAGTATCCGGATATACTTAACTTTGATTTTGTGTGCAGAAATCTTTATTTTGCCAAAAATACTTGCTTCAGAGATCTGTGGTGAGTATGGTGCTGGATCTCTGGCAGGCCAGTACAGGATGTGGCGACTTTCCAGGCAAGGTGGCCTTCTGCTGCTGGATGGGGTTGCCTCAGGGGTCCAGCAGAAGCCCAGTGAAGTTGTCAGTGTGAGCAGGATCAGCTCCTCCTTCCTCACTTTCTTCTGGAGCTGAGGACTCTGCTTATTCACCAGCTGATGTGCAAGTCTGTGCCTGCTCACATAACAGAAATCTGGCCAGAGACCTGCCCTTGAACTGCTCGCTGCTTGTAGGTAGCTCCAACAGCATCCTTTGACCAATGTTTTTAAAACATGATCAGCAAAGACAAACCATGGGCATTGTTTGTAAACAGAAACAACCCAGGAGTTACAAATTGAGCAGTTAGTATGCATATTAGTTAGTAAGCAGGTATGTTGTATGCAAGGTATAGGTCTGGAATTGACTTAGTGGGACAGAGTCTAGCACCCTAAAGTGTGTTGTTGCTCTCCTATACCCCCTAAAACCTTGTTGCGAAACAGTACTGTTTCTCTGGGGCTTAATGGATGGGTCATTTCTTCACAGCCCTTTGATTTTAGACAAGGAGATATTTTAAGATACCAAGATACCATTTTTCATAATGTCATTCTGATCGCAGAGTGATAACTCCATAAAAATAAAAATAAAAGGCAACAAAATACCAAAAAATAAACAAGCAAAAAAAAGCTCCACGTGTTCCTTGGGCATTATATATGCTCTAAGAAACTGCATAAAAATAATGTTGGGATGTTCCACATTCACTGCAACTCTTTTTATAGTTTTTGTTTGCAAGACAAAACAATTATTTTGTTTCTAGTTGTGAGACTAAAACCTCTCCGAGGCTCTGCAAGTCAGGCTGGGTTCCTTCCATCCCACAGATCATTGCAGTACTAGCAGTTCTGTTTGACAGATCGTTTCCTCAGCCACTTGTGTGTAACCCTATTGATTTGAACGTCTGCCCCCAGCAACACCTGTGCAAATTCACGGATGGCACTGGGACTGCACAGATGCCATGGAGGGCATATTCTGGCATACAGGATATTTATTACTGGTGGTGATGCATGAGATGGAAGGGATCCAGGACTCAGGCTGAGTTTGTGCAGCTGGCAGTTAGAAATTTACTTGCAAACTGAGCTCATTGGGTAGGAAAATCAGTGTGATAATGAATCTGGAGCCCCTAGTGCCATTTTTACCAAATCACTTTCAGGGCAGGAGAACAATTTAGAAGAGATGTCTCTTATTAGAAGTGTCTGAAAATTGTACTTGAACAAAAATATATAAAAATTAAGAGAATCCCATAAGAGATTAGATTTCAGGTATATGGTATCAGAAATTACTGTTACTAAGTTTGTTTAAACAGAGCTGCTTACTTGTTTCTACTAAAAACTTGAAATATGTGTGAATTAAAATAATTTTAATTTTAGCTTAATTTTAATGAAATATTCAATAGACACTTACATGAAATTAAAAAGAAAGCAATTATTTTTAAAGTTCCTTTTGTTGTTGTTTGTTTGCTTGATAGGAAATCTTTCAAAGTATTCAAAATGATCCAAAGTGACAGAGTTTATTAATAATGCTATAAATGTATATTGTTGGCCTATAGACATTGAAATCCATAGTGCTTTAGTGGGTCTCTTAGGAAAAAATGTTGTACCTTGAACCAATTATAGACCATCTCTGGTTAAATTGCAGAGCCAGTTTGCTTAATATGGGTAATTTGATGTTGTAAAGTATTTGTCAGTACCCTAGGGTAGTCTCCTAGGGCACACAGGTTTCACTGTATACTATTTCACACTCATATGTGCGCACGGTAACCTGCTTAGGTGGAAACTACTTAAGAGTCACATGGGATTTGTTATATTACATACTTAATTTATTCTATATGCTTAAAGCTTCTCTTTATCAACTCCTGAATAATTATCATAGTTATTGCATTATTTTTGCTTATTATTTTTAGTGAGGAAAAAAAATATATTCAATCCAGCAGGCTTCTTAGAATGTGAAAATTTAGCAAGGGATCAACAAAAATGTGTAACATTGGTATAGCTTTGTACATTGCACCAATATGCCTGTTAGAAATATAAAGCATGTTCACAGTTGAAAAGACACACACACACACAGATTTATCATTTATCTTTTCCTCCCTACTAAAGAAAAGTGGAGCAGCTGTACTGTCCTCACCATCACTTACAACCAAATAACATTTGAACCTATCACATAGAAACAAGCTAATTTATTTGGCTTCAAGGCCTTGAAGGAGAAAACAACATAAACTCGTAAACTGCAGAGAAGACACTTACCAAGTCTCATGTCCCATGTGTGTGCCTGATCAGGATCTGCTGATCGGTTGCCCTTTGCATATACTGTTATTGAGCAACAGAGAAGCCACTCTGCAACATGCACGTGAAATAATTTTCATTTACAGGGCTCATGCAGTGAACAGGATTCTGCAAAATTCTGTAGAAGTTTTGCTAAGAAGGACCTCGCTCATAAATGATACCTTGTCCC
This sequence comes from Cygnus olor, assembly GCF_009769625.2. NCBI lineage: Eukaryota > Metazoa > Chordata > Aves > Anseriformes > Anatidae > Cygnus > Cygnus olor. The sequence goes on from NC_049171.1 coordinate 18,171,900, forward strand.
GTGTCATTCCCCAGTCACATAATTGAAGATACTCAAGGGCATGGCCATAACATGACCTCTCCTATCAGATCGGCCAGGAGTCTTCCTCACCAGGGAACAAGTCCGAGGTTTGCTTTGCAGTGCTTTTAATCTGGGAACTGTGAGAGCACTGGGGGTGATGTGTGGATGCATCCACCAGGTGCCCTAGCTGTGTTCCCATATGAGCTACTTCTGCCTGCTCTTGGCAGAGCTCTGCTTGGAAAAGCTCGGGATTTGGGCTTCTTGGGCTGTCTGGACTTCTCCCTCCAGGCAGACTTTTCCTGCTGGCAACCCTGAGCCTGGGTTTGCACTGGCAAAATCTGAGTGAAAGCAGTGCAACAGCTGTATAGTGGAAAGGGAAATTAGAGCTTCATTGCTAAACAAAGAAGCAAACCACATAATATTCCTGTTGCTTGTATATATTTAGAGAGAGAAAAAAAAAAAAAAGGTTATTTGGAGTTCTTTATAAAGTTCTTTATGTCCTTGTTTTGTTATGCCTATGTAAATCTTTCTATTACCATTGTTTCAAAAAGAAATAAATGTAACAAGTATTTCATTGCTTTTTTTCTTTTTTTTTTTTTTCCAAATGGAAAACAAACAAACAGGCCTCCTAGTAATAAATAATATCAGCAGTCACAAGAAATTCTACAGTAGCTAACAATGAAGGCACATAGAAATGTTGTTTGTTTTATTCCTACACAAAGCCCTGCTGAATTCACAGGAATGAATTAAATATGCTGAGTGTGACTGGGACTCTGGGAAAGCAACACTTCAGTTGATACTGGCTTTAATTTTCCATTTTTATTAATTTGTTGTGAATTTGGATAATAGCCTTAAAATAAAAGCCACTACATAACTGCAAATGTGCATGCATATAAAAGTGCATTACTAATTCTTATGAAAATTACCTCATGTTCTTTTGGGTTCTAAAAGACTATCCAACAAAATCACTAAACATTCACCAAAAAGTAGGTAACAGGAAAAAAAAAAAAAAAAAAAAAAGGATACAATTCCCTCTGATAACCTTTGATTTGTAGTAAAAATGGGAAACATTTCCCTATTCTATCTGCTTTGTCTTATTTCTGAAATATGCCAGGAAGTCCCAGGTGTATGCAAAACCCTGACTGTACCAGTCATTTTATGATGGTGATGAACATATTAACTTGGAAAAGACTGTCCACCTTAAATCAAAAACCAAACTGTCTGTCCTTCTCCTTCCCCTAGCCTTCTCTTACATTGCAAACTGCACACTGTTTGTATTAACATCACCAACATATTCAGTAACATTAGAGGCTTGAAGGTTTCCTGATGCTTTATTACACAATGATGAAAATATCATAATACCTCTAACTTCATCAAATCAGGCATTTCATTACAGCATCCTGCAAGTATAGAAAACTGATTGTCTTGTGTCAGCATGGCCCAAATCCAGTTCTTGCATACAAGACATGGTTACTAATGATCTTTGTAAGTCAGCTGAGACTTGATCTTATTTTTCAGTTTTGCCGTACTAGGAATTGTAAGTCAGAGCAGCGAATAGAAAGTGTTTATTACAGCTTATCATACGGTTTGTTTGACAAAATGCTCAATCAATAATAAACCAGAAATTAATAATTAATTTCATTTGCATTTTGCACAGCAGTTTATACCTCACATCAAGCTGGCATCTGAGTTAAGGAATTATTATCAGCAATTTAGAGAAGGGAACCGTAGTTTTGGGGTTCTCCCTGCACCACTGGTACTGGTCAGAAAAGGATGGTACAGGGATCTAGAAACAACTTCCCCATTTCTGTTTTCTGCTTTAGCTGTGAGGACCTGATTTACCCACTGGCTGTGCTACCTACAGGAATATCTGTGCTGCTGGTTAAGTGGTGTATGGAGGAAGCCATTTTTTTTATCGTAGACTTGACCCAAATCCTTGGCTTATGCCTGAAGCCTCCATTCAGGTACAAACACAGTCCAGCATATTCCTCACCTTGTAGGGTAGATTCACTACAAAGAATCATCTCTCGTGTGAATGAGATTAATAGAAGTGTGCTCAGCCCCTTCTGCACACCTTCACATTTCCTTTCTTCCCAAACTGCAAAAGAAGAAAAGGTACAGCTGAGCTGCTATACACAAATTCAGACTTCTCTCTAAGTTCTTACTTTGGCAATTTAGGCATAAATGAACCAAAGCTGGAGTGGAAGATGTGACCCAATGGCAAGATAATTTATCTAAGGCTACACAGTGAGCCTGTCAGAACAGGAATAGTCATACAATCCTGCTGATTACAGTCCTGTGGATTCTTCACCGCACAGTCTTGAGTCTCAATGAATATGTACACAGAGAAGTCATGTTTGAAAAGACAGTTTTTACAATGCAATTGTTCCCATTTTGAGCCAGGGTAAAGATCAACCCAACTAGCGAAATAGATTAAATGGAAGCATGCTTATTTATTTATTTTAAGGTGAACAGTTTTCTCTTGAAACAGGATTATTATCTGGGAGAACCATCTACTTCTATCCTCAAGCAGAAAAAGAAAATATTGTCATATTCCATTTCTGTGTTACTCTGGTAATGTATTTTACTGGCTGTATGCGTTTCTGATTATTTAGAATCACTTCAGTGAGTGATTGAATTTACATTTTATCTAGACACCAGTCTTACCCAGAAAGATTTTTTCCATTTCAGTGCTAGTTTGAAAATCCGTTATTTGGTGTTCATCGGATACAGGTTTTCATTTGCAGCAAGATTGCTGTAGCAGAAGAAATATAGACAGACTCAATGGCTTCACTAAGTACGAGTTTTCTTGTGATACAGAAAAAGCTTTTCTAGTTTTCCTGAGCCCTGAGCTTGGAAAATGTGGGCCCGATCCTGAGAAATATTGTTTGTTTTCAGAGAGCAGTTTAGCATCCTCACATTCTGCCTCTCTCCTACCTGCCCCCTGCCCTGGCTTTCAGGATGGCTAATTATTGGTTCTCCCAGGAAAACAAAATATTTTTTTTTTTTTTTGTATTTGGATCTGGGCTTGCGAATTAGCAGAAACTCCTGCAGCCCTTACTCTGTATAGTCTCAGTGGTCACAGCTGATTTGCCAGCAGTGATCCCCATCAGGTCCTCAGATTAATACTCAAGGGTTAAGGTTGTTTCAAATATGAAATTTTCTTCCTATAAGAAAGTTTAGTATAAGTCACTTCCAGCGGCCATGCAGCAAAAACTTATACTGTTTTTGTACTGTTAAACCACTTAGTCCAATTCAGGTAAAGTCACTCTTCTGTGTGAAGGCCTGTGGTCCTTCATTGTTCCTAGGGTGCAGATACTTGTAGTCAGTGTGAATTTTGAAAGAGTACCCAGATAAAATGGAACTGAAGGATGACCTGCTGCTCAGGAAAAGCACTATGAAAAGGTCATAGACATGTTAATGTAAGAGCACGGATATTTAAATTTGAATATAAGATATATATTTTTATTTTTTTTCTATTTTAAGTAGACTTCTAAATTAATTCAACAAGAAATAGGAATTTAATGTTTATTCAGATTTATTTTTTTTTTAAATCAAGATTGTTCTGTTTGTAGTAGTAATTCCTCACTGCTGTTTGAAAGTCATGGTTTTTTATTTGTTTGTTTTTTGTTTGTTTGTTTTCCAGTAACATCATGATTTTGACCAAATCACGTTTCTGGATTTTGCTTTGGAAGAAAATGTCAATCATTTGTATTACAGAAAAATATTAATTGGTAACCAATTGTTCAGCTCTCCATCTCTTTTCGGAGACCACACTAGTGTTGCTATTAGGAGTTTTAATGGTTAACTAAGGAGAAAGAGGAGGAGAATTGGGTGTTGATGTAAATGTGAAAGAGGGTAAGGAGAAAAGGTATAACAGAGAGAGAAGGGAAATGTAGAGATTGAAGTGCGCAGAAATAGGAGTTAATTAATAATACAGATTTTTTACATCAAGGCACTAAGCAAAGAAATCACATTAATAACACTTACTCTATATAGATTTTTATTTCCAATCACTCTGCCAGCTTCCTGCTAGTATCAGCAAGATGACTTATGTGGACTTCAGGGAATATGAGAAGCGTACAAATGGCTGGGCTGTAGGCTGGAATTCCTGATGGGATGCAGTTCTTGCTTCAGATTGGGATTGGCACTTACAGGGTGGAAACTAGAGGGGGAAAAATATTAAAGCACAGCAATAAAGGTGAGCTGCCATAAACTGATCCCATCTGACCTCTGCTCATAATATAAAAGGTTTCTTAACTGTAATGAAAACAAAATTAAAATAAATAAATAAATAAATAAAGCAGTTTAAAGTGTGCAAAACACAGAAAGGGCCTAAGCCACAGATACTTGCCCCTTTTGGAAGGCATAGGCATGAAGCAGTGTTTCACAGCATTTCACTACAGGTTCTCTTCAGGTTTCATCTGTTAGTGAAATGCTTAAGCAAATAGTTACAAGAAAATGAGTTTTTAGGGCAGCTCCAATGTCAGCCACATGTGCAAGATAAGGTTAGCAATTGCTCTCTTTTTTAAATAAAGACATTCTGCAGCTCAAATATGAAGTTAAATCATGAGTGCTTCAGCACAAGCCATAGGTACTTACATTTAGATGATGTAGTGTTTTGAAATGCATATCTTTTTCTTTCTTTTTTCTTTTCTTTCCTTTTTTTTTTTTTTTTAAATGCCTTTTATATTTCTAGTCATCTTGCTTTTCCTGGTCATGGGCACTTGCAGACAAGGAATGAAAACTATCGCTATCTCTTTCAAGAATGGCACCCCCCTTCTCTCCACTCTTGACAACAACAGCACAGAAGAGTGCAGCCTTAAAACAAAATTTTCTACAGTGTGTCATGTTGCTGTTGAAATTTAATGATATTCAGGGCTAGGAGAAAAGAGCAGCTGCCCTCCAGGTGGTGTTCCATAAATGCTCCCCAGAACCCAGCAGGAAGCTGTATAAGTTCAATTCAGTGAAGCAAATTCAATCATTTGCCCCTTTGTAAATGGAGCATAAGCAAAAAGAAAAAAAAAATCTTTGAAAGATCCTAACACAACAACGACATGTACCCAAAAACTCACTTTTTTTTTTTTTTTCTGCCAACACATATTTCAGACAAGTTTAATAGGATCTTACAATAGCTATTTCACATTAGAGCATTGAGGAAGAAATACAAAAAATTCTTATAAATATCCAATATTTGTTTTTCATAGAACTCAGCAATTAGTGGTGACTAGAATTCTACAAAGTTAAGAAGTTTTCTTAGTAATGTCTTTTCATAAACAATAAACTGCTTTTCTAAAGCATTAGGTTTTGTGACAAACCTAATTAGTACAACATTATGTAAGTATGAACACAGGTGTGGATTTTCATTTCAGGTTATTATTATTTTGTTATAGACTCTACCTAAATATTGGAAATACAGTGGTAAATCTTTTAGCTGCAGCTCCTTAAATGTTAATTATTGTGCTAGTGTATAAGTTTCCTGGTTATCCTTCACAGCCACCACTACTATTTAAAGCTGGATTTATTAATATGTTATTCAAAACAACATGCAACCTTATTGTTGCAGAAGTCTGCTTGGAGTGTTTCCTAGATATAGACGAATGGCAGTATTTTTATCTTAAAATACTTTCACAGGTTTAAACTTCACATTGTAAGCAACAAGAAAACCAGTCTTTTCCCCCTAATTTGCTGAACGTTTGGCCCAATCTGCTTTTTATGTTATGCAGGTATGAAATGTATTAGAAGGTGATAAAAGCCATTCTCTGCCCTCATGCAACTAAATAACTAAAACCATAAAAAGCTTTGATTTGAAAATAGGAATTTGGCAAGAGATTAATACATTATCTCTCATGGTGCTTTGAGGAGGAAAAACTGCACGGCTGAAATTCAGTGTATTGGAAACTCTCATTGTGCATTTTCTGTTAGGATGTTTTAGAAAGGCTTTCAAATTCACCAAATGTATATATGGAGAGGAAGCAGTTGGATTAACCTGGTATCAAATTAGCAATCCACTTTTAACGTGTGCTTTCAGGAAGGAAGAAGAAGGCCTGGTTTCTGATTTCATATCATGAAAGACCATTCAAGGACTCAAAACCTGGATCTGGTATTTTTGAGTGGCGCTGCATTAAGATGGAAACCACCAAATCTCTAGTTCAGTTCTCTTGAAGCTTTTTTTTTTTTTTTAATTGACTATTACACTGTCAAAACTATACTTTTATAAGGTGTCCAAGAATGAATTTATACAATGATAAAATTTCTGAAGAAGCCATAAATGTCTAACGGATAAATAATGATTGTTATCCCAAAAGTATGCATACCAGAGTATGTGTTTAAACAATACATTCACTTTCCTTTACTAAATCAGTATCATACATTTTCACATCTGCCCTCCCCGCCCTCCCCCCCCCCGTTTTCTTTCAGAGTGCAATAACTATCTTTGGTAGCCAAATGACCAAGCACCAAATTCAGACTATTGTAGAGTCTGTGCAGACTGCTAACTTATTTGCTGAGCATGCACAGGCTGCTGGGGAGTACCCAGAGGGAGAGGAGCCCCAGTTGCCAAGTAGATTAGTAGTTTGTGTCCCCTTTCACTTGGGTTCAGAAAGATGGTAAATAATGAGAGTGTTAGGCTCATCTGCTTAGGCTAGAGCACTCATGTATAGCAAGGAGCAATTGCAGAAGGACAGGGATGCTGCAGTAAAGAGAGATGACAGAGGCAGGGACACTTTCATTAGCTCTCTGGCAATAATATTCACCTGGGGCTGCAGCAACTTTACTCCACTTGATGGAGAACGACCTTCAACCCTTACTCTGAATTTCCTTCCCTTTTTTTTCCCCAGCTTATTTCACACTCGTGTTGTGTAGCTACTTCTGTAGTTGTTGAACCATATGGTTTTCCTTACCTGTGATATTGGGAAAACAGCCCTGTTTCTTAAAAAAATAAAATCTAAAATAAAAATAAAAATAAATAAATAAATAAATAAATAAAATGAAATAATAAAATAAATAAAATAAAATAAAATAAATATTTGTGATAGAAATCACAAGTTTTCTAAATTAGATGAAAAATATTTCTTCAGTTGGTTAGTTAAGGAAAAGTACTTCAAGAACAACTGTTTGAGCATTAAAACTACAAACCAAGAAATCTAATACAAAATTCATGAACATTGGACCAAATACTCTTCTCTAACGGACTGGTTTCTTAGAAGACGAGCAGCACATAACAAAGAGCAAGAATAAATATTTGATAGGCTCTGTACCTCTTTGCTTATGAAATTGAGAAGCCATCATAACCCCAATGAAAAAAAGCCTGCAGTTCATTACCAGCCCCCTTAAATTTTCCATCTTGTGTAAAAACATACACATTTGTAGAGATTTCTCCAGTATGAGCCTTCCCCTGTCAGAAAGAAGGAGAAGGTAGGACAGTTTAATGTAAGAAGCAATGTAGTCTGAATACAATAGATGTGAACTGTGGCTCAGCATCTGTATAGCTCTAATATATATATATATATATATATATATATATATATATATATTCAGGAAAATAGAATGCTTTTGAGTGAAATACTGCTTTGTTTTTGTTTTTGCTTTGTTTCTATATATGTAATGTAGGATACCATAAGCTCACAATAGGGCTAGAATTTGCTAGAGATAAAGCAAAATAAGTGTCTTGAAAAATTCTTCAAAACTTTGAAAAATAACCATGAGAAGTAGAATAGGTCAAGCAATATTGTTTTCTGAACTAAAAAAAAAATGGATAAATGTAAATTTTTGAGGAATTTGTGATTCAGCCCAGAGACACTCCCCTTATCTGCAATATTTTCAGTACTTCATATATACATATATATTTTTGCCTGTACGTCATTCCTTACTGAATAGTGTTCTGCTCAGAGACTCCAGGATGCAACTGATCATTTTTTATGCTCCTTGACTGCATGACTAAAACTGAAGTTAAACATCTGTGGATAAAAGACACAGAATATATATATATATATATATATATATATGTGTATATATATATATATAACCAATGATTTTGTGAAGCATTTTCTGGAGCAACTCCACATTGTTTAATAAGTTTTAGTAGAAAGTGCTTCACTTCCCATATTTTCCTCCCACACAAAATCCCTCATTCTGGTACCCCCAACACCAGTGCAGGATGGACATGGAGCCAGTGCATGTGAAAAGCAAGGGACTATTTATAACAACACCTTGACAAGCAGCTCTTTATAACAGTGTGCAAGGCTAAGCACGCCTCTCTCTTTTGACCTTATACACTGTGTGCTGGCTGGCTCAGCCTTATCTGCAATCAGAGCGCCTGACCCTCCACATCCTGCTGGGTCACAGGTATTTCCTTCCACATGGAACCTGATGCATACTTCTAATTCTAGTAGTTAAACTGTCTTTTTTTTTTTTTTCTTTTTTTTTTTTTATTCTCTCCTTGTGGACTGCTGCAAAGAAATTGCATTGATATAGTTGTGGGTTGTTTATTTTTATTTTCTCCAGATCACTCTTTTTTTTTTTTTCTTCAACTATTTTTTTTTGTTGTTTGACAGTCTAAAGAGAATTATTAAGCCTATCTTATTTTCTTAGTTTTTACTGCGTTTTCCTCTTTTGTATGCTATTTATTAAAAGGTTGCATGAAGTCAGCTATATTTTACGCTAAATAATAATTCTGATAATTGATTTGTTAGAAGCATGTCACCAAAAATACTCACAAAAATCCAAACTGAGGAATGTCATATAATTTGTCTGAAACAGACCAATTTTGATGTAATTTTTTTTTTGAGTTCTTCTGTTAATTTCAGAAATGATACTCATACCTGCCTACCTTTGCAGTTACTCTGGTCCTGAGGGTCAGGTCAATCAGCCTACAGACACATGTTCCACGCAATTTTGATTTCCATTGCATTCTTTGTTTCATTTAACAAATAAAAAATGTCATTAAATGACATTTTAATATGTCTTTTTCTTTTTTCTCCCATTATATGAAATAACATATACTGAACAGGTACAGATAGTAGGCCAGAAGTAAAAGAGGATGCAAAAAATCAATGGCAAAAAATCTTTTCCATAAGCAGGAGCTCAAGGAGGAACAGGAACTCAAGGACAAGAGAATAAGAGAAAACGGAGGACAGAGTGTAGCAAGAATGGTAGCTACCATCTCTGGAGATCTCCACCGATGTGTGCTGCCCTCATGAGATCTTAATGCAATCCACATAATGACTAAGGTCTTTTCGATCTGAAATCTGAGCAGATATTAATTGTCCTGATCCAATCATGTCCTATAAATACCTGCCACAGGTGTTAGTGTGATGGAGGGTTCAGCCCAGACACTGTCCAGGGCTCCCAGGCCTCAGCTTTCTGTGCAGTCAATGAAGAGAGAAAGCTGTTGTATCCCTTATGGTAGATGTTTAGACTAATTTAGAAGAGCACATAAAGGTTCACAAATGCAGAGATTCAAATACATCCCTTTTAATAGCAGGTCTCTTTTAATAGCTTTTTTTTTTTTTTTTTTTTCCCCTGTAAATTGTAGTATCAAATCTCTAACTGTAGAGAACAGTTGTGCTCCTGAGCCTCTCTTGCCAGGAAGATAACACCCAATTGCGTGCTGCGTAGATCAGTTCCAACGTTAACAGAGAAACAGCGTGGACAAGCTCATTTTGACTTGTGACAAGGAAAGTGTCAAGTAATTCCTAGTTTTCAGACATGATAAACTGTTTTGTTTGTTTGTTTAATATGACAAAATTGCTTTATGTATAAACGAAACAAATCTCTAGTACTGAATTTTCCTAATAAAAATGTTACTTAGAAAATCAAGACACTTTTCTCCAATTTTAGAAAAAGTTTCTGAAGACAATAAGACCCATATTTGTTGATAGATAGATAGACAGATGTGTACCTATGCATTTACAAATAAAGATTTTAAACGTATATCTGTGTGTATTCTCAGTAAAAGCATTTATATTCAAATTTAGTAGTTTTCTAAATGTCAGATGAAAGGGATTTTTTTACTCCCAGGTTATTTTCCTGAAATTAGAGGTTCAGAATAAGGAATTGTTTAGAAACATTTATTTATAGCAGCAGCAGCAGATGCTGCAATAATGCACACTAGGTTTAAAGCTATTCTCATGCTGGTATGCCAATCATTCATACCAATTTTTATTATGAGCCCTCTAATGCAATAATGTACAGAGTCTCCAGCACGCAATTAACACACAGGTTTTTCATGTGCATATGTCTTTCTGTGAGTAGAGCTCTGTAATTGAAAGCGTTTTATCAGCTCTGGAGTAAAAGACATCGGGGTGGGAGGGAAGGGATTTAGGTACACAGCTCTTGTTGATAATGAGAGCTTCACTGTTACTAAATGTTTACTAAAGATAAGAACAAAATATATTTGTGGCATGAACTTCAGATAATATTTTACCTGTCCTTTGAGCAGGTAAGCAGAACAAACACTTCACTCTATCAATTTCAGTAGTGAACTCAGCAATAATTTGCAAAGAGAGAGAGAGAAAAAAAAAAAAAAAGAAAAAAAAAAAAAAAGAGCAACCTTGACTCTGCTTATCCTATGTTAAATGGTGCTATTTAGACAGGGGCTAAGAGCAGGGGCAGGGCACAGCCATACTTCCTCTGGGAATATTTGGAAAAGGACTGCACAAAGTGCCTGTGATGACAGAGATTGCTCCTTTGTGTATTCTTGATGTGCATTGGGGCGGGTGGGGAAAGAGGCCAGTACTCTGTCTCCATCCTTTTCCTTGCTCATCCTCATTCTGAGTGTGTTTCCTTGGATTCCTTCCAAATCCTGACTCCCCTCTTATCTCAGCTGGGCCCTCGAGAGTTTTCTGTATTCTGTGCATCCATGATAAACACTCACCATCTACATGCGAGTATTGGTTAGCTCCCCAGTTTGGACACTACCTAGACAGTCATTCACTCCTGCTTCCAGTCAAAATGTTTCAAGGGAGTCAGTCCCCTGAGGGCTGTTAAGCTCTTGTTTCCGAGGTAGTCTCACCACTGTATGATTATCAGGTGAGGAGATATCCTCTTCCTATGAAAAGAGATGGTCTAACTTATCTTTGCTCTGATGCCAGCTATGCCAGCACAGGGTACTCATAGACCAGGCTCGAGGGCAACCCAGTGCATCCTTTGGCAAAAATGACCTTTAATCTAAGGTCTGTCAGAAGGGAGGTATGGTAGGAGTCCATCTTCTTGCATTGGCCTCATGGTGACTTCTGAAGTCAGTCTGCCTGCCCCAGCTAGCCAAAGGGACAGCAATGCTCTGGTTTCCATGAATTTCAGGGGGGAAATGACTCTTATTTTGTCCTGTGACAGCATCTGACTTACAGATAACTGTGATCTGTAAAGTTCAATTTCAAAATTTAGTTTAGTTATCACACTAGCCCTTTGGAAATGCGGTAAAACCACCGGTGATGAACTCTGCCACTTTAATTCTCCAGAGGGCCTTCCCTCCACGTTAGCTGTAGAGGGTCTTCAGCTGCATCCGGCTGAGATAGCTGCCAGGGCCAGCCCCTGGGCAGACTTGTTTACTCAAGCATTTACCTGATTACTCACATGACAGTGATAAGGAGTGTATTTGTTGGCAAACAGGTGTAACTCATCAATAATGGTAGCAGGAGGTCATTCGATGACATACTTGGACACACTGTGTGTTTGTTTGGTTTTAAAAGTGGTCATCTGTTAGAGGAAGGGCAGTGAAAGAAGCAATCTGCATAAATCAGAGGAAAGCCACTTCAGAGCACCCCAAAACCTGCTGGATGCTTTTCTATTCTTATACTGGCCGTAACAGTCACCTTACAAATGATCAGCTATGTTCGTTTGGGTCTGGAAACAGACATGAGTGGGGAGCATGGGGTGCACCTTGAGCTGGTAGAGCCAGCAGAAGCAAAAATCAACACCATGGTCCTTTGGAGGTAGCCAACACCTTGGAGCACTCACGCTGGGCTGTGTTCAGCTCTGTGTTTTTTCACTGTCTTTCTATGGGCACAGAGGTTAGTCTGTGTCTCTCAGTAGGGTATTAAAACAACAAATTCATTATCCAGTCAGTTATTCCAGAACCATGGCTCTGCAATGACATGCGTTGGATCTATGATGCTTTGACAAACTCTTTAGACTTTTATGCGCCTTCCAGACAAGTTATATTTGGTGTCCTTCCAAAATGCTGGTATGACTGCAATGCAGAAGGGAAATCTTACTCCATAGGGCTGATAGAAGGTACTAGATTTTTCTTTATCAGAGCATAAAGTCCCACTCATTTTCATGCTGTGGCCAAAAGGAGTTATGGCTTTGGCCATGTATGAAATTTTTCTCATGCATACTGACAGTCGAGTCCCACCCTGATTCTGAAGGCAGCTGCATATTTAGGATGCTCTTTCTACTAGATGCCATTGGACACCCCTTCTTCCACATCAGGTTTACACAAAACCTATATGATCCTGGCGTACCCTATTACTAAGCCCAGTGCTGGCATTTATAGATATAAAGAGGCTATCACAATGGTAATATTTGTTTTAAACTTTTTTTTTTTTTTTTTAATAAGCAAATGAACCTTTCAGATTGACTACTATGAGACCTTTTTTTTTTATCACAATTATTTTCTTTCTGTATGAATAGTTATTATTGTAGGGATGTGATGAAGATAATGAGACACAAGCACTGTTTTATTTACAAAATATACATGTATGTGGTTTTGTACATGTGTATACGTAAAGCAAGGCCAAGAAAACAGTTTTATATCAGTGCTGTTTAAAAACAACAATGAAATAAGCAGAAATAAATTGGAAAGTGTATGTGTTAACAAGAAAAGAAAGAAAGAAAGAAATACACACCAAGTATATTTTTGGCTAGTAGCTATTTTTAGCATTTCCCACTATGGTTTGTTATGTTAATTGTTCTACAGTGGGTAAAAAAGATCTTATCTTACTGCACGATTATCTTGGAAGAGTGGATATAAATGAAACTTAAGGATGAGGAGTCTGGATCAAGATAGAGTCTGGATCAAGATAAATTCATGCTTAGTATTTGATTTTAAAGGGTACTTCTTCCTCTCCAAAATTCTCCTTTCTCTCCCTTCTGTCTCCTGCAGTTCTAGATAAATGTAATCCTAATATACCTAAATATATTATATCTGCAAAGAAGAAAATCTATTTTAGAGAGTTTGAGAAATTATTTAGTAGATGTAAATTGAAATTGGTTATAATTAAAATATGCAATTACAAAACCTTAAAGAAAATACTTAAATGTTTGTGCCACCTTCCCTAAAAGGAAGATATCTTTTCCTTTAAATAATTGTTTTTTAAAATTCATTTTTTGAAAGGAGCTGTCAAGGTCCTCATCAAAGTTAAAATTCTTGAAGAAAAGGTTTTGACTGATTTTCATTTACGTCTTTCAAGCTTTTAACGCTGTATTTAAGAAACCTTCTTCAGGGCATGCAATTATTTAGATATAAACATGCATATATATGTACATAAGAGGTGAGGGGGTGGGGTGGAAGGAGAGGGAGGCAGAATCAGTAACTGATCTTACTCAGATTTGTTTGTCAAGAAAATTATATTTTTTATATTCGTTAAGTCTATAAATGTGAGCAGAATAATTAATAGAGATGAGGTAAGCAATTCACCATTGACCCAAACCATGGTAAGTCAGTGACTCTTTTTTTTCCCATTAGGGAGAGGTGACAAACTCATTGCCATTTGTTCACTGAGGGTGGGGGGAAACCCAGCCCCAGAGTTGCTGGCACTGATATATATGTGTGACATAGATGTTTTAGCTGAATGGGACCAGCAGCCAGGAAAAGGAAAAGGCTGCGAGCCCAGAACAGAATTGGTGCTTTGAAGTGTTTAATCTTTTCTTCACGTGGATTCTGCCATCAAATTTTATAATTTGTATTTTCCTAAGCTTGTGGCCATGAAGGGGTTGCCTTTCTTCATCTTGTTTTGAAAAATACTCAATAAAAATAATAATTAAAAAAAAATAATCAACAGACTACCTTGCCAGATGTTTTATTTATTTATTTATTTTTTCTCACAATCCTACTGATTACCTAAATTTAAATGATTGGCACTATGCTTTTAATGTGAAAGCAGATAGTGCATACATTAAGTAGAGCAATTAGCATACTTCTGACAGCCACTTGCCTCTTTCTTGCTCAGTCCTTGCATATGCATGTTTGTGCACCTTGCAGGAACAGAAGGTTTGTCAGAAAGAGTCATGATGAAGCCAGGAAATTAAAAGCAATGATGAAAAATTGAGGCGTAAAAAAGAGGAACAAGAAAACCACAAACAAACAAGCAAAAAAAAGAAACAAAAAAAGCAAACAGGATTGCAATGTGGATATTCAGGGGTAATGACATTTGAACTGCTACAAGTAAACTGCCTGGATTTGCTGCAATTTTCTCATCCTTTTGCTTGGAGAAAACTCAAAGTAAAAGCAGCAGGTTTCATATCATGTTGCTCTGAATTACAGTTCAAATTTCTTCTATTCTCTGTCTGCTCTTGAGCTGTAAGTAGAAAATGACCAGGGTTAGTGGAGACATCCTTATTGCTATCTGCACAGTTAATGCAAACTTTTTTTTTGGGGGGTGGGGTGGGGTGGCAGGTTAGGGAGAGAATGCTGTAATTGCCTCCAGCCCTAAACGAACCTCAGGGATACTATTGCGAAGTTCATGAAGCTCAACAGTACCAGAGTTAAGGAGAAAACCTTATCACTCATCAGATGTCTGTGTGCAGCCCCAAAGCATTTGCTCTCAAGAGTCAGTCATGATGTCTCTCAGTCAGCTGTGTATGAAGTGCACGCTATCATTCTCTTTGTTTAGCAAATAAAATGGATGGAATATAGACTTCTGTATTTGCAATGTGCAGGGATTACTTTTTTCTTCCTCTTGAGACCTAATTTAAAGGTCTGTTTTTCCCTCAGTTCTCTATTTACTCGTGTTTTGAACAGCAAATTGAAGAACCATTACATTAATGCATGAAACTCCTAATCTTGAATTAAAATCTTCTCCTTGTTGCAGCTTTGCTTGTGTACTAACCAAGAGGAGACTAAAGGCAGGGAATGATTTCAGAGTTTCTGTTCTGCTGTTGCTGGAATGGAAAACACTGCAGAGGTAATTCGCTCGGTCCCACTTTGCTAAGGCAACGCTCACTAGCAGCTGATCACTCCCTAAGGATGCTGTTTGCTTGCCCTTGGATAGGATAGACAAGAGATAAAAACAAGAGAAAACACAAGTTACAACTGTAATTCCCCTGACAAATTCCTCCTTCCCCCACAAAAGTCATTATTTGCTAGCTGGAACTTATTTTTGCTAATGGATTTTGTGTTTGAGGTAGATGCCATCTTGACAGATTTGGTGACTGACATCTTTTCAGAAGAGATACAGTGCTGATCACCAGAGTGCGCATTTCCTCCCTCTCTGGCTAGCTTGTGT
This sequence comes from Cygnus olor, assembly GCF_009769625.2. Classification (NCBI taxonomy): domain Eukaryota; kingdom Metazoa; phylum Chordata; class Aves; order Anseriformes; family Anatidae; genus Cygnus; species Cygnus olor. Next base: position 18,187,346 of record NC_049171.1, read on the forward strand.
TAACTATGCTCTGCAAAGGCTCTCTAAGGAGTCATTTAGTCTCTCTCCTGGTTAAAGGTAAATTTCATTGTTGTGCAAAGAAGGCCCATGCATCAAAAACAGAATTAAATGATAACTAAATATCTATTATTCTATAAGAGATGAAATTTCACCTTTGGTTCTTATATTCCATTGAGGTGATTATCAGTGATAATGTATCGTGCAACTGCTAGTTTTTTGAGAAGTGAGTTTAAACCCAAAAACCCTGTTCCAAAGTTCATTGCAGCTACTACATTGATCAATAACAATTAAAAATAATTAAAAAATGTCTTGGGTTGGAAGGGACCTTAAAGATCATCTAACTCCAACCCCCCTGCCATAGACAGGGATGCTACCCACTAGATCAGGGTGGTCAAGGCCCCATCCAGCCTGGCCTTGAACACTTCCAGGGATGGGGCACCACAGCTTCCCTGAACAACCTGTGCCCATGCCTCACTACCCTTACAGTGAAGAACTTCCTCCTAATGTCTAGTCTAAATCTATCCTCTTTTATTTTAAGACCATTCCTTGCTGTCCTATCATTATCTACCTGAGTAAAGAGTCCTTCTCCATCCTTTCTATAACACCCCTTTAATTATTGAAAGGCTTCAATGAGATCTCTTTGGAGCCTTCTCTTCTCCAGGCTGAACAGCCCCAGCTATCTCAGCCTTTCTTCATAGGAGGGGTGCTCCAACCCTCTGATCATCTTTGTAACCCTTCTTTAGACTCAATCTAACAGGTCCACATCTTCCTTATGCTGGGAGTCCCAGACTGGATGCATTACTCCAGGTGTGGCCTTGCAAGGGCAGAGCTGAGGGAGACAATATCCTCCCTCGACCTGCTGGTCATGCCTCTGTTGATGCAGCCCAGGATGCCCTGCAAGTGCACACTGCTGGCTCATGTTGAGCCTTCTATCCACCAGAATCCCCTAAGTCCTTCTCTGCAGGGCTGCTCTCAATGAGTTCTTCTCCCAGTCTGTACTCCTGTCTGGGACTGCCCCAACCCAGGTGCAGCACCTTGCACTTGGACTTACTGAACCTCATGCAGTTCACATGGGCCAACTTCTCCAGCCTGTCCAGGGCCCTTTGAATGGCATCTCTTCCTTCTTTGGTATCGACTGCATCACCCAGCTTGGCGTCATCTGAAAACTTGCCGAGGGCGCACTCAATCCCATCATCTATGTTATTGATGAAGATACTGAAAATTGCTGGTCCCAAGACAGACCTGAGGGACACTGCTCATTACCAGCCTCCACCTGGACATACAGCCTTTGATCACTACTCTCTGGGTGTGGCCATCGAGCTTATTCTTTATGCACCAGATGGTCCACCCTTCAAATCCGTATCTTTCCAATTTAGAGATTAGAATGTATTGTGGGACCACGTCAAAAGCCTTAAAGAAGTCCAAGTGGATGACATCAGTTGGTCTTCCCTTGTCAACTGATGCAGTCACTCCATCATAGAAGGCCACCAGATTGATTAGGCATGACTTGCCCTTCGTGAAGCCATGTTGGCTGTCCCAGATCACCTCCTTGTCCTGTATGTGCCTTAATATTGCTTCCAGGGGGATTTATTCCATGATCTTGCCATGCAGAGAGGTGAGGCTTGCCAGTGTGTAGTTCCCTCGGTTTTCCTTGCTACCTTTTTTAAAAATTGGAGTGATGTTTTCCTTTTTCTAGTCACCAGGGATTTCACCTGACTGACATAAGTTTTCAAATATGATGGAGAGTGGTTTGATGACTAAATCAGCCAACTCCCTCAGGACTCTGGGATGCATGTCATCAGGGCTTATAGACTTGTATTCGTTAAGTTGCACCAGGAGGTCCTGAATTTGCTTTTTGTTTACAGTGGGAGGGACTCTGCTCCCCAAACCCTGCCTAGAGGTTCAGGGACTCGAGAGACGTGGGAAGCCTGACCACTAGTGAAGACTGAGGCTAAGAAGTTGTTAAGTACCTCTGCCTTCTCCACATCTGTTATTACCAGTTCTCCATGTATGATGAAAGAATCTAACTTTTCAGTTTTGAACATTCCTATATCCATGGGGAAGATTCTCTTTTCCTGTAGGTGTTAGTCCAGAAATCCTCAAGAAACAGTAAAAGAGTCAGCCACAATGCAATCTACAATCACCAGCATGACTGATAGCAGTTCTGATTCTACATTAAAATGTTTCTGCTAGAAAAGCTGTTAATTCTGATTGATATTGATCCTTTTCTCTCCCGTTCTTATTGCTGTCACATTTTTTTGGAATATTTTAGGCAAGAGATATACTTTGTATTATATAAAGTAAGAAAGAGACATACTTCATCAAGAAATAAATATATTTTTATGGCCTGTGATTAACTAGAAAATGTATGATGGAGAACAATGCAGTAACTGATAATATTTTGAAGTACAATTACATCTTTCATCTGGTGACTTTAAACTGGCATTCTAATAGTTAATCTCTACATTACTCTTTTGAGACAGGTTGTATTTATTAAAACCACCACCCCCACTAGTATCCAGGACAAATAACATTAGCTGTATAACAATACATAGAAGCAAAGCCCAGTATTTTGAAGTAATGAAGAAAAATGGATGGCATAAAATTGAAACTTCAGAAGCAGAATATAATTACATGGATTGGAATTTGGCCAAAACACTGGCTTTAACACTAACTCTTGTGAAATGTCATGAAATATTTAATAACAAGTTGTTAGCCCAAAGGAAGAAATCCCAGGACAAGTACCAAGTCTTATGTTTCATTTGTAAATAAGTTTAGAAAATATAGAGACAGAAATGCTATAAAATATATTTAACACATTTTGGTATAATGTTTGGAACTCATTGCTGCTGTCTCTGAATTTGTTAAGAAAATGTATTAGGATAATTCTAATAGAATGAATTAGTCTTCAGAAGTTACTTCGGAATACCTTTTTTTTTCATGGTCACTGTATTTTAGAATAGAAATTACTTTATTCTGGAATAATTGTCAACTTCACAGAATTCAGCAAGTGATTAAAAAAATTACAAACAAACACACACACATACACAAACCCACCTATAATCCGAAATAGATTGTACACAGAGGAAATTGCAACAAACTATTTCAAATAGACATTGTAGTATAATGTATAATGCACAATGGTTATTCTGGCCAGTGCCATTATTGGAAAGAGATCCCCAAAATATGCTGTAAAACAGGCAATGCAGATGCTGCAGCCAATGTAGCTGTACAAATTACACGGACTATCAGGAGTTAATTAAATGTTCACATTATCAGTTCTCAGAGTTGTGCCAGGACGTCTGTCTTAGTATTAGCTGGTCTAACACAAGATATTACATTGGTATACAACACTTACACTGCCACTAGTCTTACTCCATTACAGCTACAGCAAATTACTACTGAAGGGTTAAATACAGAAGGACTTAACTCACCACTCACAATTATCATGTACTTGACAGTTCTTCAGAGTATGTTATAATCCTAAACCCAAAATAATGATTCATTGTAAGAGCAATAATTCCTAGTCTACAAATCTTTTTTTTTTTTCTGAAAAAAAGTGATGACTTCAGCAAATAAAAAGAGTTGAGGTTCATAAATATATTAACTCCACTGTTTAAGTATTAAAAAAAAAAAAAAAAAAAAAAAAAAAAAAAAAAGCTAACAAAAAAAAATGGTTTTCCACTGAAGAAACCACCCCTTGTGTGCAGCTCAGACAGCACTATATGCAATAATAGAAGGTGGCAGAGGGTTGTTTGAACAGTGTGTGTATTGGTTGCAGAAAGACAAATGTACACATAACTGTTAGCATTCAAAGAAACAACTTACCTACATTTACCATACTTTAATTTTCTTCCTGCTGCTGTTAAGATACAAGACCTCTTCAAGACCTACAGAAGTCATGTTCCCTAATTTTCCTTACTGTGATAATCACTTTAGATATTTCAGACGCATACTGTACCAGAATGGTATTGTTTTACTTGGGCATAACAAAAAAACTGCCATTATCATTTTCACTTTTGGAAAACAGGCACAGGAGTCTTCAACAGCCAGAAGAAACCAGGATATCAGCTTTATGTCTCATCTAATTGACAGATCCAGCAGCACATTGACTCTTGCCACAGTACTCTAAATTGACTCAAAAATCTTGACTTGCTTTCCTGAAGTCCTGACACATCATTCCCACATTCTGAAGAAGTTTTAAATAGTTGTTTTAATGCAGTTTTAAATTACAATGACAAAAAAAGGAAAAGCTGTCTGACTACTTTCTTTTAGTGTTCTGGGTCTCTTGTTCCACAAAGACCTGAAAGCTCTAAACACTTTCAAAGAAGGAACCATGTAAACTAGACCAAGAGAATCAGGAGTGTGGAAAATATGTGAATATTTTATTTAGTTTAGGTCTTACAAGGAAAATCCTAACATGAGCCGATCTGAGTATGAAATAGTGTCTTAATGGGATTGATTAAACTTCTATCATCTATAATTAAGCTTCACAAAACATCTTAGAATATACTATCAAGAATATTCCTTCAGTGGAAAGGGATGGATGAATTAGGTAAAGAAATAAAATAATATTTCAATAGAAAGTGCTTGAATTCTGAGAATTCTTTAATTTTTTTTTTTTTTTTTTTTTTAATTCGTTGTATAAATGTCTTTACCTGGGTAGTCACTTAGAGGTTTTAGTAGTCAGTAAAAAGAAGTAGATTCTTCTGGGATATTATATGTCTTACATTAAAATTTGTGTGCTAAATATGTAAAATACATGTCTGTGTAAACAGGTAAAATATATTGGATGACTTGTGTCTAGTAAGTCATTCTCTATCTTGAGTATAAAAGCTGTTTAGAATACTCCCCTAAACACCATCACTAAGATATCATCAGTAAAAGGTGAAATTCACTGTAAACAGTAAAGTCAGTAAAGACAAGTCTCACTTGCTGTGCCTACCTACCTGTAAAAGGTATATGGATAGTGGAAAACTCTACACTTTCTCTGTTACCTTCAAAGCAGACAAGCAAAACTATAATTCAGATATTATAGGAACTCTTTCCATCTGAATGAGAATGGACATGACCCATCTTGTCCAGAGAAGCTGCCAGAGCTCATAGCAGCACACTGCAGAAGGAACTCAGTCATTTGTTCAACCTACACATAGATGAGTTTCAGGATAAACTCATCATATGATCTCTAAAAAGAGGATAGTTTTAAAAACTTAGTTCATCTCCATGCATGGTATGTATACAAACAAAACAGAAGTGCAAAATGAACAAGAGTTTATTTACAAGTCCACAGCTATGTTTTTGTGTCTTTTATTTATCTATTTACCCGTAATAAAGTAACTGTGTTTGTCTCTTAACTAATGGGTCATTTTTAATTGTTTCCAGTGATATAGAACATAAATTATTCACAGTTGTTCATTTTCAACAATTTGAACAATGGCATGTAAATAATTAAAAAAAAAAAAATCAAAGCACTTGTTCCTTTTTTAAAACACTTTTGAGGAAATGTTCTTAAAGTACTTTATTTCCTTTTCATATTGACTCTATTCATATGAAACATTGCTGCCATTTTAGAGATGGTCATTTTATCATTTGTATGGTTTTGTTTTGTTTTGTTTTGTTTTGTTTTTAGTGTTGAATTTCTCTCTCAAAAAAAAAAAAAAAAAAAAAAAAACAGAGAGAGGATATGGAATGAAGAAAGAAATAAGGCAGCAACTGACAATATTTAACTTTTCAGAATTCCATCACCTTTTGGAAAGGAAAATTAGCCAACTTACAGTGTATTTTTTTTCTTTTTTTTTCCATTGTTTTTTGAAAGCGGAGGAAGGATGTGAAGAGATAGAAGTGTTCAAAGGAAATAAAAATGAGAAATGAGGTGGGAGAACCTAACTACAACTTAACACAACATAGCCGAATACAGATCTTCAGTGGAAACATAAGAGTAATAAATGAAAAAAAAAATGTGTATGATAATGTAAATCTTTTCTAATTTAAAATCAAGTTGTGAAAAGAACTAACTTCACCAAGAATGTGCAGTTAGTTGACAATAGTCAGTGATTCAGGACTATTTTGCAAAAGAGACTGGTACATTGATGGAAGAACAAGTTTGGTGTTTAGTGACAAAATTTTGATACCAATCAATTCAGTATTTCACTGAGGAGACCAGGTTTAAATTTAATTTAAGGGTCTTCACGAGGATTATGAGGAGGATTATTGGCATTCTCTCAGTCATTACTGGTCATTTTGTATAACTACTTGTTCTTTATTGTGAAGGGTAAATGCCTCTTCACAGGTAGTTACTTCTTGTCTGGCTTCTGGGAAGAGGACATGCTCCAACAAGCAAGCCAACATTAACTTCTTTGCTTTGGGGAGTTGTTTGGAAAATCTGTTCTCTTCACTGACTTCATACTTCTGTGTCTGATGTTATTACATTACTGGAGAAATGCTTGGGAGATGCTCACACAGGAGTGATCATTTATAGGATGGAAAATTTCTGAAGGATCTGTCTAAAAACAACACAAATTTGTATGTTTTAAGTTAATTATCTGCCGAATGCCCATCTTATTCTGGTTATTAGGGGCATTCAGAACATAATTGCAATCTTGATTGATTCATTATTTTCCCGTTTGCAGGTCACAGTAAGCACCAACACATTTTTATAATAATCATCTACAATTAGTGGAGTGAATGGGGTTTTGAGTGTGACTTCTCCATTTGTCTGTTACAGTCATCTATTTTCATATATCTATTCATAGATTTTCGCTACTGGGAAAAGCAAGAAAATATAATTAGTGCTATTTTCACTGATGGAAAGAAGAAATGGCCTTGTTACAAAAAGGCCAAGTACACTTATCTTCCAGGTGGAAAACATTCCATATTTTAAAGGGTAGATTGTTTTAAGCACAGTGCTTCTCACTGCTTTTCCATGTTGTGTCTGTATGTGTGTGCATATGTTATTTTGTGACATTTTAAATTTAAAAAAAAATATATAACTACCTCAGAAAATTTGTTGCTTGCCCTAGACATCAGCTGTGACTTCACATTGTTAAAAAGTCATGTCAAACACTGCCTCCCTAGGAGACCATTAGCAATAACTGTGCATCATGAAGTGTCTGGAGTTATGGAGTACAACATACCCTGTCTTAGTCACTCGGAGCTAATTCTGCACCAGTGGTGCTCGGGGCAGAGGCTGTGGTAAGTCACAGATTCAGCATCTCCACTGTACCAATGGGATTGTCATTCCTGTCCTGCCCATGTGATGACAAGTCATGTCGTCTCCACACTGGCATAGGCTTCCGCTGGAGGAAATAATTTTCCACTTTTAGTCAGATGCCTGAGATGCATCTGCTGCTCCAAGATGGATTTGAATAGCCTGAAGGGAGAAGGCAGAGATTGTCTGGGGGCTTTAGGAGGCTATTTGCTCCAGGGAAAAGCAGGGAAAGACAAAGACCCCAAAGCCCTTCTCTTGAAAAGTGATGAATGCTTCCTACAAGGCATTGAATACCTCTGTCTGTCACCTTACAAGTCTGGCTGCATAGATTGTTACACTTCTATCACCGTGTCCTCTCAGAACTGACCTTAATTAAGTTTCAAATCATGGTTGCAAGATTTGCAATATTTCTCATTTGCAAATAGGAAACTGAGGTCCTGTAAGAATAAAGACTGAATATATATACAAGAACACAGGTCTAAACACTGCGCCTCCGTGCACCTTTTGGTGCTTAATAAAAGTCTGTCCCAAAATAAGTTGCTCACATTTTCTAAAGGATACAATGTTTTCTTATAAGGCTGATGTACACCAGGGTCTCCTGTGAGACCTAGTGCAACCTTGTTTGTATGGTCCTCAGATACTTCTTTTCTATTACTTTAATATACAGCCATTGAATAAGAAAAATGAAATATGATTGGAAAGAATGATTTTGACTTACGTATGTTTAGGATTTGCCAATACTTAACGTGTATGGAGAATCAGTTGGAACGAGGCCATAAAATCATGGTTCATGAAAAATCATAGGAAGGTACCTAACTACCAAGATAAAAAGTTTTCAGTTTTTCTTCTTCATTTTTATTCATTCATGTATTTATTTATTTATCTATTTTTTTTTTTCTGGCTTAGATTGTTTCCATAGAATGTTATCAGGATTGTAACCTGCATGGAAATGTCAAATAGCTTTTATTGCAAGCTTCTTTTATATAAAGCTGTTATACTTTCCACTAATTATAAGAAATTCCACCTCTGCAAACATGAGGGTATGATTAGCTGACATGAAAGGTACAATACAAGCAAACAAACACGTTAATAAATCCCTCAAATGAGGCTTAGCATCAGCCTTACTTAATGCTGTCCATGTACAAATCAGCTTTCATTTGCCTTTTTCTCACATTTGCACATTTTCTTATTTTTAGATGAATTTATATGTTTCGACGTTACGTCTTTCATTACCTCTATGCTCTTTAAAGCTTTTCTGAAGTTGCACCTGGACAAACACCTCACATTTCATCTTTCACTGTGTACTGGTGGCACAGGGTGATGAAGAGAAGCTGTGGTTGTGCTCTATCTCAGAAGTGGTTGTTAACAGAATGAACCCCTTACAGGGAAACTTCTAGACAAAAATAAGCTGTATATCCAAGTCCAGAGCTAAGACTTGAAATCTCTGCTATTATTAGCTTCACACCTCCCTGTTAACTACTTCAATATTATAGGATCCCAGGAGATTGCAGAAGTGGCCATTATTCACTATTAAATTCAATAGATAAATCATATTACTTAATACAAAGTGGAATGCAACTCTATCAGATAATCACACAGAACCCTTATATACTCGGTTTTGATCCAACAATTTGAAGTCAACAAGTTTCTTGGCTGATTTTAGTGTGTCCTTGGATGATTTTTTTTTTCTTATGAATGTTTGCTGTCTAAGTATAAAGACATTAGCCACACAGAAATGTACCCTTGCAAGATGAAGCTTTCCAGAAAAATTTTAATCCTTTGACAAAACACATGAAGTATTTCACATCTAAGAATTATTAGTAGGGGTGGAGCTTTTTTTTTTTTTTTTAATTTATTTATTTGATTATACTTCTATTTAAACTCTTATTCCCTCTTAGCAAAGGTATACAGTAGGCATATAGTCTTTCGTTTTGTTTTCAAGTAATAAGACTTCCAACTGTCCTTCTGAAGAATTTGAATAAAGCTGCCATTCAGTAATTTCATACTTGCTACTTGCTACATTTAACTTTGTCTTCTGCTAAATTAAACTGCTAGCCTATAGACCATTACCCTCGTGAACAGAGTTAAAGCCCCTGTTGCTGTATTTCCCACTGAAATTACAAAAAAAAAAAAAAAAAAAAAAAAAAAAAAAAAGCTGGATCTTTGTGTTGTTGCGTTGCTAGCAAAGATGAACACTGTTATAGATGTCTGGAGAATGAGGAAGTGAATTAACAGGAAATGGCAGGGTTTGCTGCTGGGTTAGGCTGTCACTAGGACAATTAGCAGTATCATTATCAGGTCCCCAGCCCTACAAATAGAGCAATGAAGAAAAGCTCTGTTAGCACCACATTAGTACCAAAAGACTCTAGCCAGGTATGAAATTCCAGCCATAAGAAAGTTAGTGTGACTGTATGACTTGTATTTACATTTTACATTAGCAGAGAATCTCCACAGCCTATAATCAGTGATGTTTTTAAATAAATACAAAAAAGCTCATTTTTTAATATTGAAAAATTCAAGAAGAAGAAAAAAAATAAATTAAAAATACTCAAAGCAGTTTACTCTTTTTTTCGAAATTAAAATGAGTTCTTTACAGGCAAGTGAGCAGTTTCTAGTATACATGAGGAGGTCACCACACAGCATTTCTGGTAATAACAGATGACAGACATGATAATGTCTGATGACAGACATTCTAATAATTAGCTTTTTCTGTGTCTTTGCAAACCCATCTTTGTAGATGCATAGCATCTTTTCCTTGTTCTTCTCCTTTTTCCCTCATTAACATTTCAATCAACTGTACTTTTCATTGGAAACCAAACTGAGAATGTGGGGAATTAATATTTCTAATGTGTTTTTAATAGGAAAAAATGTATTCTGGATGTCTGTGAGCTGTCTATTGCTTTTTGTTATTATTCCTATAATTGAAGTTGCACAGTGTGGTAGAGAGATGTATGATTTTCTTCCTCTGAAAGGACTGTAATTTAGTATTGAGCCTAAGGTAATCTTTAAAAGATCAACACTAAACAGCATTGAGAATTGAAGTAGAACAAACATGCAAACTTGTCTGTAGAAAGAGTAACGGATTATGAAGTTAATGGTCAGAAATCTGAGGTTTTACTTGCCTCATATAGGTGTATTTAAAGAGAGAAATCTGCTTTTCATGCATGATTGTTTAGATCCTTTTTTTGTGGATCTCTCCCTCACATAGATTTGTTCCAAGACTGAGCCCTGGCAAAGCACTTCTCAAACACTAATATTTTGGGATGTGTTTTTCTGACATGGTGAGGAGAATCATGACATCCTCTTGGTGCCATCAGGTATGCATACATCCTTCTGATCTTTCTACTGCCCCTGCCACCTTCCACTATTCAGTCTGGCTTGTTGGTGATTATGGCCACATGGTCTGGTGTCTGCCCTCATGCCAAGGCAGACATTTCTGGCACTCATTCACCAGAGGGTTACAGCTCCAGTTGTCTCCTAAGCTTCTTTTTTTTTTTTTTTTTTCTTTTCTTCTTTTCCTGCTCAAAAGGAGTTGTGTTAAAGTCAGGGAGGTGAAGAGATGAAGAAGAGCCCAGGCTTGATGGGAGTAAGTATAAATAAATAAGTAAACAACTGTAAATGCATATTGTCAAATTATAAGGTATGTTTGTTGTTGTCATTGTTGTTTTGTTTGTTTGTTTGTTTTTCATGAAAACTCAAGCTGTTAAAGTAATTTATTCAAATTGTCTCAGCAGGGGTCTTGGCAACGTAGGTCAAGGTAGATTTCCTGATAGAAAAAAAGAACTGTTCTGAAATTCTTGGTTGAACAAATCCCCCAGAAATAAATAAATAAACAAACAAACAAACAAATAAATAATTACAGTGTATTCATATTTACATTAGACAACTGAAATACAATGGGGAAGGTACTAAGCCACATATTTTAGAGATCAATGAGCCATATATTAGTTTCACTCCCTACCAATTCAAATGCATCATTCTCAATAGAAATACTTGGATTATTTAAAATAAGTCAGTAATTTAAATCTGTTAATAAAGTAAAATGCAAAATCATGATTTAATCAGTGAATGCAGCTAACATAACTACATAAACATAAGATATTTGATATAACATGGAAAGTATGAGAGGGGCTGTAGAAAATATTTTGTTAATTATGTTAGGGCTATTGGTTAATTTTAAAATAGTATCAGGAATAGCTTGATAAAATTCCTTATTTTTGATAAAAGGTAGCTAATTACAGGGGTTAAGAATATGGAAGTTATATTAAAATGTTAAAATAAATGTCTCTCTCCCCCTGTTCGGCTGTTCCAGAACAACTGCACAAAGAATACGATGGCTGATAAATAAAACAAAGTACACGGTCCTTAAGGAGCATGTGGAATTCATTGCCATGGGAGGCAGTAAAGTGGTTGTAAGGTGGTTGTATTTAAAAGAGGATTATTTTACAAGCAATAACACTGAGCTAAATTGTATGGAGCAATGGAGCAACATTCTTCACAAGACCCCTGAGGCCAGCTCAGCATTTTCAGCTATGGCAGCAGAGCATTTTGTGCCAGCAGAGAGGAACCAAAGTGTACAGAAAGATGACACAACAAAAAGCTAACCAAATGGCAAGGAAAAGCCAAGACGAGTGGAGAAGTTGGAAGACTGTAATAAAACTACAGCTTGTCCAAGCTCAGCCAGGCTTCCGTCAGTGTGCATCTCTTCTCCCCATGTTTTCTTGTTAACTGACTCAGAGCTGCAAAGGCACTTGGCCAAGGGGAAATTAAGCCCAGGAGCCAAGGTGGAAGCCAGGCTGGCTGCATCTGGCCATAGTGAGTCAGCTTTGGTCTGGGAATATTTTACTGATACATTGCAATATTTTATAAATATATATTTTTTTTCTTTTTTTTTTTCTTTTTTTTTTTTTTTTAAGGAACAGTCTTTGCTGAAAAAAAAATAATAATAATAAAGAAAAAGAGGTGAATGTGACCACTTGGGGAACAGGGAGTAAGAGGGCAGCTTGGAGGAGACATACACAGAAGGAGGAAATAATACAGACACTAACAGTGCATCTAGGGCAGTAAAGCCCACTGCTAAAAGCCTCTTTCAGAAAACAGCTTCCTCTCACTGCTATCCTCTTCCCTGGGAAATGTTTGCCTGCACTTTTCTCAGCAGGTTGCTGTTCCTCTTTGTCCTCAACCTCCTCCATCTCTTTTGGGCTTGGGGGACATAAATATCTCTTTTGGCCCTTCCTTCAAGTCTCATCCACATAGTGTCTTCATAATAACCTCTCCAGTCACCCAGCTGGTTTCACATGCCAAGAAAATGTATATAGGTGAGCTGAGAAAATTTTTCTGGGGAAGAACTGAACAAAATCTTAAATGGAAAACTGAAGTTTGAATTCAGGAGGCAGGACAACAGAGAATCAGATAAATGATTTGAAGTGTAAGATGGTATGGGTGAGGAAAGTGCTATTAAATGATAAGCATTTAATTGTTTTATTACCAAAACAATGGTAGTGATTGTGACTGTAAGCAAGTGTGCTTACCCAAGGAAACTAAGTTATGAATTGCTGGTTAAAAGTTGAAGTATTTTCCATGTGGTGTATTTTAACACAAGGATAAGGGGCAAATTCTAATAACCAAACGTGCTAACTAGGAATATGCTAATTTGATTTCATTATGAAAAAAACAGCATTGCAAACCCCTACCTTGTGTCAGTGTGGGAACTAAAATTTCAAAATGAAGATAATGGGATCAGACTAAAATTCTGTTTGAAACAAGAGTATTTTTTTAAATCCTTACATTGCTTATAAGGAACTTGGGAGACAGCAGGTTAAAAATTCTTATGGAGAAAATTGCATATGCCTTAGTCCTACATCAAAATAATAATAATAATAATAATAATAATAATAATAATAATAATAATAATAATAATACAAAAGAGTTATTTTAAAGTTTTGGCATATGGAGTTATTGTAGCTCACTGAACAGCCCCCCCCCCCCCCCCCCCCCCCCCCCACACACACACACTCACACACTCAGCCTCGTGTTCGATACCAGATCTCTCTTCCTATTACATAATGCAGGGAAGTATACATATAGAATAAAGTTATTTTAAATACAAAGTTTTGCAAGAATTATTGTAGCTTATAGAGAAATTGAGAGTTTGGGGAGTTTTATATGTTTCAAAGTTCTATGTCTGATGGAAAAGCTCAGTTTACTGTGAGCATATTTGCAACTGGGGGGTTCTCCAGGAACTGGAAGAGACAGAAAACAGTGAAAATGCAGACTCACAATGTAAAAATATAGGAAAACTCTTTGTGATCTTCCGTGGCACTGATGTGTAAGGCTAATAACAGCGGCTTCCCTCCACTCTTTTCCTGTCCTTAACTAAGAACAGATCCAGATGTTGCGAGAACGTCACCAGAGGGAAGCAGGAAAAGGAAGGGTGAGTATTGTTGAAGAAAGAGTTTGGGATGAGATTTTGCTGGGTCAAACTGCCGAACTATGTGGAGGAGTTGGTGAGCTGAGCTCAGGTGGACCAGTGAAGCTGTGCTCTTGGACTTCTCCCACCATTTCAATGTGTTTCCTTGAAATAGACAATCTGTCTCTTAACAGGAAATACTTCTGAAGGGTTTTACTTAGCAAGGAAGATTGCTGAAGTCCCAAGTGAGCCTCCATTAGGCAAGCTATAGAGGACTTCCAGTGCTAAATAAGTCAAAGACAGATTCTGAGAAGGCTCAGGTGGGCATGAGAGATATTGCTCTTTCTTAGAAGCCAGCACTTTCTAACCATAATTTAGAGAGCACTGACTAACATCCAGGCAAATACAGGAGGTTGACATCTGTACACTTCCCCACTGCCAGTGAATTTTAATATATTAGGATTTTCTCAAGAGTGGACATGACGTGTTATATGGTCTCTCTGAGGGGATTGGTGAACTCTGGCATTAAATACTGAGGGCAATAATTCTTATATCAGACTTATTTCCAGATAATGTGAACTACAGCCTGAAATTAATCTTGGGCCTTAAATGCAAATACATCTTTCCCTTTACATCCAGACACTTGGGGATTACTGTCTTTATATATGGCATAAAGCCTATTTTGATGACATTTTGACCATTCCTGTTGGACTGTAATCGTATAAGGACATTGCTGAAGCCATGGTTTCCCATGGGGTCCTGTGCTGTTTCTGGACCATACATGTCATTGCTATTCCTTTTCTTTGCAAGTCTTAAGCACTACTACAGTTTAAATGCAGATGGTAAAATGAAAATCCTCTTTACTCAAGATGAGTTGATATTATAACACTTCCATTGTCCCAAGATGTTCCATGCCAGAGGTGAATATCTTAACACATTTAGGGAGTGCTAACATATGGCACGTTTCACTGTGTTGGGAACAGTGCCCTTGACACTCTTCAAGTGTTCACAAAAAGCAGACAGGAACTAAAACCTTCTATCATCCTTCATCTTGAGATTTTTCGCTATAAGTTCTTCAAATCTGTGAGTTTCTCCTGTGGTCCAGAAGTTGGATTATTTGCTAAATCTCATGATCCTCTGTCAGTCCTCACTTCATAAAGATCATCTCTTAATTCTACCACACCATGGATTTGGATATGGTTGTTTCAGGCCTTAAATTTACTCCTTTGTACGATATCTGTAAGCTCTTTTGGGTCACATATTTTTCAATAATATTTTTGCTTTTTGTAAAAGGCTCTTTTTATACAATCTATTTTCCGTACTGATAACATCATCTTCTTTCTTGGTTAGCCCCTGGCTGATGTCAGTAGCTCTTTGAGAAATCATATATACTGGAAATGAACAAGTAAAGACGAATCAATCCAAGCAAATTAAAAACACGACAGCAGTTGTAGAACAACACTTATCATACATCCTTGCATAAGAGACATTGGCTTTAGTTCTTTCAGTGTTTATAATTCACTATACAAAAAAAGTCTCGTGGAAAGTATTTCTTTTTAACCACAACAGCCCAGTGGCTGAATTCTGTTCAGAGGAGTAAGAAAAGGTTTTTCTCAAATGACATCAGTGTTCACTATTTGAGGTTATCATCTTTCACTCTTCTCATACCACACTGAATCATGAAAGTTTTTCAGAGAAATGCTGCAGCTGGCTGAAGTTAAAATCAATGCCATGAGTCTAAATGCAGATTTTTTATATATATATATTTTTTCTGTCCCTAAGGTGTATTCTTATTTGTTTTCTCCTTCTGATCATTTTTACTTAATCCATACAATTTTCTTTCATTTTGTTTATTTTCTTTTTCCTTGTGCATTCTCTTCATTCATCTTCTTTCACTGGAAAGGTTTTTTGTTTGTTTGTTTGTTTTGTTTTGTTTTGGTAGGGTTTTATTTTTCCATTTTTAGTATACTAGATTTATTTTATTTATTTTTTCCTGACTACTTTCCTGCCCTCTGATCACATCCCTTTATGTTACTTTTTTAGTATAATCTTGATTAGTTTAATCTTGATTTTTCTGTAAATAGGATATCTGTTTTAAGCGTTATCTTGCTAGATATACTTGCTCTGGTGTTACTTCAGAATTGATCATGATCTGAGTAATATGCTCCATACATCACCAAAAGCAATTTTTTTTTGTGCTGAGAAATGGGTCTATGGTAAATGACTAATCCTAGAAAACAGTAAAAAGAAGGTCTCAGTTCTCACCAATTTGCTGTTGCCATCATTACACTGTACATGAGAGAGGGAGGCTCTTATATTCAAGGATTTTGACCTCTGAGTCTTCCTTCAGTCAGAACTCCTGAAGCATTTCCTTGAAACACTTCAGGACTGGGATTTGTTACCATGGCTGTTGTTAGACCTCTATGAATCATCATGAATTCATCTATCCAGTGTGTATCAGTACGACAGATATGATAGACATCAAGTAGCAGAGGATCAGATATGGTAGATCCCTTAGGGAGCTGTCTATTCCTCACTATTACAAAGCCAAGTGATGTTACAAAAACCAGTAAAAGACACCTGTTTAGGTGTGGTTAGCACGTACAGAACAAGAGGGGCATGAGAAACCTACCTTGAAGGGCAGGAGTTGAACACAGAGCCATTACTTTCCTGCTGCCCCTACTTTCATGTAATATGCATAGGGAATTACCAAGAAAGTGGGTTTCTCCAGTCCATTCATAGGAAATTTCTTCTTAATGAAACATACTTGTCAGTAAAAATATGTTTTTGGAAAGATATATATATTTTTTTTTTTCCATTTGAAACCCTGCTAGTCTTTCTTTCAGGACTTAACACATATAAAAGCCACTGGTGTTTTGATTTATTTTTACTTTGTTTGCTTTCAGGGGAGGTAAATGTCAGTAATACTACTCGTTTATCTTGCAGACTGAGCCCCTCATTTAACAATAGAGAAGGTATTACTTAGTGGGAACAGATCAAGATCTTTTTGTATGACTCTGCCCAAGAGTCCTGAACTGCATGGATTGCTTTAAAAGACAAGATCTCTTCTATATCCACGTAAGTGCAAGTCTGGCCTTAACTTTCATGATAGGAAGCATAAGATTTTATTGTCTTGGTTTTCTGACATATCTCCAGTGTGAAGTCAACAGGTCAAGCCATCTGTTTTGGGTAAATTCTCATGTAATGTAAAACAAATGTTGCTGTCATTGTAACTTCTCTGCATGGGTACATAGTCCTAGAGCCAGAATATCATCTTCTAGCACTTAATGATGTATTCAGAGAGTTCCCAAATCAAGGGAATATTCTCGTTTTAGACAACTTCCTGGTTTCAACGAAATCTATGAAAAGAGACAATTGTACTTATTTACTGATATAAACTTTTAAAAAAGAAGTGATTGAATTTGATATTTAGGGTAAAATTGACTGGCAGAAAATGGGATCTGTGACTTGAAAAGGTTGTTGAATGTTGTCCAGAGGAAGGACGCTTCTAGTATACAATTAACAAAATGATAACTGCTATTAATTGGTCCCTTTGCTTGTTCATTACCTTCTATTTATTATTTTGACTTCTAGACCTTACTGTCCTACTGATTTGATCTGAATCAAAGTCCCTGTGGCTGCTTTTAGTATATTTACATTTTTAGGTGTATAATTAAACACAATATTGATCTTAGTGTAATTGCAAACACAGTTGGAACAATGATAATCCTACAGTTATAATTTGTCATGAAATGTCTCATAAAATACATTTTTAAGTATTATAACATCTCTCTTTATAGTCTAGTTAAACTCCACAGTCTTATGACAGGTTTAGAATAATTGCAGTTATTAATTAGGAGGAGCACTGTTACATTATTCAGGAGAAAACCTCTACAGTTGTATATAATGTCAATCCAAAGCACCAGATGTTTTGCTCTGTGTTGGTTATGGCTAAGATTTTTACAAATACCGAAAGCTTTTACAGGTCTTATTTCAAGCAAAAGAGGTGTGCGGTCATTATTATTTGGCCATTGTTTGTTTGAGAGTTATTATTTAGAAAGTTGCCTTTCTATCTCTCAGCAATCCAGTGTGGGTTGGTATTTTTGTCTCTACCTGTCTCCATTTGGTGACATTCCTTCCTGAAGACTTTACAGGTCCTAGAGATAAAGGTATCAGTGGTAGCCATACTGTTGCCAGACTTTATCTTTTTTCAGGAGTCTAAGAAAATACTTTCCAGCAGCAGCTGAAATGTTCTTTGCTTTTGATTTCTTGGAAGAATTTCTATATTGCCAAAAGGTAATCTTGCTGCAAGCAGTGGAAGCAGTTTTCCTGAAGTTGTTCACAGTGCTCTATAGGAGCTGGAGGTCCCCAGAAATTGGGGCTGTGAAATTTCATCAATTTGCAAGTACAGTAAATTATGTTCTATTACCTAATTCATTAATTCCAGCCAACCTATAGCAGCTGTCACCTTTATATCCTACCGACCTTCTGAAGTCCAGCTTCTGGTGTATATTTTGTCAGCCTCTAGAGCCTTCTCACAAGCATTAACCTCTGCAGAAACCATTAGTTTGTGAAATATTAGAAAAGATTGAAAAAAAAAAAAAAAAAAAAAAAAAAAAGAAGCCAGGAATTGAATGGAGCTAAATGAACATGCAATAAAATGTGTAACAATAAAATATTTAATAAGCATATTAGCAGCAAGAGGAAAATGAAGGAAACAATGGATTCACTATTCAAGAGGGAAAAGAATCATAGCTGCAGAAGCAAAAATATTTAATGTTGTTTTCTTTCATTTGGATAACATAATCTTCCTTTGCACTCTGAGGGTAAGAATTCAAGCCAGAATAAAGGAAAATAAATGGGAGAGTTTCTATATAAGTTAGTTGCTGATGAAATCAGAGGGACTGCTTGAAACCATTTTATACAACCAGCCAAAAAACTGAAAATGAGCAAACTGCTGAAATTGACCTCACCTAGTTTTAGACATCTACAGAGTAGGTATCTATATCTGAATAGCCTTTGGAAAGAAATTTCCACCTCAGTGACGATATTCATTTGGCCTGTTTTAGACACTGATTTGAAGATGTTAAGAATTTTGCCTTGGACTCCACTAACTCTCTGCTAAATGAATCTACACTGACCATAGCAGGTTGTTAGTTAGGGAGGAACCTCCATATAGTCATTTGAACCCCTCTCACAAGGCTTTATTAAGCAGCCTAAATGCAGGTTCCTAGTATCTTTTTTGATGACTTAGCAATGACATACTCTGTCCAAGATGACAAAGGACAGATACTTATTGTGCCACTCCATCTTCTGCTGGAGCGGCTGCTGAAGACTCAGCACTTACCTTATAACGTTACTAGTAGCACCAAATGCTTGTATTTATATAACTGAACAACAACCATAATGTTCATATTCTATAAGTGGTCACAGGACATAAAGGAGTAAATTTTACTTCTGAAAAAAAAAAAAAAAAAGATAGATTTTGAGCAATCTATTTGTATGCACTTAGAAAATGGTAAATACTAGCCAGCAACATGGATTTGTAACAAATGCGATGCAGTGTTCATAAGCAGATTAGGACACCTTAATTTAAACATCTGCGTGTGGATGTCTTCCTATGGTGCCCAAGCTCCAATTACACGCAATAGGGATTTAGCCAATGCAATCAATGGATTTTGGGTGCAAACTTGACCAAATGTACACAACTTCTTTAATGTGAGATAAACAACTCTCTAGGCTGAATGGCTGCATGGACTGACTGACTGAAAGTCCATTGACTATAGTGATAATTTAGAAGACATATGTGTATAAACCTAAATGTAAATATATTTAATGTCCTTAGATGATGCTGAAATACATCTATTATATTAAATTCAATTAGTTCAGTTTTTATTGTAATAAGGCTTCTGAATTAAAGGAAAGGATGTTTTGGGGAAAATGTGTTATGCCTTATTACATTTGTAAACGAATAAACACATTATTGTGAGCTAGGGAAATATCAGCTTGATAAAACTACTCTGAAGTGGGTGCACAATTGCTTGAAAAGCTGTCCTTTAATAATAGTTATCAATGGTTTGTCATTAAACTGCAAGGATGTATCAAGAGGACTTCAGTAAAAATCTGTCCCATGGCTGGTAAATCGTTTAGTGACTTCATTAATAATGGGGATGATAGAAATTAGAGAGGATGGTTATTACATTGTCAGGGTGACTACAATAGAAAGAGCTCCAAAGACAGAGCAGGATGGTGCTAGAATTCAAGCTGATATCTATCAACTAGAGAGGGAGCCTGGAATAAAACTCATTGAAGACAAGTGAAAAATACTTTACCAAAGTCAAGTAGTTGACTATACGAATACAAGATAGGGAATGACTGGCTGGAGAGCACTTCTTCAGAAAAGTGCCTTATAGTTTCAGTGGATGGCAAATTGAACTTTAACCAGCAATATCATATGGTTGTGAAAAAAGACAGCAGAACAAAAGAGACCCAAGCCCCAGCAGGTATTTCCTAACATGTAAATAGGGCTGCAGCATGTAAAACAAGGGAAAAAAAAACTTTCTGTTAGATTGAGCACTGAAAAGACTTCACTTTTTTTTTTCTCTTTTTTTTTTTCTCTTTTTTTTTTTTTTTTTTTTTTTTTTTCAGGCTGAGATATCAAACAGGGCAACATTACCTTGCACAGGTGTGAGGAGCTGTTGGTATCAGCCTGATACAGCAGAGCAATTCAGGCACCTTCAGCCTTCAGCGTTCACCTCATGGGATGGAGAATGAATTTTAAGCCCTTTGGAAATATGGCATCTAGCAGATGTTTAAAACCTACTCATCCCATCCTGCTGTTTATATTTATAAGTCCCAGGAAAGAAATAAAGAGAGAAGAAGCACTCTCCTGACTATGGAGGGCTACAGGTAGCCTTGCCCTGAGTTGGGGGCTATTTGCTGTTTTTTATTGGTTTGTTTTTACTGTTTCTTTATCTTTAGCTCCTGTATAAGAACATGCTGGTGTCATACAAAAATGCAAGGCCTGGTTCCTTTCTTCTGCTCTGGGAGAAGGGAGTAAAACCTTCCGCTTCCCCCTTTTATGGAGTGATTTCATCCACAGATATTCCAATAATTGAATGAAAATGTAAATAATATTTTAGCTAATTTTACTTCTCTGTGGTCATCTGTTTACTTTCTAGAATTGTGTGTTTGCTCTTACAGTCATCATTAATCTTAAAATTAGGGTAATCTGGCTTGAGTGCACAAACATTTTTTCATGTAAATGTTTCCACCAACTTCCTAATTCCCAACTCAGAAATTAAGCTATTGAGTAATCAATAATCGTGTTTGCTAGGAACAGCTCCCTTAGCAGTTTAATGTCTAAGTACTGTTATAAGGAAGGCAACAGCAAGTTTTATATTCTTTTCAGTAAGAAACATATAGGACCTCAGGTAAAAGAGGGTTTGCATGTGTTTGTATGTTAAACTTTTTAGAGAATAAAAGGTGACAAGCATCAGGGAAGAGGAGTAGACTAGTAAATGTTACAGAGAATTGGAGATCAAGGTTTATTTTTTCTCTGCTTTGTAATCAGGAGAATAAGTTTTAATTTAATTCTTTAGACTTGTTTTGCAATTGCTTTATGTTAATTTGCATTTTAAGTTTCCTCATGGCCACTGAAGATCACAGTAATGCTGGGGATTAAATGCGTGCCTATATGGTCATCCTTTTTATTTGCTGGTGCAAGGAAGGTGATACCAATATCTTTCTGAAGTAAATACTTTTCATTCAGAACATCCTTTCTCCTAAAATTACAATGAATGAAAGAAAATCAATGTTGCCATCATCTAGTTTATGCTTATAAACTCTATAGTTGTAAATCTTAATCTTACCTAACACAGATAAACAGGACATTTCATCTATCACTTTGTGACTCATACCCTAAGACTCTTTAAATGAGAATTTTGAAGACTATTTGGTATGGAATGTATTTTACATAAAGCACTGTTGAGTGTGTCCCATCTTTTTTGGAACATATGTAGACCCTAAAATATGCTTTTCAATTACTGCATATGTTTAATACCTTAGCTTTCCCCAACTTAAAATCTACCTCTTTTTTTTTTTTTTTTTTTTTTTTTTTGTTATTGCTCAAATTTGTTTGGAGATGTCTTTAACCACTGCTATTTTTAAAATATTTTCAATATTGTCTTTGTTAGGACTTCCTGAGGGATGAAGATGGACTTGAACGAACAGCTGTGTGATGGGCAAGATCTTATCTGGGATGAGGATTACACCAATATGTATTTTAATATTGTTATTCATAACTTACCAGAAACGAAAATTCTCCTGTGGTAAGGATAAAATCTTTCAGCTATTTAAAACATGTGAGTCAGTCTTCTGATCCTCTATGTGATTTAGCTAAACATACTTGTTCATAGCTGGGAATCCAATGTGTAGGGGCACTTCTTTTGCCATGGAGATTGCTGATCACACGGTCGACAGCTGTGATCACACATGCACAGCCTGTTAGGTAGTAAAATAGCAGCAGATCAGTTAGTGACACTGCTTCATTTATATATCCCTAAAGGAATACACGTCTAAGTAAACAAAAATGACTGTGTTAAACAATATCCTGTGCCTCGACTTACCCAACAGAACCCGCCTCTCTGAGAGATGCAAACCTGCCCTGGCTACATGGTTTCAGGATTTGTCCCAAGATTGTTAACCAATGTAAGGAGTCAGAAGAGTTCTGTAAGAAAGCAGTGTTCAGTCATTTCAGCAAGTTTCAGCTCCACGTGGTGCTGTGTCCAATAAATAAGATTGCTGAGTAATGCACCAAAATGGGAAAGTCCATGGGAGGTAGGTGCCACAAGCAGGGACATCTCACGGAAGATCTGAGAACGAGGTGATGAATCCCAACACAGACAGGAGATAAAAATGAGCAGTGGCGTTTATGAAATCAGTGCAGCACCCACACAAGAGGCTCTTTAAGGCACTTTGACAAGCAACATAGCTCTTGCTGTTCATGTGCAGGTTGTGAGCCATGTATGGAGCACGGTGGTGGGGTGAGTCAGCCTGTCAAGTGGGACTGCCTTACCTGAAGGCCATGATTCAGCTGAACAAGGCATCGTGTCTATAAGTGGGGCATGGGTGATTTCCCTAGTAAAAATTGTTTTTACTGGCCTGCAGTTTACTTTAGAAATGAGGCCTGTGTCAAGAACATAAACATTTTAAGCAACAGGAAAAAGCCATCTGGCCTCATATGCATACTTTTTTTTTAGTATATCGTAAGCCTACTTCCCTGCTTTTTCACTATTCTTCTTAATCCTTTCCTCCTCCATTAAAATAACAGTGAGAAAGGAGAGAAGAGGGGAAAAAAAGCTGCAGAGGTATCTCTTCAACTCATTTCTGTGCTTTGCGGCAATCACCTTTCCTGCTAACTTATTCAATATGTTTATTATCCTTTACATAAATAGTTCTGCCTGACTTCTCAGTTTCCTCTTTATTTGAAACCATTTGTCATTTTTGTTTAATATCTAATTGGGTTTGAAACCGTACATCAATTTTACCCATGTTTATATATGAATTATATATATAAAATATGCATACAAGCTTATACATATATGAAAGTGATAATATTTCCAGTTGGCCAGGCTTTTGTTTTGTAAGTAATAACAAATTTAACAATTTTTACTTTTCATTGCTGGCTAGAGTGAATTAGTGAAACAAATTACTAATTACTTCATTTGGGGAGCTACGTGGGAAAATCATTAAAATTATTAACAGATCACACAGTAACAATATTTGACACAACTATGATGTGCAAACAATATACAGATGATGAAGCAAGAAAGAGAAAAACAAGGGAATGTGAAATATTATTGTGAAAAAAAGCTAAAGTTTGAAATAGCAAATGTCAGGTTTCAAGACAAGGTTTTGATTTTCAAGCTGCAATAGCAGAATAATGAATGGAACTGATTTTAGTGTGTTATTCAGAAGATGGCTAAACTAGTAATATGTATAAAATGGTACTTAAAATTTGGGTAAAAAAAAAAGAATGGAAGCTAACACATGTATTTTGTGCACAGACTTTTTTTAGGTTTTGTTCCTTCTTTTTACTTCTTCTCTTGAAAGAAAAAAAAAAAAAGGCAAACCAATCTCATCCTCTCCAACCTTGGAAAGTAAAATTTTCCGAACATTTTGATTTAAGACATATTTTCTATTTTGAAATCAGTTACTGTATCATCATTGGCCTCAGCATTTTCCCTGTGGAATACATCTTCTTGTGCTGAACCTAGCAGAATACCAGCCTAGAGGCTTCTGGTGAGAGCACTTTTCTGCAGCCCTGCCAACAGGCTTACAGGAGGGCTCCTGCTCTGTAAATTACTGTGGATTGAGAGTAGTCATGGATTTGTGAAACCAAAGACAGCCATTGGCAAACCAGACACCGGCAACAATGGCTCTAAGAGAGACTTTCTGGACATCAGCCATTTTGCTGATGAACAAGAATTATTGTCAATGTTTACAAGTTCCACATACCCTCCCAATTCCCCCAGTCAACTCAAATGTGTATCTAGGAGGAGTTTGCCAATGACCTGCACCAAATTTCTTTGGACAGCTTTATATATCCAGCTTGTAACAGCTGATGAGGTGAATTCATTGGAATGTTATACCTAGTGATTTATGAAGAAAATGTCTGTAATCTTTCCTCTAGGTTAGAGCCACCTGGCAACTGTGATGTGGTGATCTGCCCAGAACAGTCTCAGAAATGCTTACCCACTGAAGGCATTTCAGCCCCACAAAAAAAAAAAAAAAAAAAAAAAAAAAAAAAAAAAAAAAAAGGTATTTGTGTGTTAGTTTCTTAATGTCTCCATATATTTTTACTGATCCTTCCCATCATTCCTTCACACTTTTTTTTTTTAATAAAAATAAATTATTTATTATTTAGCTGTTTTTTGTTTGCTTGTTTGTCTTTGTGTGTATGAAGGGGTGTGTTGTACACATAAGGAGATCTGAATCCCCTGGAAACATCTTTCCATCAGTTGCATGAGGAGCCTAGCATACTTATGCTTTTAACTAGAGTGAACCTGAAGTCAGGGAATCTGAATGACATATTTATTCAACTTGTGAAGGCTAAATCCACAAAGACTGTATCTACATTACCGAACTAAAATGAACCAGGACACAGGGCCATGCCCTGGCACCCTGTAGTCCTTACTATTTAACTCTTAGCATTGTCCCAGATGTAGTTTTGACCATGGCCAACCAGCAATCCCAGACTGTGCCTAGGCACAGGTCAGGGGTTAGCACAAGCCAGGGACTGCTTTCAGTAGGTAATCTGAACACAGTTACCTCATTTCAGGTAAAGGTGTTGGTGGGGAACAGACAAGAAAATTTAACCACATGGATGGGAGCAACCACGTCAGCTGGCCTCAGGGCTGGAGAACAGCCACTGGCCTATTGTCCTAGCTAAGGCAGATGTAACCAAAAGGACATAAGTGTTGCAACCCTTAATTATATGTTCTCTACCACCAAGTGGAAAACAGCAAGGCCCTCTCTTCAAAGTAACAGAAGTGTTAGCAAAGAAAATGATCAAAGAACTCCTAGAGCTATACAGCAGGACATGCTAAGCAGAAGAATAAGAATTGAGCCAGATCTCCAAGAGTAATGAGATGCATGTTTTCTCGGGATTTTCAGTGATGATACCTCTTGCTGACATAGGCATCTTAGGATAGACCTTTTTCTACAAAGGGTCATGCTGAATAATGTCAAAAGAAATTTGACTCAAAATAGTGGATGAACTAGGAAGAAGACTGAGAATTCAGAATAGTCTCTCAGATCTTAATACTCATTTATGCAGAATGCAGGAATGTGGATTGGACTAAATCAGAGCCAGTTTGATGCTGTCACCTGGCAGTTAGAAAAATCACTAGATACTCAGAAAAGTCAATTGTCAGTCCCTTCACAAGTGCACCAATGCAAAGGGTCAAGAGAACTATCATAACGGAAGAATCTTTTTTTTTTTTTTTCAAGATTTGTATTTTTTCCTCAAGAAGATAATTTATATTACCTAAATAAGATAATAAAAAAAATGTCTTAGACTAAATGTAAGCTGAGCTTTCACACAATGGCATGTGCCAAGAACCTGCTCTGCAGCTCACCCCGACTGAAAATTTGGTTGTAGGGCAGCAGAAATCCTTTGCCTGCTTCATTCCATAATAAATCTTCCTCCATGGACAATGTGAAAAGGAGGAGATACCTTAGGCTTATACCTGGGATTTGTTCCAGTACAGAAGTAGAAATCATCCCAGATACATTTGAACTGAGGAGCTGGGAAGAGCTCGTGGCTCCTACAGTTGAGTTGAAGAACTAGCGTGAAGTCTGCTAAGGAAGAGATTTTATGTTGGACTTAGATGTTGTTTCATAAGTCATAGCATTTCTGTGCTTGTCTTTTGAGATAGGTTTAGGTTCTCTGCATTTTAAAGCAGAGAACATATTTAGGCCTATTTTTTTTTTGCCTATATAAGATGTCTGTAAGATGATAGCATTTATTTATAATGTTTGACCTTTATCCAGAACAGAGCTAGCTCATGCCAGTACCTTTCTTTTTAGCACTCTGAGTATTTCCAGCTGGTGACACCAAATAGCCTCCATTTCCTCGTGTGGAACACTCACCAGTTGTTTTACCCCCTCCTCCTTTCCTTTTTATTTTTGCTGCTGGAAGGATGTGGGTGATGATTTATAGAGCATGTCCAATTGGCTCTGTTTGTCTGTGCTGGCCTGCTTCATGCACACTGAGGTCAGTGATGTATTTGTAGGTAACCATCCAAGGAAAACACCTCACAGCAGGCAAAAATGCTAACTAAGTAAAACAAACTCAGGAATGTGATCATCTGTTTAGTAAAGTTTTCAGCAGTCTTTTCCATTACACTAAGCTTTCAGTTAGGTTCTACAAATTCAGAAGTGAACACAGCACTGAAATACCTCAGACATCTTCAAATACATAGGAGACTCGATTTGTCAAAGGGAGTTTGGGTGGGGGAACAAGGAAAGCTCCTTTTGAAAGATGGGATAAGCATTTTAATCCAAAATGCCCATAGGAGAAAAAAAAAATAAAAATAAAAAAAAAAAGATTGTTCATTAAAGGCTGTGGGTTTTATTCACATTTTAAAAGGCAAAACTATAATCACAGAACAAAATCATCCCCTGTTGCCGCATTGTTAACTGCATAGTAGGTCCCACTACTTACATCTGATGTGATCCCCAAAGAGAAATTCTACTGACATGAAGGGGGATTTTGATCTCATCCGCAGAGCTGCGAGCTGACCTCTCTCTCATGTTTTCTGCAGTTGTAAGGTCAAAAACATCTTTCATCATGACGCAGTGCATAGTGAGTGCAAGAATCCCACTTCTGCATGAGGGCAAGATGTGATCACAACCCCTCTGCCGTGAGTGTGCAGGGTTGGATGCTGGGGGGAGACGGGTGGAAGGAAACAGCGGGAAGGAGTGAAGTCCTGGTCACAACTTTCTTGGTGGAGTGGGCTGGCCACAGGCAGAGCAGCAGGCTGTGTTTTTCTAATGAGTGGTTTCCTTGAATGGGTATAAAAAAGAGCACATGGGAGGATAATTATGTGGATGCTTGTGATGCACAAGCATTGCTGCATATCCACAGCACAGAGTTACTGGCCCATGCAGCAGAAAGCCAAAAATGACAGGTAAACTGCAACAGCTCCATACCCCTCTGAATACTGAGTGGCATATGCTGAGCCCTTTACAAATTGCCTCCCCCGGCCTGGCCTGCCCCCAGCCCCTTTGGAGGAGCGCAGTCACACTGTGCCCATCTGGCAAAGCCCGGGGCTGCTCCTCGCAGCTTGCTGCGCTAATGTTTGCGTTTGTGGTAATTGGCTTGTGTCTGATTTCAGCTCATACAGAATGGTAGAGGGATAGCAAATTATTTGCAAGTGGTTTGTAGTCTGTGTGATTTTTTTTTTTTTTTTTTGAAGAAAACTACAGCTGCATATATTCCTCACTGTCATCTCCACCCCCAACCCTGATTTAATACTCACTTCCAATCCTCGCTTTCCTCAGCACACTTGCTTGTGAGATAGGAAAGGCAAACACATTTTCCCACTTTTATAATAGCTCTGCTGTTCCTTCTGCAAGGACAAAAGTTTTGACAGATGAATCCATACTGGAGAGACTGTGTACCGTCACCTCCAGTTCACTGGCCCTCAGCCGCAGTGGGCTAATTCTTAAAATCCTTAAGCAAGGCAAACTTCCTCCTAATTTGGAGAAAAAAACAGAGGAACTTGATCTGATTTGTTTATGCAGTGCTTGTTTTTTATGGACGTTTGGGGAAAATGAATCCACCAGGTCCAGCTCTGCAGCTACATCAACATTATTTAGGCCCTGGCTATCACAGAGGTAAACTAATCTGGCACAACCCAGAGGAGAGACCTTTTCTTTAAGGGAGACTGCAGGCCTACATGACAAAAGGAGGAGAAGGAGGAAATTGGAGAAGGAAGAAAATTGGAAAGCTACTGCCAAAGCCACCATGTTTTTTTTTTTTGCATTAGCTAGCAGTGACAAAGAGGACTCTTATTGCCCCTAAATGTATCTGTGCCCCAGAATCAGGGAGCTGCATCCTACTTTCAGGCTTTTCATGCCATTGGTTCCTAGGTAGGTGGCGGGCATCTGCTGATGAACACAGGGCTTTATAGAAATGTTTCCATAATCCAATCAATCCTTCTTAAACTTCATTATTTTTGGCCATAGAACTATAGGTGCTATTGTGCTCTGTGAGCCAAGTCTGTTACCATGAGATAAGAAAGACATGGATCACATTTGCATTTTTACATGTGCAAATGAGATGTCCCCAGCTTTCCCTCCCCTTCTCTTTCTAATGCTTGTCCTTGTTTTTTCAAGTCTTTTTATTTTATTTTATTTTTTATTTATTTTATTATTTTATTTTATTTTATTTTATTTATTTTATTTTATTTTATTTTATTTTATTTTTTTATTTTATTTTATTTTATTTAAATCTTATTATTTATTTATTTATTTTATTTTATTCTGAAATATTTTCCAGGTTAAAAGCTTGTTTTTCTCTGTAAACACCATGAAATATAACACAGTGAAATACTTTATTTGTGATGATATATTGGTTTCTATGTATTTATAAAAATAGTTATGAGGCCAGAAAAAGCTAGTGCTAGTGATGCTAGATCATGCTAGTGATTTCCTCCAGAATTATTGCATTTATAATACTTTTTCTACTTCAGTGGGCTTCTATCTCTGTGCTGAGCAGTGTGAGTGCCTATATGACACAGTTCCTCCTTCTTTTGCACACATGCACGTACATATGAAACCGAAAACCTGCTTTTCATTAGCATAGCCAGCACAATGGAGGCAACAGTGGAAGCAAGGAGAGAATTTGAGATTTATGGCGTCAGACATCTCATGTGAATGAATGTTCATGCCTCAGAATGAAGCAGTTGCAGATAGAAGATAAGCCTAGCACTGAAAAGAAAAGCTGCTGTTCCACATTGTGAATATACACACTTACATTTAATTCTTTTTTTTTTTTTTTTTTTTTTGGTAGCTTCTTATTTCAGTCTAATTTGATACTTATGACATGAATCACAAAGCATTCTGATTCATTCACACTGTACACAGATGTGAGCACACTACGCACATGTGGAAAGGTAAAACTTCTGTTACAGATGAAGGGAGCTTTGTCAGCATCATAGTCACAAAGTCAAGGGCTTCAGGCTAATGCACAACACGTACAGAAAGCCCTGCACACATCTTACTCTGTTTACAAAAACTGTGCATGATAATTTGTCTCCACGGCAAGAAAATATATTTTTAAACATTGTTTTTCTTCTTAGTTTTATTTTAATTTTAGATATTAGCTATTAACAGCGCAGTGTGTTTAGCAGGAATGTATGTTTTTACTATTGAAAAATGGAATATCATTAACAAATGATTTTTTTTTTTTTTTCATATTCAGCTGCAGAGTCATTTAGAAAATCTCTGATTTCCTGCTGAGAAATTGAACCAAGATACAGTTCAGTCACCCAAGTACAGCATCCGGAGTCACTAATTCTTGAATTATTTTTTTTTCCTTTACTTGTGCTGACTTTCCCTGGAACTGTGACGAGGTTGCTCCTCTGTTCATTTTTTTTTTTTTTAATCATACAATGGATTGTATCCACATGCTCTGAACATCCATGTTTCATAGGTATTAAGGAATCAGATCCAGGCTGCATGCAAATAAGTCCAAGCTGATGAAATTCAAAGCAATTCATTCAGGATTCAGTGGCATATCCATCATATTTGAGTTTTTCTCAATATTGGCAAAGCAGTTTTGAAGATATATGTGGTTAAATATGATTCTTAGATGAAGTGTACAAGTCAGACAATGTCCGTTGTTACTGAACTAAATTAATCACTTAGGTAAATACTCTGGTCGTATTATAGTTAACCAACCATTTTTAATGAAGAAAAGTTATTGTTTGCATTTCAAAGCTGAAGAGAGATTTAGAAAGGGGGGATATTAATAAGCTGAACTGTTGTGGGCTTAATACGTACATTAAGAGTTGTCTTCTGGGCTCTTTCAAAGTTTTGCCACTGTGGTATTCCCCTGCTGAGGCTCCTGTACTGTGTGGCTTTCAGTTGGCAGCAGCCAGACCCGTCAGAGCTGAGCATGAAGTGAGCACTAGTCTGTGAGGTGAACAAAAAAGTATGGTTTTGGCATATTAGATGACATTTGAAACACTTTCAGAAAATAGTAAATTCAGCCAAAAAAATGCGGTTTTGATTGTCCCTTATGAATGCTCAAGCTCTCAGAATGGTTCCAGCTGGCCGAAACTCTGCTGGCTGACTTGCAATAGAAGTGGAAGTGTCAGCTCATGGAGAAGGTGGGAGTTCGGGTCAGCTCCTTCCGTGACTGTGGTTTGGTGCATCTTCCAAACCACCACGTGCTGCAGCAAAAATTTCTTCCCCTGGAAGTTTGCTGCTGCTTATAAAACGCTGAAAGGGGTTCCAAAACAAACTAAAAATACTGTGAGTATGGTTCTAACCACAAGTCACCTACACTTGGGCTGCTTGAGTGTCAGTCCATGCATCTACGAGCTGGCTGCAAGTGCCATGGCATCAGACAAAGAGGTTGAGAATGTCCTGCTACTGCTCAGCCCTCACTAGCCCAGGGAAGAAAGTATTGCCTCAGTGGTAGGAGATGTATCTTCAAAGTTTTCTAAGAAAAAATGGAACAGTTTAACATGAACATTTAGTATTCCAAAGCTAATGTAGGGAAGAAAGTTATTCTCTGTTTTCTGTTTAGTTTGATCATTCTAGACATTATTTCTATTTGCTTTTCTGGAAAAAAAAAAAAAAAAAAAAAGAGAAAGAACAAGAAAAAAAAAAAGATCTTTTCTGTTGTAGGTAATCTGAACAAAAAAAAAATCTTGACTGCTAGGGGGAGGGGTAACTTAAGAAAACAGTTGGTTTGATGCGATTTTTTTTTTTTTTAAATTCAACAACCATAGTGATAAATCAATTATTTACACAGCAGAGAAGGTTAGTGACCCTGACATAGATCCAGGGCTGGAGTAGAACCAGTGCAGAATATGGTGCAATCCTGTGTTAGTCTACCTTATTTAGAAAGCACCTTCTGAATCTGTGACACAGAAATAAGCAAAGTACATTACCCAGGTTCTCTTTTTTATTCTTCTTCTTCTTTTTTTTTTTTTTTCTACATTGATCTTTGAATGAAAAACACAGTAGAAGTGTAATATATTATTACTGCTATTATAATATTTATGTACCAGGCTCACGTTCATGTATTTTACTTTGCTTTATCTGCTCAGCTTCTCTCTATAAGAACTAACACTACAAGCCTGGCAATCAGACTGGCAATAAGAAGAGATTACTGTGAACATGGAAAAAAAAGATAATGTTCTTTTTTTTGGTCCTTTTTACATTTTTATTACAGCTCATGTATATAGCTATAAAAGAAAGATATTCAGAAGATCTGGAACAAAGAGAGAAGGGAAAAGGAATGCCAGGAAGGAATTCGCTATGTAGTGATTTCATATGGTTTTGCAATACATGAATTTCATCAGAGAAAGGTGTAACTTATATGAAAACTGACCATATTCTAGATGTGTAAGAAAAAGAAGATATCTTGGCTACATGGAAGAAAATCCCATACGGTGAAAATAAAATAAAATAAAATAAAATAAAATAAAATAAATAAAATAAAATAATTTTCTCCTTTTCTATTTCTAAATAGTGTTGAGAAATGTTATTTAGTGTTTCTAAAAATACAAAGAGAAATAGTGTCTCTTAGCCTTCAGACATGGCCAGGGTCAAACAGCAGAAGGAATTTTCAGTAGTCAATTTCTAAACCTCTTCTAAGTGACAGCTTGTCCCCAAAGCCCAACACAGCTGCTCTTCAGGTGATTTCTAGATGCTCTCAGGACTTTGACTTCCTCTGGTAGTTCTGCTACACAGATATATAAATGGACCACTTATTCATTTAATGTTAGATTGCTTGGATAGCATAGCCTGTTCTTGCCTACATTTAGTTCTTGGAAAGTAGATTTCCATGAATTTAGCTGTCACTAAACAAAGAAACAGTTCTGTCATGTACCCTTTGAATAAGAGGTTACATGCATCTTCTAAAAAATAGGGTAGAGTAGAGTAGAGTAGAGTAGAGTAGAGTAGAGTAGAGTAGAGTAGAGTAGAATAGAATAGAATAGAATAGAATAGAATAGAATAGAATAGAATAGAATAGTTCAGTTGGAAGGGACCTTCAAAGGTTGTCAAGTCCAACTGCCTGACCACTTCAGGGCTAAACAAAAGGTAAAGCATATTAATGAGGGCATTGTCCAAAAGCCTCTTAAACACTGACAGGCATAGGGCATCAACCAACTCTCTTTGAAGCCTGTTCCAGTGTTTGACCACCATCAGAGTAAAGAAATTTTTCCTGGTATCTTGTCTGAATCTCCCCTGGTGCAGCTTTGTACCATACCAGGGAGCAGAAACCAGCACCTCCCTCTGCACGTCCCCTCCTCAGAAAGCTGCAGAGAGCAGTAAGGCCACCTCTCAGCCTTCTTGTGTGACAGCCCAGGCCCAACCATAAGGTTATGAGTAATCTTATACTACATAAACAAGGAAAGATTAGTCTTCTTTATATAGTAAGGTTGGAGACACTGAACTGGCACCTAAAACTAAGCATTTGTTAAAGTTATCCTATTAATGACTATTATTCTTATGTTAACGGAGTTTTGTTGCATATCTTTGAAGATTTCTAATCTGCCAAAGTTTAGGCAAAGTAAACCATATATATATATATATTATATATATATATCATTTTATTTTTTTCTGGAGGCCTTCCAGGGCCTCCACCTCTTTATACCGGTAATACAAGACACTAAAGTAATTACCTGAGAAGTATTGCTTCACTCAACACCTAAACCTGAGGTGTAAGCCAGGGGCCTATTTTAGGCAGCTTGACTAAATATACGATTTCAGAGTTGTATTTAACCTGGAACCATAGATCAGTGTAAATAGTATTGAAAATTATCTCTAAGGTTTAAAAAGTGATCTTACAATATGATTTGGTTATTCCAAACACGGATTCCCACTTTGAAAAATGAAGCTCTGGTATTTGTAATTTAACACTTTTAGTTCTACATTATCTGTAACTGCAAATTAAAAAAGGATATTCAGTTTCAGTTCTGTCTTAGACTTTATTAATATGATGTTGCAGATAATGAACTCTGCCAGATTAGTACTAGCTCCTTATATTTGGCTGCAGAAGTAAAAGAAATATCTCAGATTTGCATAAAAATACTCAAAAAGTTATGATATTTAGGTATGACAACTAAAACTAATGGGGAAAGGCCAACCTCCTGTATCCTTAAAATATATACACATCTTTTTTTTAATTTTTTTATTATTTCCCAAGTACGAAAATATTTCTCATGGTCAGGGGAAAGAAGCATGGCAGGAGATTAGACAGTGCATAGAGAGAATGCAGCAGAAAACTGGGAAGTTAAGATGACCCTGATGGCTGAAAGAGGACTGCTTTGCCCAGACAGTATTGGGTATGACCAGTTCCTTGGGGGAATGGTTTCCTCAGGGTGCTTAGAAAAAGTACTGAACAGACTCCTCCTCTCATTAGAGACAAATTGCACAGCAGGCCACAGTAAAATGCTCTTGATTGCATTTTTTAAGTAGTTTTGAGCTGATCAAACAGAAAGCAATGATGAGCTCTGAAATCCCCCAAAACACCTTGCAGGCATTGGGGTATAGCTGAAAATGTGGCTGAACTATCTGTGGAGGCCATCGTAGCCAAATGGAGCCACATGTGCTGTGGCAGGAGGAGTAGAGACATCATGGGCAACATAGGTGTGCTTTCACACCATCTTTATCAGTGCTGGCAGGGAGATTGTGTGGGTTGCCTCTAAACAAACACGCTGAAATTCCCAAACCCACAGGCTTTGTATATCGCACGACACAGCCAATGTTGGCATTCATGAAATGCCTGTGGAGATCAGCGAGTTCATGGCCAAGCTAGGCATCCTCTTCCTTTGAATGTGATGACAGCACAGGCATTACAGGGAGTGGAGGTGAAAACAGGCAGTGGATGGCTTTCCCCGCTCCCTGCAGCGATAAGCTGTGGTCCAACAGACCAGCCGGTGTCTAGCCTGGATGTTTTCCAGAGGTGGGTGACTACCTGCTTGGGGATTGCAATGAATTCCCACAGACATGCATGCTGCCAGTGAGAACCAATGCCAGAGGCTGTCACAAAGTCATCTTTTGTACTCACCCACTGCTGAGGACAGTTTGAGCTCACCAATATGCACCAAAACAGAACAGGTATAGGATGAATGGAGATGGCCTGTGGGAACACATTTTTGTTTTCAGAGAGTAGCTCAGAGGCTGGTGATGACACCAGCTGGTACCAGTGGAGCCAGATATTGCTAACTAGCCTTTTCTAGACCTCAAATCCTACAGCCTGGCAGAAATGGTGCAGAAAAATCAAGATGGATGCTGATCAATGTTGTGATGGCAGGTCACAGAATAGATAAGGGGTACAGTTGTTCTATGGCAAGGGCTTGCAGGTTGCCAGTTATTGCCACAGGAGCCCTATTTAGCTCAGATATGGCCAAAGCAGTCTTTGGGAGCAGCCAAGCAGATCTGTATAGGAGTGGCCTTTCTGCTGCTTCTGTTCTACTGACATCTGCTTCCTTTTCTGAGTGTCCTTGAAAGTTGCTCATTTTTGACAAGGCTGAATGGTTTGACAAGCTTAAGCCACCTCTGGATTTGACAGCTAGGTATCCTTTTTCCTAGCTTACTTCGGGGTCTCCATCTGGTCAAGCTTCTTAATCATCTGTCAAAATACGTAAATTGATTTGTAAGTATGGCCCTCACTCAGAAGGTACACGTTTGAAGTTCCTCAGGCAGACGGTAGAATTGAATGGAAGTTTCCCACATTTTGAGAGTGTGCTCTCTACTGTATAAAATGGTGGATTCCTCTCTGGAAATAAACTGCAAGTCCCACACTTCATTTGAAAGAAACAGTCAACTGCACTAAACGGAGAATGAATCCTGAGAGGAAAGGTGTGCTTTTTGCTTGAAATCTGAAGGGATAAGACAAATTCTAGTGCTTAAGTTTTGGCTTTATGATTTTTGCTTTGAGGTGTCTGATATTTCTCATGCATTGCCTAGGAGCCAAGGCTTTCAGCCAGGGCTGCAGATTCAGCCATCAGGGCTGCCATTTGTCAGCTGAGTGCCACAGCTCTTTAGATCTTACTTTGATCTGGGTCTTAGTCTGAGTCTTATATTCATGAAACTTGAATTCACTGATTGATATAGCAATCTCCATTTAATCATTCACACTAAGGTATTTTGGGTCTCCTGATATTTCATTAAGCTGAGAACAGGAAATAACTGTTACTGTGATGGGGTGATACAAGTAATAACTGGTGATAGATGTTGACTTTAATAGCAATGATAGGCTAGGTTGTAAATTAGTGATCTGTGTTGAGCAAGGAACTGAGCCTCTGAAACACGTTAGGAGGGAGCCTGTGCTAAGTCACAATCTACCCTAAAATGAGACACTTTTCAGAAATCATCTGTGCAGCTTTACTTGATGGGGCATCAGCAGGGGCCTCATGAAAATCTGGCTCCTGTGCTCATGCACAAAACTTACTGTATTGTACTGTCCGCAGCCATAACTGAGTGCATCTTAAGAACATTTGTATATGTATAGCTTGAATATAAAATAATATAGAAAAATTGCCATAAAAAAAAAAAAAGAAAAAAAAAAGTTGTGTTTATCAAAGTCAAAGAGAAAGGCGGGAGAATATTTTCTGTAGGTGATCAATTGTTACAATGTAATAAAACCTGAAAGAATTAAAGCTTTTTAAATTACTTTCAGAAATTTTGGAGACCCAAATTGTATTTTTTGAGTATTTGAAATGGCAATATTGATGCATAATGTTGTCAGTAGAAAACTGCTCAGGGTACGCATGGATTGTAAATTTTTGATTTTTTATTTGTACCTATAATGAATATAGACAGAGTTGGAACTGCACATGCAAATTCACCCAAGACATATGAGCATCTACAAAGAGCTCACTTCCTTCCTTCATTATAGAATGAAGCTTGTATCTGTTGCCTCCATGCAAATAGATTTAGTGTCCAGTGATTTCCACATTCTACTTTTATTTAACTCTACTGATTTTAGGTTCACTTACTGTTGTGCAGTCCTGTAGTTTGGCATATATTTTTTCTCGTAACTGAAGAACAGATCTTTCTCAAATATATTTTTCCCTAGTCTCCAGTTTTAATTTGAGAAAAGCAATTGTAAACCTATTGAAATTATCCAGCAATTATTTTCACTGGGCTTGTTTGCAAATTGCTTGGTTTAGCTACTACAAGATCTTCTATCAGGAGAACAGAAACATGTTTTCTGGGGCATGTTTTTTGACAAGGTAGGTATAGTATCCGCCCACTGCAATCGCTGCCCAGTTTCTGTAGTTTCTGGGAGCAAGCAGACGTGGCTTCTCAGAGCTGAAAAATATTTCTGCCTGATTGCATTTTGTTTCTGTAAAAGCCAGGGCTCCCAAGCCAGCAGCAGCTGTGAGACCCTCTTGTCCTGGGGGGAGCAGTCCCCTAGTGGCAGGGTCACCCTGCTCCCATTTAGCTCAGGCAACAGCAGTCTAAAAGCCTCCATCTGTCATGATGATGTAATTTTGCCTTCCGGTCTATGAGGGTCTGCTCAAAAGCCCTAACTACCACGGGAGGGAACTGAGCCCCACTGGTTGTTGCCCCCACAGCTGGAGATAGGGCTGCTCAAGCTGACTGGAGGCATCTCACAGAGGCAGCAGATACTGAACTGCAATAGCTCAGTCTGACATAAAACTGGAATTTGTTGCTACCCAGGGAGTTAATAGAGCCTTGTACCAACCACAGACATCAGACCTTTTCTGAGGGGAACAGCTATGCCTCCCTCCTCAGTTCCTCTGAGCTCTTTGGTAGCCTGCTTCTTGCTGAGATTAGCGTCATACCACATTATTCGGAGCACTGCATGTACACGTATGAGCCAGGTCTTCTGCTGCTTTACATCCTGTGTGCTTACTTACAACAGGCAGGATGGGTGAGGAATATTCCTCTTCAGTTTTGATAGCGTTTAAAATTCTTCAGTAATATAAATGAGTACACAAGACTGCGGGGAATGGCAAATCCAGTTTGTACTCCTTCAACACACGTCTGGTATGTTCACAGAAATTAGTTTCACTGGACAATATCATTTTATTTATTTATTAATCATTACCAGTAAAATATCATAAGCAGTTCCTTGCTTCAGGGTTTACCAAAGCTCCTTTGAAAAATGGCAAAGTAGTTTTGAATTTTAGAGCTGCTATTAGCATCACAGATCAGTCATAAGAGTGATTTACACAAGCACTGAGAACAGATAGTTCTCCTCAAGTATCGTCGGATCCATGGGTTCTTAGCCTGAAAAGTCAGTCCCTCAAATTCTGTATTTTGAATATCTAAAAGGTAAAGATCCAAATAAGAGCATTAATATAATATTTAGAAGAACATATTAATCAGTCAATAGGGAGAAGCAAAAATACTTCCTTACACAAGGTAAAACATTAAAGCTAGGTATTACAGTCCTTATGAAGATGTAAGAGTCATTTCCCCCCAGCCCCCACCCTGTTTTTTTTCCCTCAAAACTATTTCAAATTAAAACAGAACTGAAAGGAACTAAAATCAAAAAGCAACCAAAAGGTTTAAATCCCCCTGTTCACTCAGTTATTGCCTTCATAAATCAAAACTAGACAGCAAATGAATTGGCTGTACTTACCTTGTTGTTTATTTGCCATGCAGTTATGGGGCCACAGCAAAGCAAAACAAGATGATCATTGTTTCAACCAGACCTGGAGCTGTTAGGCTTATCCCCCACTGCCTCTTCTAGTTTTCTGGTCAGAATAGAAAAAGCAAGAAGCAACGTGTTATTTGGCTGCTGCTTTATTTCCCCTCACTCTTAAATCCCTAATTGACTTGACTGTGATGTAAAAGGATTCAGTTTTGTCATGGCTCTTTTTGGAGAAAGTCACATAGCAAATGGTACCCTTGCTGAAAAGGGTAAATGCCATGGAAATCACAGTTGTTTTAACAGCCAGAACTCTCAGGTATTTTTGGAGTGTAATGTATTTTTAGACATTTTCAGTACAAATAATAAAAGCTGAACTAGCAATAGGTACTGTTATGCCTTCTAGGACCTTTTTATTACTGCTACATAATGGTTGCTTGACACTTAAAGCTGAAATGAAAGATAGCACAGGCAAGTTAAACATACAGGCAGATAAGATGAATTGCCCTGTCAGAGTGTTCCTCTTCATCATTCCCAAACAGCTCTGCAATTTAAAAAAAAAAATATATATATATATACCTACATGAATAAAAAATAATTATAAAAAATAATTAAAAAAAAAAAAAAAAAGCAGAGAGCTTCTGATGACACCATGAAAAACTCTAGTTTTTGTTATGGCTCCAGACTTCTCCTTACCCACTCTCATGGGCCCTCAAAGTTTACTGAGCTCTTATTGCAAGATCAGGACCTCTGATGAGTTGTACTTTCCAATTGCTAGCACTAGTACTTCTTTCCTTTTCTGTATTTGGGTTTCAAAAACATACGGATGGTTTTACTCTGCCATCAGTAAGACCTTCATGAATAATAGTCTATTACTGTCATAGCTGCCAACTTGCACAGAAAAATATCCAAGTGTCAAATTGTGTCTGCTAATGTAAACAAACAAACCGAAGAATACAGACCCCTCCCCATGCCTTGGCAACCCTCAAAAAAAAAAAAAAAAAAAAAAAAAAAGCTCGATTAATGGTCTCTGCCTCAGTTGCTCTCCTTTCATGATTACATTTTGTTGAGGTTGTGTTTCAAAGAAAATATTATAATATCATATAACATAATATAAATAAATAAATAAATAAATAATGAGCAGCACCAAAAATTGCTCTGAGAACCCCTGAAGGGGGGCCCTGAACCCTCTATCATGCATTGTGAGATTTCATTAGGAAGGGAAAGTGTAATTTTCATAGTAGGGCATCCTTCAGCACTGAAAGATTGAAGAATTGTGAGAGGCACAGGACAGTGTTGCTATTTACTTATTCTTAAAGTACAAAGTTAGAATGACATTTCAGGACTAGGTATTCCACATTTAGTATACAGTAAATAATACCACTGACTTGAATGGATTTGTTGTGGATTTTCAGGTAGTTTAAGTGAAAACACATTTTTCTTTAAATATTAAAACATGCTCATTAAACTTGCTTTTTACTGTGTTTATACCTCTCCCTGTAGCAGTGCCGCACTGTCTGGTGTTTCTTTTTTCTCTCAAATAGCCAAACAACTATGAAAAAGCAGAAAGCAATTTTACTGTTCAAAACTCCATTATGCCTGAAAAAAAGAAAAATAAACAACTCTAAAGAAAAAAATGTTCCCTCTGCATTCAATCACCATGATGAGAGAAAATGCACATTTTTGTAATCAAAGTTGTACGAAGCCTTCAAGTTCTGTGACATGCAGATGGCAACAGATTACTGGGTCAGTTCACATGATCTGCATTGGTATTACTCAGCGAGATATTGTGCAAACATGTTTTCCTAAATATTTCCCCTGCTTGGTGTTTTTCAGTGGGGTACCTGCCTATTTTCACCTGGTAGGAATTACTGTAAAAAAGGAGTAAAACTTGCATCATCTGGAGTCTGCAGCTGGGAACGGACATCCTCTTCTGGATCCAGCCGCACAAGTGGTAGACATTGCTCTTTGTGTGTGGTACGATCAGCTGAGCTTGCTCAGATCACCCGTGGAAGCTGCGGGAGCTAAACCCATCGATTTTGCATGAAACAGATTAAAGAACACTAATACCAATTGCTCTGCCAGCAAAACCATGGGGGTGATAACTCTGGCAGGCAGAAAGTGAAGAGCAACTGGGAGGTACTGGGGACAGGAAATCTCTTTCCCTCACAGGGCTAGACCTGGAGGAGGATGCCTGCCAGCAAACTGAACAGCTCTGGAGAAGCTGAGCAACTCCATGGTGTCAGCAGCGGGAGCTTTCTGGCGCTGCCCCACTCTCCTCGTACGGACAGACTTGGAGCAGAACAGTCTTGTTCATTCCCGGTCTGAGACAATACCCATTCAAATAGATGGAAACATTCCCACTAACACAGGCGCGTTGAACAGCCTTTGGCTACTCCTCTAAGACTGTTGACAAGGGCCAGTAGTGACTGTGGGATCTGCGGTTAAAGCTGAAATCATTTCCCTGATTTCACTAGGGAAAGAAGCAGGGAACAGGGTCCAGCTGGTGCTGGAAGCAGCTCTGGGCCCTGCAGGTTTGGATGAGGAGTTTCCCTTTGCTCCTCAGGGAGAAAACTCCTCTGGGTGATGCACAGCAGCTGTGGTCCTCTTGAACCCAGCTGAGCGGCTGGCACCGGCTGGGGGAGGCAGCCCGTAATCACTAGCACCTGACACGCGCTAGGTTTCGTTTCTGACTTGGAGGTGAAATGCGATGCAATTACCAAATCTGGTTCAAATTATAACTCAGCTTGGGCACAATCTGCAAACTGCAGTCCTCTTTGCTAGGCATTTGTCCGTGACAACTAGAAAGGCTTAAATGAAGTCGCTGCATTGAAGCAAGCCTGGCAACTGCCTGGGAAAATGCTGCAGTAAGGACAGCCTGCCACCTCCACCCAAAAACCATGTGGCAAGGCAGAGATCAGCCAGGGGCTTGGTGGGGAGAAGCATCCTTCCCATCATCCCTTCCATGGGGCAGGACTTGAAGTTGTCTCCCACATGGGAGCAAAACCCAGCCCCAAGAGAAGATCTGGGGCAGGCTCCTCTGTATCTGCAGCAGCAAGGCTG
Source organism: Cygnus olor (assembly GCF_009769625.2). Lineage (NCBI taxonomy): Eukaryota > Metazoa > Chordata > Aves > Anseriformes > Anatidae > Cygnus > Cygnus olor. The sequence goes on from NC_049171.1 coordinate 18,228,401, forward strand.
GGGGAAAGCAGCCTCCCCTCCTCTTCCTCACCGTCAGGTCTCTCTGCTTTCCCTCTCTGGGTGCTGGTAAAGTACAGCCATAACCCATGCCGTGAGCATCTGCATCTCCCATCGCTGGGGCCACTGTGGAACCATGCTGGACCCTCTGGTGGGGAGGTGAGATGAGAAAACAGCAATGCATTAGCAGCTTCCTCTAAGCAAAGTCCCTGAATCCCAGCAGCATTTGCAAATCCTGCCAGAAGCTGAGGCATGATACAAGTGCTGCAGGGTGTTTATTCCCCACTGCCACCCCACTAGCTGCTGTCGGCGGGTACCATTTTGGGGAGGTACCCCCGGCTTCTGCTGCTCCTTGATGGAGAGGCACAGCGACACAGTGGTGCTGGAGCAGTAACTCTCTCTGCAGCAGAGGCTCTTCTGCTATTGATTTCTACCCATTCAACCCTGCTGTGGTATATAAAGTAGGCTTAGCATGAGCAGTTTGCACCAGGGCTAGATTTATTCTCGGTGAGCATGGTTGTGCCTGACATTAGAAACAGGTCTCATGCAGAATCTCATTTTTAACATCCGCTATAAGATGCTTTATTGCAGCACATTCAACAAAGGAAAGGAGGATTTGGGAAACAAACAAAAAATTAACCCAACATGTTACACCAGCTTCTAATGTAGGATAACCTGCAAAACCAGAACTCACCATATGCTAAAAGTATCATGTATTTCTTATACCTGTGGGAAAGATTTTTCTCTTATACATGAAATGGACTGTATTACAAACAGCTTGTTAAATGTGTGACAGATCGGCTTGAAACGATGGTTCTTGTACTCTGCAGGCCTGCACATTTGCTAATAAACTGACTACATATACAAACAGTCTGTTCCAGGGTTTAAGCTCCTATTACACTGGTTCATGTTTCAACATGCAGCCACTCTGTAGTTTGTGTTTTCAGCAGAACAAGTAAGTGGATGCATATGCATTACAATTCCAGACATCATTCCATACCAGATGTGGTGCCTTTATTTTTAGTACTGCAGGAGTGTCTGCTGACCCTTTCTCACCCCATGTCTAATGAAAGATTGACTGCTCTGGGTTTTCTTATGGTGAATTATATATTAGAGGACAGTGGATTTAAAAATTAATTCAAGATTAATTTAGGGATGACTGCACATGGAATTATTTGGCCAACAGATGAAAAATGAAAATTTCACTACAAAGAAAAAAAATTGTAGAAGTGTCAAATTTTAATCCAATTGTCTATAAAGAATGATCATGTTCTGAGACCCTTCTGAGGACTACAATTAATCATTCAGAGTGATACCCCTTTTCCACTTGCTATGCAAGCTCCCCTCTGAGCCAAAGCACCATCCGTGCTCCTCTGAAGCGGGGATTCATGTGCTCAGTCAGTAAAATAAATTAGCACTGTACCAAATGGCTCCAAAATCAGGAAAACACAATGGCTGAAGCACACACTTAGGTGAAAGGAGACACAGCTATTGCATGGACTAAAAGAGAAAAAAATGTAGTACCATTGCTAGCCAGATTTACAGCTTCTATGAAGGCTTGTTACTTTTTAGGCAAATGAGAAATGAATCTAAAGCCAGAAAATGGATCTCTTTCATTTGAGGCTCTGTTAAACTTTAATGGCAGTGTGAGATATAATACAGACACCCCTGCTTCACTAAATCAAAAGAAAAACACAAAATCAACTAAATTTTATCTTATATGTTTAACCATTGTGGGATTTTTATATTAAATAAAATAAGAAGAGAAGGCTAATGAAAAGCAGGCTAAGAAGATGGATGCTTTGAGCTCACCTTACTGAGTAAGGAAACAAATACTGCATAAACGGAATAAATAATTCTCTTTTACTAGTAAAATATATTGGTGTAAATAAGACTGCACTAAATAAAACCCTCCTCTTGTGATTTCAATGATATAGCTCCATGCTTATTCTCTTTCAGTCTAAGTATTTTAATATTACAGATTTTTTATTGTTTGTAGTAATTCTTCTTTCCTGAACACAACGTGCATGAAAAGATGAAAGGAGAGAAAATGCACTCTGTTCTTTAACTGTCACAATGTTCTCCAGAAATAATTTTTTTCTGAATTCTCATACCCACAGTTTTTTGTTTGTTTGTTTGTTTGTTTGTTTCTTTGTTTTTAATAGTTGTTAAAAATCAGCAAGGTCTGTTTTTCAAAGTGATGAATGAACTGTACAGAATGAAGCCTTACGCAAATGCAACCATAAACTGAAAGAACGGAATAAAATTGAATGCTCTTTCTATTGTGGAACAGAGAAAACCTAAAGGCCTTGCTGCAACATATGAATTGTACCGAACACATAGAATACGTTAAGGAGAAATTAACTGGGCAGCCATGGATGCAGCATAAAAATTACGTCAAATCAAGGGTTGCAGCCTGCAGGAGCGGAGCAGCTAATCTGCATAAGCTCTCCCAACCTCCCTGTCCGTTTTGAACCTCTCTTGGCTTGTTACCTTATTAGAGAGGAAAACATTTAAAAAGGGACTCCTGCGGGCTGGCTGATTTCTTGCTGAATCAGCCAGCTTGCCACAGAATTGATTTCTACATCTTCCACCTCATGAAAGCTAGAAAATGTTTTTAATTGAACATGTCCTTAATTTGCAGGACATGCTGGGCAGAAGAGAAGAGGCTGAGAAAGGCAACAAATGCATCCTGTATTCATATAACGTAGCAATAATGAGGCCTTTCATATGTTGGAAATAGATGGTTATTTAATGAGTTATTTACCAGAAGGTAATGTATATACCATCATGTATGTATGCAACAGAAACATAAATGCTGTAGCATTTAATTCTGAAAAATAAATGGAATCTAATATGGGGCGAGGTATTAAATAAGAATGTGCTTTAAATATAAGGTGAGTAAGAATAAGACCCTGTTGTTCCCATGATCCGACACCTATGACACTGGAAATTGTTTTGACAATAAGATCACTAGGTTTCAAACAGTTTTACTGAGGTTCAAATACACATAGTTTCATTGTACTAGCAGGAGAAAGGCAATTTTGCTAATTCCTTTTTAATGGATATTTTCCTCCTCACAATAACCATTACATCTATAGAAAAGAAAAAAAAAAAGTCTTGTTTGAGTTTTTATGTTAGAAACACACCAAAATAGTTTCTTAGCCTGCACAAGATGTATAGGAAGTCTGTTATTGATAGCCTTATGACAGTTGTGTGGAAATCAAGAGTTTTCCTATAAAGCAATTTCTACTGAGAAAGCTGGTCTCTCACAGAGTTAGCCCAAAGTTAGTGTAAATTTTAACCAAGAAGTCCTACACTTTAGATTTATTACTACCAAAATTAACATCTTCAATCTTTTTATTTTATTTTATTTTATTTTATTTTATTTTATTTTATTTTATTTTATTTTTAAGTTTATGATTCTTGGATGAAAGCATAGGTACTTATTCAGGAATGTACTGACCTTTGCAAAGTACTCTGGAAAGAAAAAAAGAAAAAAAAGATTGGGTAAGTGGTCAGTTCTAGAAAATTAACAGTTACCACATCTTAAATGCTTTGAGATGTAACATCATCTACTAAGACAAGCTCAGGGCAAGGAGCCAGGAGTTCCCAAGCCAGCCCCATCTACCAGCTCACTGTGTAGACTTGGGATAGTTTGCAGCTTGGGGGATAATGATTACTGAGCTGCTGCCTCATTGACCTAAACGTTTGTATTCCTTCCTTTCCTTTTCAGTTCTTATTCCAATCCATAAGTTTATGAGGCAAGGACAGTACCTGACTTCATAAGCAAGTATTCTGGGAGGGCTATAAATCTCCAGGCTTCAGGGCATAAGCCTGTCTGCAATTCTAAACAACGGAAACTTAGCTTCCAGGCATATTATCTGCAAACTGCCAGCTGTAGTGTTTCTTTGTCTGAAGCAGCTGGTACTGACCACTCTTGGAGATAGGGTACTAGGAGAGATGGATCACCAGTTTGATCCAGTATGGCAATTCCCAGGCTCTTCTACAGTGCCAATTATACTACTGGCAGTCAATAACAATAATAAGATTACCGAGAGGAATTTAACTAATGAGATCATATAAAGAATCAAAATTTGGTGGGGAAGTGAAGGTCACCGTATCGCCAGATGTCCAAAACATATCGAATCAAAAGAGAGTATTTTGTTGTTGTTGTTTTTCTTTTTCCTGTGGCAATTTTAACTACAGATTTTCAAACCTTCTACCTCCAGAGCCTCGTAACAATTTTAGTGAGATCAGTGCTTGCATAAAATAAAGCTTGAGAAGGAGTGTGACATATAGTGAGGCAGAAGTGGGAGGAAGAAGTAGAAAGTTTGTGAAAGTTTGCATGGTGGAAGTGTGCAGACTGGGAAGCGATGAATGACACTGAATTACATAAGAAGCCACAAATGGGGAGGCAGGAGAAAGAGGAAACTTCACTGCACTGTCCTCAGAGTACATTATACAGTGTGTTTTCCAACAACAGAGTCTGGGAATTAAAATGGTGCCAACAGTTAGCAGCCAACATCTGAGACCTGTGAAGCAGCATTCCCTCTGACAGGAATGGACATTTGGAGGTTGTGAGCACTGGAAAGATTTAAGCTTTGATAAGGGGCAGTGGCTTTTGCTTCGCTTCACTTTCCTAATAAATTCTGTTGGTGGAAAGGATAGAGAGCCCTGACTCTGCTGGAGCTGCACCAGTCCATAGGTTAGAGTACTGTGATCCCAGATGGCTGAAGCAACGCCAGCTGGTAGCACTTGGACAAAGAGTTCAGTCTGATGAAACACAGCCTGACAGCTGGTATCAGATGCTGGAGAACTGTGTTTCAGTGAACGTGTTGCTGTTGGAGTCATGACAGAAATTTCAAGATGGGAAAAAAAAAAATAAATTTGAGAAACATGAATAGAGGATCTCATCTGCATTGAAAGGAGAGCTCAGCTATGCTTTGCTGGTGTTGCCAGCTGAGAAGTTGGCATTACGTTTCTAAGGACCTGTTTACACTACCAAATAGTAGGAACTTAGTATGATTTCTTGTTCAGAGGAACCACTAGCAGGTTCCAAAAACAAGCATAGACTTGAGGGCATTAGCTCGTTTGCTAAACGCTGGATCCAATTACATTATGCTATTTTGGCAATGGTCTCCTACTTGCTTTCAGTTGTAGTGCTGAAGGGACAAAAAGTCAAGAATCAAACTTTATAAAGATTTACAAATTAAAAGTCCATGTTTTGGACTGCACCTAAAGATTGACCAAGACAGCAGGGAGCAATGTCATAAAGGGACTGTCCTGCTTGGGGCCACAGCTGTATTTTGCAGCAGCTGAATTTTGGACATCCATCAGATGTAGGCTTGAGTTTCTGGGTTAGGTATCAAGTATAAGCTTGCCATCTGGGCTTTCTTAATAGCTAGTGGAAAGAGTAAAACATGACTGAGATAGGTGGTATGAATTGTAGTTGGCAGATGCCAAATGCCCTCCTTTGTGTATAGAAAAAGATTATAAATGACCATCTCAGTGCAGATGTTGCTAGTGGTTGGTTAGTAAAAGTCTGGGCTGGTCAATCCCACTGTGTTTGAGATTTAAAGACATATACTTTCTTGGCACAATTTGTTATCTAGGTTAGGTGTGTCCCCCTTCATCACATCATTATGATGACTCCAGTTTGCTATCTCTTTCCTTGCATTATAGAAAAAACAGTGCCTTCCTTAGGATTAAGAACCTAGTGGTCATTCTGAGCACTGAGATTTCAATGCCCTTCTGTGGATTAGCTCTAAACACCAAGTAAATAGGTCCTAGGAAGTTTTAGAGCAGATTAAAAGACTGGATGAAAACGGAACTATAGAAATGTATGTCCATACTGATGCACCAGACACCTCCCTGTCACATGTGATGACCTTACATTTAAATTCGGTAGCAGAAATGCTTAAAGAAAGGGAGTGTGGTGGGTTAACCAGGACCCAGATACCCCTCAGCTGCTCTCTCACTCTCCTTCCTCAACAGGGACAGGGTTATCATCATGGGGGGGTCCTTTCTCATCATGGATGAGAAAACTTGTGGGTTTAGATAAAAAGACTGGGGATTTAATTATCAATTGCCATCACAGGCAAAACACACTCAGCTTGGGTAAAAAATAATTGCATTTATTGCAAATTAAAGTAGATTCAGGTCGTGAGAAACAAAGGCAACTATCGAACCAACTCCTTTCCTCCCCCCATTCCCAGGTTCAACAACACTCCTTCACTCCAGGCGTCCCTCTCCAAGTAGTACAGGGGAATGGAGAGGGTTATAGTCACTGAGTTACTGAGAGCTCAGTGCTCTCTGCTGCTCCTTTCCTCTCACACAATTTTCCTGCTCTGGTGAATGGTCTCCCCATGGGCTACTGTCCTTCAGGAAAACCTACTCCTGCGTGGGCTCCTCTCCACAGGCCACAAATGCAGCCAAGAGTCTGCTCCAGCATGGGCTTTCCATGGGCTGCAGCTTGCTTCAGGTTATCTCCACCTGATGCAGTGGGGACCTCCATGGGCTACAGTGGATACCTGCTCTGCCATGGAGCTCCTCCTCCTCCACCTCCTCTTTCTCTGGCTTTGGGTTTCCCTGTCATGTTTCTCACTCATTTTTATTCTGCCCTCCTCTGCCTGTCCAGTGTTTTCTGTCATTTCTTAAATCTGTCTCCCTGGAGGTGCCACCAGCTTCGCTGATGGGCTCAGCTCTGCCCTGAGGTGGGGGTAGCAGGAACCAGCTGGAGCTGGTTGGAGCCAGCTCTGTCCAGCATGAGGCAGCCCCAGCCTCTCCTCACAGAGGCCATGACTACAGGGCCCTGCTGCCAACACCCAGGCACCTACACCCAATGGAAAGACCTTGCCTTAGAAAATGTGAACACCTACCTATTTCAACATTTTTCACAATTTTCCTTTCTAAACATTTTTCTAACTTATTCGTTCTCTACTTTTTCATTTTCATCATTTGGCCTCAAAACTAAATGGTGGAGGACTCATGGCACACAAAGAAAGGGGGAATGCAGGAAAATTAGAAAATGAAAGCCCTAAAACAGAAGCCATTATATTTTACACTTTTGCCTATAAATAAATAAATAAGCAAACCAATAAATAAACATTTCCCAGAAAGGAATCTATATTTAAAAGGTTGTTTTCAATCTCTTATTAAAAAGAAACCAGTAAACCAGCTTTACAAAACAAAATAATGGATGATGCTGAGGAACCTTTCATTTCCTTCTTTAAGAGTGTCGTCAGACCAAAAGGGCAACCTCATTCTTCTTTCAGAGCTCTAAGGACACAGATGTTTAATTTTCTCTGATAGTGTACAAAAGCAACGAGATGGTATCCAGGAGCTAATTTTAGAAAAGAAAACACTTACTGTCTTTTTTTTTTTTTCTATTTATATTTCATAGTTACTTAGAATTATTCTAAGCCAATAATCAATGTTGTTTCTTCCAATGAAAATTATTTAATGGCTTAGAGCCATCAAGTTGTAACTCGTTCAGTAAGTTGCATGTGTTTCTCCTTCCCTCTGTCCCTCTCACTGTTTGTCACATACACCCACTGTGTAATGGTTCACATTAAAAGGAGAAATAGAGGGCAGGAAGTGTATTACTTGTACAACAGTTTATTAAAATCCTAATTTTCATTGGTGCTTTTAAAGGCTGACTCAAGTAGAATAAAGAACACTGCCCTTTTTAAACTTTTGTTCATTTAAAAAAATGAAATATTTATTACTTTTGTTACTGAACAGAGTTTGTACACTGGATTTTCCTTATTTTTCCACTTTTTTATTTTTTTTTTTATTATTTTTTTTTTTTCTCTAGAGAAATATGTTTATTTCTTTTTCAGGCTTTTAAAAAAAAATCTTCTTTTTCTATTTTTGTTAATCACAGGGACTAGATGGGAACTCTCACGTTACACTATACAATTTTATCAGCCCAGAATCCTAGCCTGAGAAAGCAGTAACAAAAACCTGAGGTTGCAACACAGTAAATCTGTACTTAGCAGAGCTCCTTTATTCAGTGCAATTAAAAGAACCATCGTTTTTCTTGCCACTGCCTGGCGGTGGGCATCAAGCTGCCGCTTGGAGAGGTGCCAACAGTACGCACCATTGACTACCCTTCCATGCACGCTTTACCAAAGCATGGCATTGAATGAGGTGAAAATGGAAGGGAAAGCTGAGCAGAGGAAGAGAAACAAGTTTTCACCTTTGGCATTGCTTAGTGGCTCAGCACTGAAAGGTGGGAAGGACCCAGGAGACCCAGGAGTGCTCAGATCTGCCTGGAAAGGGGGCAGGGAGCATGGCACTCTGGAGGTACGTTATTAGAGAAAAGAGCAGTCTGCAAGCAGCAGCAGGAAATTCAGCTTGAGGAGATTTATGAGCAGCGGTGTCCAGAAACCCAGTGAGGAACCTCTTGAACTGTGGAGCTGTGTTAGGAGAAGCTTATTCCCTCCCTCTTCCCCAGCATGGGCACACTGGGCAGGTGCTAGGATCTTCTGATGTTTCGCCTTGATTTATTTATTTGATGAGAAATAATGAAAGGGATGATCCTCAAGAGTCCTTGGAGATTCCATTAACTCTGCAAATTGAGCATATTGATAAGTTGGTGATTATTTTGAAATGAACTAGAGAAAGTGAAAGGAAAAATGCTTGTAGAAAGCGCCTGTTTAATGCACAGAGATTTTTAAGTGTAGGTAATATTTCAAGTGTATCAAAATACAGTAAAAAGACCAGGGGTTAATTATACTGGCACGATAGCTGGAACCACATTATTATAATTCTCTTGGAAAGCACTATGGAGCATATGGACTGAATGAGGGGCCTATGTGTGCATAATAAGTTCTGTATGGGGATAAGGTGAAGGAGCAAGAGCTCTCCTGTGTGTAAGAGGCACTAAATAAGGGGAAGAAAATGATTTAACTACTTGATGGACTAACTTTATACATAGCAACACATTCAATGTGCCCTATCCTATAAAAAGTAACATACATAAATTCACTCACTGCCATTCATTCATTTTAATTTCACACAGCAAATTCTTCTACAAATAGTCTACACAGCATATGTTAGAGAGTTTGTTGTTCATAGACATGCTCATATTGTATTGGAAACTCATCATTTTGTGCTGTGTAGAACTGTTAAACATTTGCATTATGAGTTTGTTTCCCTGCTTCTGCATTTTTTCTTCATTATTTCTGAATAGATTTTGGTGTTTCCTGTTCTCAAGTGACTGGAGTTTTTATGCAGGGATCCAATCACCTCTTAGAGGTCTTAGATCATCTCCATAATGGAGAGCAAGAGAAGACAAAAGACTTCTTTGAAGATACTCCTCATTTCCAAAAGGTTTTGCTAGTGGTTTTAAAGGGTGGGTGTTACCTCACTTACTTAAAACCAATTGTAATTGTCTAACAATTATGTTGTCTCATCTGAAATAATCACCTATTTTCTCACAACTAAGTTTTAGATGCCTATTTTTGGATGGGTTGAATTTTTCTATGTGCCGTTTTTGTCTATTATTTACATAAAAAGCTTAAACATCAATTTTAGACTAGGAGACTATTTATTTATTCATTCATTCATTCATTTATTTATTTATTTATGTTTAGACTGCTAAAGACAGTTGTAATGAATCCAACTCAAAAACTCAAAAACTTTGCCTAACTTCCATTCAGTATGATTTGTGCTGAGCAGCAAAGGAACTTTACTTCATGAAAAAAGTATGCTACTAATAAATAGTAAATCACTCAGGAGATAAGAAAAGTAGACCAGTTCTGTAGGTGAGGCTCTGAACTAGAATCCAGTTCTGCTTTTATTTCAATGCACCTAAAAATGTTTAAATCTTACAGGGGTGGGATCATATAATCAAATATCCTATGATGTGAGATACAGCAAAAGTATGGATTTAAAGTAACAAATGCCACCTGGATTATTTATTTATTTATTTATTTTCATATAGAGTGACTGGCTTTGCTTCCCTTATATGGTTTCAGCAGAATTGTTGCATGCACTAACTAGTTAAAACAAGGTGTTGGAAGGCAGTAAAGACAAAGCGTTCATTGAAATTATTCAATGAACTTTGCCAAAATAATTTTATACATTTTTTTTAGAATTTATAATACATTTGTTATTGTATTACTACTTTAATGTCTGCATTTGTTTTCACCTCCAACAAATTAAGAATACCAATATTAATACTCAAACTGATAAAATTCTTGATTTTCAGCATTTCTATTGTAAATTATAAAGAAAGACAAATAGTTTAGAAACCAAAAGGTGGTATACAAACTCACTGTAAAGTTATCACTTCTAGGGATTTTTTAGTAATACCTACCAGGTAGTAATACCTACCTGGACTTGACTTAATCATCCATTAAAAAAAGAAGAATGAGTAATTTAAGTTATTCATATGAGTGTATGACGTAGAGGAGCCATTTTCAGCAGTTTTCATCAGAGTTGCGTTTCAGTATATGATTCTAACAGCCTTGAAAATGACATTTTACTTTCCAGATTATGGAGTACATTTTCATTTCTATAATGTTTCTTCACAAAATCAGTCTCAATACAGGCAATATATATCCCTCAAAAAGTTTTCTTTAGCAGAAAGAAAATAACAATCACCTCTTGTTAGAAGACTTTCAAGAGTCAGGAACTGAAATTGTTCCTCCAAACTCAGTTCTGTCTCTTGCTGAGATACCAGAAGAGCAGAAGATAAGGCACAGAGAGAATATTTAACAACATTTAAATGTTTAGCTATTTACAAACATTTAAAAGGCAATCAATGACCTAAAAGTTGTTGTTGTCTTGTCATCATTATTTTGTGTAAAGAGACCGCTACACTTCGAGTGACTGCATCACTCTAACTTAGAGTTACTGCATCATATCACTACTGAAATGCGATGTCTGCTAGAAATACTATAATGAATTCAGCAACAGATGGGCAAATAAACTAGGGACTGGAAAATAAGGGGGTAAATAAGCTCAACCTGTTAGGTTAGATGAAAAGACAGATGAAAAGTAACTTGATCACAGTGTATACGTACTTATGCTTAGAAACTGAAAATAATTAGGCAAGGGCATTTCAGCCTTACTGACAAATGTATATTTATCTAACCTCAACTTTCAGCCAGTGTCTGGAAGCTGTTCTTTTTGTAAGTCAGAAACTTTCCAGTGATTGGAAGCTGAAGTTAAACAAATTCAATCTTGAAATAAGAGGAGATTTCTTAACAGAGAAAGCGATTAAAGATCACAGTGTGCTGTTGCTTCACATGAAGTCGGTGAACTTGCCATTAGTTTAAATGCTGTTTTAAAACAGGGACATATTAATCCAGCTTCTGAAAGGAATTGTACAGACTGCATGGAATGTTGAAAAGAAAGGACTGGCATATCTATTTGCTACAGGCTCACTAATGGATTCCTTGTTATTGCAAGGATACATGGCGTTAATGGAAACTTTAGTCTGTCCTGTTCTTCTGAAATGCTTTCATCTTACTCAAGTTCTCAAGCTTCAGTAGATAGGGGTGAGAGGATGAAACTCGGTGGCATCAGAGTTTTGAAGATAGAGTGCATCCCTCTGGACTTGCACACAGCGAAGTTGCAGATCGCTGAGAGGTTTGCAACAGCTTTCCAGGAAATCCCTTTGTTCCTGAGTCTTTGCACAAGCCACGTAGTACACAGCTCCAGCAGGCCCACCGTTGATGGTGTTGCCAGATGTCCCCTGGACCTTCGCAGTAGAGCTGCATTCTAGGGTGCCAAGTTTGTCCCGAGCTTACACGTAATTAGTAGAGCTACCTTTCTTCTTTGCCCTGTTCACTGACAGTCATCACATTGGTGCCCGGCCAGAAGCACACACTTTTGTGTGTCGGTGGGACACATTTTCCTAAATGTGAAAACAAACAAGATGAAAATGAAAGCAAAGGGTTGGAGAGAGGAAGCTGAAGTTTGTTCTCCTGCAACAACTGGAGGCCAAACGGGAGGCACCCCGTTACACACAGTGAGACTACTGCTTAGATAAGCAAAGGAAGTGGGGGAAGAAAACAGATGTGAAGTGAGTGCCTTTCCCAAGATCACACAGACAGCCAGCTGGGAACTCATCTGAACAGCTGGGGCTCTCCCACCTCGTTCTGAGCCTATGCATCCTCCAACATCTCTGGTGCAAGCCCTTGAGTTAAAATATGTTCATTGCTAATATTTGTGCAAACAAAAGTAGTCAAGGAGAAAATTCCATTGTTTGCATCAGGTTTTCCATACCTGTATAAAAGAATCATTAGACACTTCAGGAAAGATATCCTGAATTTTCTTAATTCACAGCGTTGATAGTTTGATGACATAAATACAAGTAAATGACTGATAGTATTTGTTCATATTAAAATTTTGTCCTTCCTCTCCCTCCTCCCCCTCTCCAGCATCTTTTGTTTGGCTCTTAAAGTAAATAATTGGTTCTGTTTTCTAAAGTATGTACCTTATTTGGGTAGGAATATAAAGCAAAGGCTCCAGATGTCAGATCAAGCTCCTTGTCCTTCCCCCTCCCTGATTAGTGAAAACATTGAAAAAAGGCAATACCAACAAAAGAAGAGTCCAGCAGAGAGTGTTTTCAGTGATCCTCTCATGACTGTACACCCCTACTGTAAGTCACACACCAGAACATCTGTAATACATGCCCAAAACTGAGGGCAGTGGCTGGCAGGCACTTCCAATGTGCTGTAATGGGCTGCAGCTCTCTGAAAAAGTGAGATTTCATCTTCACAGCTATGCAGAGCCAAAGCCAGAGCTGGAATCAGAAATGTTGTCAGTTACCCTGAACTCCTCTGCTTTGGCATGGTAACACACTAACTGAAGGTATTGTGAAAATATTACTTTCAAATATAAAAGCTTGGTAAGCTGGCTACAGCAACAGGCAACATGACACTGTCTCACTCCTTTATTTTTAGAAACCCCATTTTAGGGAGAGAGAAAGACACCTTTAGCCTAAAATGTGAACATTCTTCTGTATTGTCCTATTTGGCACCCAAGACTTAAAGACAGTCCATAACCGCACAAAACCCACATAGGGTTTGACCCATAAAGCCATGTCTCTCTGCAATGGAAGAAAGAGGGAAGTTTAAGAAAGTAAGCTTTTCAGCTTATATCGAAAAATTAATTTGTATGTTCAGCTCCTGTGGTCTCACTAAAGCATCCTGGATGCATCTGGAGAAAGGAACTCCACTTCCCAGGAGCAATGAGGGCCGTGGCAGCAGCATGGGCAGGGGACTGCAGCATTTCTGCATCCTCCTGGGTTGCTCCTGCTTCACTTTGCCCTGGTGGGCTGTGCTGTGCTGTGCTGGGCTGGGCTGTGCTGGGCTGATGTGGGTTTTGGGGAACGACGCCACATTTCTGCATGGCCAACCCCTGCCCACCTGCTGTCCACCCACTGCATTGCAAGGGCCTGACAGGAACTCCAGAAAAGGTATTAATAGGCTATCTTGGAATAAGGGTCAACATGAGAGCATACATACTGCTTAAATTAGTGTGCTATATTTACAGCAATAGTTGAAAGTTTCTGTCATTGGAAGCCTCTTGAAAAGAAATGTGGCCTCTATGTCTATGACAAATCATTATTTCATTCCCTGAAGTTATGAGCATGGACAACCACAGTAATGAGTTATCAGACATTTAAAACTGGGCTTATTTCTGTGCTTCTTTTTGAGGATGTGGTGTAAAACCCTGACTGATCTCAGTAGGAGATTAGATAGAACAATCCAAGTTATTGTAAAAATAAAGTCATCCCTCAGTCATGAATAAGCACATAAGCGTGCCTAAGAGACCAATTATTTTTTCATATATGTGATGGAAATAAATTGTGTTAAGTGAAACAAGTGGAAATAGATGTAGATAATGAAAATTCAGCACAGAAATAATTTCAAACTTTTATTTTTCAGAGTCCGACAAAAGTAGAAGTCTTCTAGTCCTACTCTATTTTAACACTTAAGAATCAATACTGGAATCTCAGTGGACTTTGTGGGTTTAAAAATAGAGGAGTGCAGGCTCTGCTCTTCATGCCAGGGCAAACCAGCATCTAAAGCAGCCAACATTGCTGCTTCCACAGCTGGGTTATTAGCACAACAGTGAAAACACCAGGAACACAGACGTTTGCATATGAAGAGATGCTGTAGCTACAGTTTTGCAAAATAAAACCTAACTCTGCTATACCTGCTCAATAACCAGTACTGGAGGATATGTTTCTAGCAGCATAAATGAGATTTTTTTAGCTCATGGGTGAAAAGTGCTACTTTTGATTCACATGTAGAAAATAGACAATCTTTGACCAGACTTAAGGAGTATGCAATGCAAATGGAAATAAAGATAGAATGGTAGACAGCTCTCAGTTTGGAAAATCTAAGTGTTTTTATTTATTTATTTATTTATTTATTTATTTTTAGACAGAGGTAAGCTGCCAGTGTAATTTCATAAAATAACTCCAGCATAATTTTATTAAATAACTCTAAATTCTCCATCATTCACCATTTGGGCATCCAAAACTTTGTCCATTTTACAGTGTAGAAATACAATAATGTCATCATTTCAAGGAGTAGGGTAAGCTAAGCTCCAGAAACTCACACAAATTTTGACTTTTTAGTCATTAGCATAATGTGGAAAAAGAAATACAGTGCCCTGTTGTGTAATTTCCTGCTTCTATAGCTTGGCCTTTCTCAGTATAAACCAGGAGACAACCAAGCCCAGATTTCCTCCCACTAACAAATACGCACGAGCTTATCTGATAGCAGACTATGCTGCTATTCTTTTTATAAGATATAGCTAAGGCCCCACCTAAATACCAAGCAATGAACAGTTGTGGCATTTGAGCAATTAATTTCCCAGACAATGTTTCTGATATTGAATGGCAGAGGATAATGTGTGGTGTTGTTTTTATTTTTTTTTCTCCCCCCGCACCCCCCCCCCCCCCCCCCCGCTCTTCAACACCCCATCATTGGTCTTTGCTGCTGTGCCTTTATCATACTTTGTGCGATGGCATGTCTACTTTGGGATAAGATGATGATTCCAGTGTGGGTGGATGGAAAGGGATCTGCCAGAGGGTGCAAATTTCAAATTGCTGCCACGGTTACACCCTTCTGTGCTGTCTTCTCATGATACCAGAAAAAGTCCCTAAGGAATGCCTGGAGCTTGACTTCAGCATATAGTTCTACACCACACATTTTTCTTTCACTATTAAGGAAACAGACAGCATAAATACAGCTAATGAATTCAAATTGACTTAATCACTTATTCAGAGAGGAGGCCATTATGAAATCCTTACTGGAAGTGGTTAAATATTTGTGTATTTATCCCACTGGTCTCATTATTGGGCTCAGAAAATTGTTTAAAATGTTTCCAATTCAAAGTCACTCATCATTGTTGATCTTTATACTAAAATCAGACTACATAATTTTAAAACGTCGATAAGCACAAGTGTAAGAAGTTTTCCAAAGTAGGATGGAATGCTTACCATTGTAAATGTGAAACTTTGCAATGTAAAATACATGGGAAATGGAAACACTAAGGAAGAAAAAAAATAGTATTTAAAATAATGCTAGTAATGATGATATACCATCTCTACCTCAGTAAATAACATGCTTTTCTCAGAAGAGAAGAGTGCCCTGTCTCTAGCTGGGTAAACTGATTACTCAGTCTCTGGTTCCCTGCATATCTGTCCTTATTAAAAGGAAGTGCAGAAGTTCAGCTGGATATATTCTGCAGCCTGTGCTGCTGACTGTTTCGGGGCAGGAGTGGGGGAAAGCTGATGCAGAGAGGAAAATGAAGATTTCAGAGACAGAATATTTATGGTAAAGTATTAACTTGAGAAGTCACTTGCTTAAGAAATGTTTTGCTTATATAAATATATGTATATACATGTTTTACATCCCTGTCTAAGGTCTTTATTCCCTCTGCATGGTATACAACAGACTCCCAAGTGGGTGTTTCAGTGGAGTTCTGAGTAGCCTACAATGTCTGTACATATTTAGCATTTTGTACATGAAAACTCTTGGCTGGTATAACTGTTTCATCTTCTCTGAATTCAGTATGTCTAGTCTGCTTTCCTTTAGCTTGTATATATGCGTATGTCACCTAATATAGTACTGATAGGAAAACTCAGTTAACTCACAGTTTCTGTTCATCAGAGCAAAATGTAAACAGTAAAGAAATCAGCAGGTCTGTCTGCTTATCCTAAACCCAACTTACATTGCACACCCAGGCTCTGTCACTTAGCCCCATCAACCTTCTTTCTGACGGATGCTAACTTACATTATGCTTTTCTCCCAACAGGCACACTTAATTACTGCATGTGCATACTGATTAGAAATCACGGAACTGGATAAATAATATAGGGATGGAGTTCTTTGAACAAATTACTGTTTAGAGTAGAGCACACTGCTCTAAATCAGTAGATTTATGTGCTATAGCAAAAAAAAAAAAAAAAAAAAAAAAAAAAAAAAGGTGAATACCTCATCCATGTCAGTGATTTTAAAATTGTGTTATTTTTTTTTATGAAGAAATCATAGAAATGAGATTCATCATCAAAGCTTAGGCACCAGTGCTCTATCTTTACTACAGAATTATTGCTATTTGCTGGTTACTGAAAGAGAGAGATAAGCTATAATATTTTCTTTCCCAATGAACCCAAAGCCTTTTTATATGCAGGTACTTTCAAGGCAGTGTTGGAGTCTACTGATCCAACAGGAAGACTTAAACAAACAGAAAATCCATATTCATATAAATATGGTGTTCCCCTCCCAAAGAAAAGAGCCAGAGATTTTGATACTCTAATTATCATGATGTGAACAATGTATTTGACAGCTGTATGAAGTCCTCATGATTTACTGACACTTCTTTTTGCTTTGCTCCTTTGACATAGACATATTTATGCAGATATAATTATAGAATCATAGAACGGCTCGGGTTAAAAGGGACCTTAAAGATCATCTAGTTCCAACCCCGCTGCCCTAGGCTAGGCCACCCACTAGACCAAGTTGCTCAAAGCCCCACACAAACCGGCCTTGAACACCTCCAGGGATGGGGCATCCACAACCTCTCTGGGCAACCTGTTCCAGTGCCTCAACACCCTCTGAATGAAGAAGTATAAGTTCTTATGTAAGTTCTTACACATTTCAGAAAAAAAAAAAAAAAAAAAAAAAAAAGCTAACAAGAGAACTAGTGTGATGCGACATACAGTTGCAATCACATTTTTGTTACTATTTACTGGTGTAACTGTGGCTACAGATAGATATCTGCCTTTATATCTAGTAGTACAGATGAAGATGGTACTGCTAATAGTCTCTTCCTGGTGGAAGAATCACATTAGGTGAAGTCATACACCATCTAGCTCCTCCTCTCCTCATCCATGGAAAAGAGGCGTAGATCTCTGAAAAAAAAATGAGTAATTGTCTATGGCTTATATTAGCAAAGAAATAAATAAATAAATGTATAAAATCATGTTTTCAACTTCCACAGTTGTGAAGGTAGAACTTTTGAAGTATGGTCAAACTTAATATAGGTTGGAAAGTAAAAGAGAACAACAACAACAAAAAGCAAGCATAGAGGTGATGAGATGTTGCATGTTTTAAGTGATTAATTATTTGTGAGTTTGCATTGGTGATGAGATATGATTTTATCAGCATTATCTCAGTATTACAAAAGTTGTGTGTATAAAGGGAACATACGTGTTCATCTTGCATGCCCTTCACTTTGTGTGCCTGTATATTGTATATATAGATAAAGATGTAGAGAGTATGGTATCTCAGTTAATATATGTTGACTTATATATGCTTGTGAGTATATATATGTGCATATATTTATACACACAACAAAAAGGAGATGTCTATTTAAGCTGTTAGAATCAGATCTGACAGTGTCAGTGATACAAAACTGCTGTTTTAAAGTGGTTAGCTCACCACTTATCTATTACAGCCAGAAACAATATCAATAGGAACATTATTATTGCATTATACTAGAGTTTCCAAGTAGGGAAAACTAAAAATAAAAAAAGACAGATGCAAGTGAGTACTGCTTAGGAATGACAAATTTTATTACGGTTTTAAATATGACAGATTGGACCTGTATTCTCAACAAAATGATGAAGCAAACATATTGACTCTTCAGCCTCCCAGTATTTACATCTGTAAAATATTTGTTTTCCAGCAACTATTTTTGTTCTTCACTGCTGTTAAAATATCTTGCTTCTCTTCACATGGAGATACATGAACCATGAAAGTAACCTGCTGCAGTGTTGATTCTGTGGTGTTTAGAAGCTCTCACCTTGACACACTCAAATTTCAAGGTTTTGGCACCTATCTAAGTAAACAAACAAGCCTATATCTAAACCATTTAAGCAAAAGCACAGGACCTTAGGAAGGGCAAATGAGCAATTCATATACATTTAGAGCCTTTCTGAGGGACTTCAGTAGGTGTTTGTGTATTTTCCTGCTGAAGACTTTTAGAAAGCCACTGTCAACAACCCAGATATTCCAAAACTGATGGAATTAAAAGTAATCTTCTGTTTAAAAATATTTACTGTTGACACGAGAGAGCACTACTTGTTCAAGCAGTATAATGAACAGAGACAAAATACCTGAGTTTGATATCACTAAGCTTTACTATATATCCCTGAATCTTTAGTCAGTGAAACATCTGTTTATGAGAACTTTAACCAGAGTAAAATGGGAATCTGGAAGGAGCAATATGTCAAAGCACTTTTGAACTCTCATGTTCAGAAACTTTTGAATAATTAGCTTGTCTCTAAGTCTCCTTACTGAGTCTGGAATAAGCATAATACTCCAATACACTGATAAAATCAAACCTACATAATAGCATATCTTATTACAATCACAAGTAATTCAGTTACTACAGGTTGGCAAATTATTGCTTATCAGACATCCACAGTATATGAGACTATGCAAGCTGCTGTTCTTGTGCCTGTTGCATTTGTCAAATAAAATCTATTAGCATAAACTTCCTTTTTGGTTTCACTTTGTTTTTGCAAGGGCAAGGAGCATGCAGATGAGCTATTATTGTAGTAGCTCAGATGACAGGTGGCAACTTGTTAAGTTCTGACAATGGGATTATTCACAATGGCTTGAACATATCCTTGATATGTATGTAACAAATCCTTTTGTGCTACAAAAAATATATATTTAGAAGGTGGATGTGGTTTTTGTTTTTGTTTTTGTTTTTTGTAAAATCTTCAGTGAGAAAGCAAGACTTTAAAAATGTTGATGAAAACATAAGTACTGCTATTTCTGTTTCACATAAAAATGAAACTTCTGAGACTGCTTAAGGAAACAGATTTTAAAAATTTAGTGAAATTTCACAATTCCAATTAAAATTCCCTTAATAACATAAGTTAATATAAACTATTAAATGAGATGCTCAGGACTCTGGTGCGGAGGTCCTTGGTTCAGCTGACATCCAGCAACACAGCCTCATGTTACACAAGCAAGAGTTAGGCATAGCACATTAAATTCTTCTTGCATTAGACAATTACAAGCATTGACCTAAAGAATCTTCTTCCCTGAAACATCTTCACTGAATGGGTGGCAGAAGCAAAGTATTACAAGAATGTCAGCTAGCTACTAAGTAAGACTTTGCCTTGATATTGAAACTGTCTGTCATTGAACAAGATATTCCACAACGGCAGTTATAACATAGCTTGGTGTTCAAGTACGTGCCAGGGCACTGAGCCCACCAGCAGGCTCTGCATCCTCATCCCTTCTGATATCATGAAGCCATGTGGCTTTGGAAAAAAGCTAACTGTGAGAATGAGCTGTGAGAAGTTTTGTCTGGGGCTACCCCACCTTGGCACAGCCCTCATATTGGTCCTTGCCTGCGCTGTGGTGAAGGTGTGTTGTCCCTAGCCATATACTTTGCTGATTCTGACCTGACCTTGATCAGTTGGCTTCCTGGCTTGATTTTGGACTTTTTTGGCCATCATAGACTTGCCCGGAGATCAGTTGCCTGATCGTGGTTTCCGTGACTGCCCTATTCTGCCACCTCATTTTGGGGTTGTGGAATGGGAACTAATTCAGTAAATACTCTACCCAGCTAGACGGGATCCCATCCTCCCAGTCTCCAGGTGCCTCTGCTTTTACAAGGAAGCCCCACTGTTGCTGCTCTGTGACAGTACTGTCTTCTGGACATAAATTCATTTTTTATTCTATAGTACTACTCAGTATTGTGAACAGAATAATTGTTCTGGAATAAAGTCATTGTGATGGCCAATTTATTCATGTAGACCAGACATAAATGTATTTGGGGATTTCTTACTTTTAGGATTGCAAGTTTGATAGAGGTCACCGTCCATAAAATGAAAAATTCTTTGCAGTATGGAAATCACATGTAGAGAATTAGCTATAGAGTTATGTGTAGCATTTGCAATGAACCCAGACAGCACAAAATTGACCTTTGGGGGGCGTTTGTTATAAAGTACAAAAATTAAGCCTGTGTTGCCAATAGTTTTGCGTGTGTTTTCTGGCCTTACAGTTTAACCTTGCCACCTTGTGTTTTGCCTTGCAAGTCAAGCAGTGTTTGCAATTTCTTGTGGCTTTTATGCAATGTCAGATATAAGATGTTTTTAGTACATTTTGCTTTGCATTGCTGAACAGATTTCAGCCAAGTGCTTAGAAGAGAGAGAGTTTAAGTAGCTTGAAATTGAAGGAAAAATTTGCAAGAGACTCAGTGAAGAAAAATCATAAGGTTTCTCATAAAAAGTACAAAAAACCAGTCTGTATCAAAGACAGTAAGCAGAAAAGCTCAGGTGACTACTGTCTGTTACCTGTGTCTGTCTGTTACCCTGATACCAGTGAGAGCAGAATAATGGAAAGGGTTGTATTGAATTCAATTAATAAAGAATCGAAGGATCAGAATATATTTGATACCAGCCAACATGATTTAATGGAAAATAGGTCTTGTCGCACAAACCTGAACTCATTCTTTGATGAGATTACAAGTTTGGTTGACAAAGAACCTATGCAGACATAATGTGCTTAGAGTTATGCCTGGATTTTTGACTTCCTGGAGTAAAAGAAATATAGCACTGAATTATGTCAATAAGACATAGAGTAAAGGAATTCATAATTAGCTGACACTTGAAAAACTAGCTGTCTATGGCAAATCATCATCAAAAGACAGAGCTTACTGTAGAGTTCTATCTGGACGATCATCAAACCTGGTTCTATACACCAACTTTGCCAGTGATCCTAAATATACAGTTATTAACGATAAATTTTTCCACAAAGATTAGTGGAATAGTAAACAACGAGAACAAGGCATTCAAACAGAGAAATCTGCTCTGCAAGATCTGTGGTTCTGATTAGCTTATTGAAAAGAAGACTCAAGGTGGGCTGATTTCATTGAAAATGAATCTTCACAGGAAAAAAAAATAATAAATCTCAAAAGACAATTTAATCTAGGAAAGGAAGGTACAAAAAAAAAATCAATGGTATAGCATTTTAAGTCAAGCAAATTCAAAATAGAAAAATTAGGCACAGACTTTCATTAGTCAGATTGACTACTGAAATAAATTGCCAAGAGAAGTATGTTAGCCAAATACCTCTTCCTGGAGTAAGTGTAAAAATAATCCATAGTAGCTTGCAATGTATAGGAAATCAGAAAAGATGTTCTACTGTTTCCATAGACACAATAAATTTCAGAAGGTCTATCAGTCATATCTGTCTAAGAAATTTCAGATGTACCCTGAAACTCTACTGTGTAGATGGCAGGTGAAGTTTAAGGGGATCATATTTTCCCCCCTCTGAGCAACTTTCTCTATGGCTAGAAGTAGCCAGCCTTGGAGATGAGAATGAACAGCTTGAATGGATGGACCAAGACCCTTTTAGTCAAATCTTCTGGCAAAAGAATGGAAACATAACCTAAAACTGTTCACAGACGTTCCTTTACAGCCCTAAACAGGATTTACAACATATTTCTCTATGCTTAGTCATGCAGTTGCTTTTCACTGTCTGTGAGCTTTTTACCAGAGCTCAGGGCAATCAACAGAAATTAATGATCATTAGATCAGAATCTCAGCTAAGGAAGCAAAACACTATGTAACTAATTGGATTTATTTTGAATCCCAAATATGATGAATTCAAAAATACTTGTGCGGGAGCTTAAGTTTACATATTTTAATTGTTTCCGATCCTTTCAAAAAAATAGAATTTCATATATCCAAGTGTGAGCATAAATTCCAGTCATTAAAGTCTCAGAGAATACCAAGATCCACACAGGGCCTAGTAAAATATCCAAATAAATAACGACATAATAATTTAACCTGGTGAGCTGCCTGTAGACTTTCATGAAGCACTGGAGGACATACCCTTGGTAGTACTATTTTCTGCAAACTATTCACTTAGCTTTAAGAGTGAGATGAACACACTTGTTCTAGAGACCATCAAATTAGAAAACTCCTTTCTTTACTGTGCCATTAGAAACATAACTAAAGTGGTAGATTCCAAGTTGTAATTTTTAGGAGTAAAATGCCTGTTGCTGGTAAGCAGCTACCCAGCAGGGTTTGTGCAATATTTTCTAGTTTTCAGTTGTATCTTCCTTGTTATTTCTGACTTTCATAAGATATCTGGCAATTAGGGAATACAGATCTTTTATCTGGATGTTTATTCTCTGTTATTATTTCTGTCATTTAAAGAAACTGACATATTCATAAAAACACTGAAGAATGTGATAATCTCCTTTGTTTTTTTCCATGCCTTTTAGGAAAGTCTGATATTCACAGAAGCCCTAACAGTTTAAAGTTGGGATCTCTCTGGCAAATCCACTGCAAAAACTCTCCAAGGATTCCCTCCTAAATTCCCATGTCAGGAATTTAACATGCTGATAGTACAGTGCAGAAGAACATATGAGACTTTTTAAACAGCCAAGGATATAGCTGGTCCTGCTCTGTTAGAGAACAAACACAAATGTGAAGAATCAGTAGGGTGGCATGATTCCTAATTCAAGGTCTTATATAGTATCTGGCTTAGAATAAAGGTAGTACAGAGTAAAACATAGCCAAAGCCTACCAGAAGCTAAAACCACAAACATATTGGGATAGTTATACTAGTACAGGTTAAGGGCTCACTTAATCCCATGTCTGATCCAAGTCTCAGAAGATGACAGTGCCAAGCAGCCCCATAGCTGGGGAATGCAACCTCTTTGCTGGAGGATGCCCTAGCTCCTGCAGCCCTCTGTGCAGCAACTGAGCTCTTGTGGCTGTGTTGTTGGAATAGCCATGGGGAGCTTCATGAGTGCGTCCACTTCCTGGTCATTAAAATATACATGGTAAACAAGACCAGGATGTACGACTTGATCTAGGTCTGTACTTGAAGAGGTTGTTAAATGCAGGGGCAGAGGAATGTCAGTCAAGATCACTCTGTAGAACATATAGAAAGGGTTAAAGGGTCATTTGTTTGGCCAAGGGGGTTGTCCTCGGGAAGACAGTACTGGAAGCAGTGCCCTGTTGTTCTCAGGGATCATCTTGCATGTGAAACTTCTGAGGTGCTAGGCCGGTACCATGTGTTCATGAGAAGCATTGCTGTTTGAAAAGCAGAATAAATTCTAGCCTTGGACTGTGAGTCCATGTGAAACTCTTTGCCTCAGTCCAAAGATAGGCTATATAGGAACTTGTCATGACATGGGGAGGACACTATCAACCATCTCATGTTCAGATGATTAAGACTGTGAGGTTACCCATTTTCTAGGTTATACAGGACCAGGTATGCTTACTTATACCAAGAGTTTCCTTTGCATCAACTGCACTGGAGGGCGTGAGAATGTCTGATTTTCAGGGGATGCAGACCTTAAACCACATGTCCCCCCCAAAAAAAAAAGAAAAGAGGGCTTTTCTTACAGGCACCCATGTATTGCATTTCTAGGCTTGTAAACAACAAAACAGAAGTTACCACTTACAGCTTGAAAACTAGAATAATCATAAAATAACAAAATGATAATGGTTACAGACGTGCCCTAGGAAGAGTAAGAAAAGAATAAGTCTACATAAATCTGCCTATTCATATTCTAGCTTCTGGCTATCCTTAAATATAGGGAGTATCTTGAGCCCACTGTAGATTGTTGTTGTTATTGTTGTTTATCTCTCCCCAGTGGATTTACTTCAAGTACTTGTTCATTTTTCCCTTGAAATCCTGTAAAATTCTTGCATCCATGACACTGTTCAGCAAGGAGTACCAGAGGTCTGCTACCTGTGAAGCAAAGAGCAGACACCTAGGGCTTCCTTAAACAAGAGGAAAAAAGAAAGCATTCAAAACTGATAGTATCTGAAACTATTCATGCCTTACTCATTTGAAATTTAAAGATGCAATTTTTTTCCCTTGCATATATATATACATAGAATTCATCGCCCAACTCTTTCCTATCTATAAGAAGACCAACATCAATAATATCTAGAAGAAGATCAACATGAGGAATTCCTAGCATGCAATGTAGTGTTCATGTTAACCATGACTTCCCTTGTTTGGTAGACTGCCTTGATTATAAGTCTGCAGAAGTGATTTATGCCTGAAGCTTTTCCACCACCTTACAGCCATCTTTACATATCAGCATGGCTGGTAGACTTAAAGTTCTGTGTATCACAGAAACATATCACAGAGTACTGTCGAGTCAGTCATGACACCCTTCACCTGCTCTTGCTTGTCTTAGCCTATTAAGTAGGTATGCAGCATCTTTAAGAAATGTTGATAGGAACCTTGGTTTTAAAGGTTTTTCAAGTGTTGCTGGGCACCCATTAATTCCTACATTTATGTAATTATTTTCCTTCTGCTATCAGTGATGAAAATATGTTAAAGTAAATTTTAAGAAGATTGGCTTTGAAACTCTTGAAAGCTACATAAGGACTTTGACACAGCACCTGTGAAAGTTAAGTTAATTTTTCTTTATTAATTTTTAAACAAGAGATTATTTCCTTCTGGGATACATGAGGACACTGTCTTCAAGACCTTGAAAAAAAATGGAATGTTAGGTCTCAGTAGTACTGTCAGGCAGCAAGATAATGATTTTAGAAGTGGCTCATGAATGGGAATCTTTTTAAAGTAATTCCTTTGTTTCATATTTAAAGGTTATTCTGAACAAAGAAAATGTGCAAACTCTGTCTTTCACAAAATGTATCAATATTAGAATAGGAGACTGATTTGCAATTTAAACTAGAATAATTGGTCTACCAGCCCAAGAGGCCATAGTAGAGACCTGGTCTCAGCTCGACTTTTATCGAATCCTGGTTTCTTAGCTAGAAAGGAGACCTCAAATCCATTATCGATTGCAGTCCAATAACCTCTGGACCCCCAAAGTTCCTCCAGGTCAGCAATATAGTATATTACTAGAGTGGAATGAAAGAGTCAGCACAGACAGGAAGTATTCCCTCTCCTTCTGTCACTGCTGCTCTGTTTTTGAATCACTTGTGACTTGAGACAGTGGTGAAATAAACCTCTCAATTTTAAGCATAACTAGTTCAGTTATATCGTAATAAAAGCACAAAAAAATGGTAATTTGCTTTAATGTAACATTATGTAAGTTAATGTTTTATTTTTTCATTTTATATTTCCATTCTAGCAACAATAGAGAAAAAAAAAATACCATCAATACCTGAACTGAACAAAATCCAAGTTAAGTGATGGCAACCAAGAAGTTAGAAAGCAACTACTAATTTTGCTTGCCTAACCTAATATCCCTTAAAGCAACCTAACCTTCAAATAATGTTGCTAAGTTTAGTCTTTATAATCTGTTCTCTGTAAACTGAAAAAGGGAGGCAATCAGAATTGCTAGTAATCCTGCAAATGTAGGTCAAGATGTTTACAACATATGAAGTTGAAGATTCATTCTTAGTTCCTGATAATAATAATTATTAATTGGGATAATGAAATCTTTAAGAAATCTGATCTCATACCATTTGTTGAATATGGCAGTTTAGGAATACTGCCATCTGTTATTATGTACTACAATGATTAGAGACAGGCAAAACTGAAGTCCTCTTTTCAACAGTTTGGAATCATGAATATAAGTCATTAAAACATACTGAGAAAAAAAAAAAAAAAGTATTAATGGGAAGAAAACTGCTATGTTCAAGTAAATAATTGTATGGCATCTCAACACTGAGTAGGTAAGACTAAACAGATCCAGAGTATAAAACAGAATCTAGTGAACAAAGCCCTGAGTTATGACAGTGCCTGCCATACAGAGTTATGCCACAGTTAGGGGGATGTACAACAGCAATCCAATGTTCCAGAAAAAAGAAAAAGAAAGAAAGAAAGAAAGAAAGAAAGAAAGAAAGAAAGAAAGAAAGAAAGAAAGGAAGGAAGGAAGGAAGGAAGGAAGGAAGGAAGGAAGGAAGGAAGGAAGGAAGGAAGGAAGAAAGAGAAAGAATATATAAATATATTTCTGCAAATCATTCAGGAAGTTTTCCCCTTACCTATTTATCTAGACTTAACTTTCTGTTAATTAACTTAACTTTAATTAAATTAATTAACTTAACTTTCTGTGGTATATCTGGATGGGAGAGTGGGTGCATATCTAGCAAATTTCAGGTGAGGGCAGATGTGTAAACCAGAATCAGATTTCTCTGCTGAGATATTTTTAACAGAGCTAAGAGTAGGAATCCGTGGCTCCATTGCTAAGGCTCCGCCCAGCCCTGGGGTAGGCTTTGGGTTAGTCTTGGATTTCAGGCTAGGAGAGACATCAAGTATGGAGCCCAAGTGGGAGTGGGACTGCAAAGGAGTCACCTAGAAGCTCTTTTTTTTTTTTTTTTTTTTTTTTTTTTTTAATGAAAACACTCCTTTTCTTCAACATCATGGCTTATCCGACAGAGTCAAGTTCAGCAAGTCATTCTCATGTTTGCAGATTGAGGCTTCACCCCACAGACGTACAGGTTGTTCTTTGTGCATGTAGACAGAGCTATCACTTTTACCACGGTCCCAGCAGACAGAGCAACATGGTAGAAGATCATTAGCCACAATTGTTTAGATGAAGGACTGCACAGTAATGGTGTACTGGTGAACTATTAATTTTGCACTCCAGGCCTGTTTCTCCCATTGTCCACACTGACTGCCATGGGAACAGTGCAGTTACTACATCAACATGATCCCATTAAGCACAGAAGACTAAACCTGGACCAAGTACATTGGCTGGTTCAATGAAAAACAAAACAAAACAAAAAAAACACAATAGATTTAGAAAATATATATTATATTTTTATTCATAGTCAAAGTCTCAAATTTTCAGAGAAAGAGAATTTCTCATGAAAATAACATGGTTTTGGCACCCCTTTTTCATTAAAAAAGCCACCTTCCCCAGAAGTGAACCTTTACTCTAAAGTAAATTTTCTAGAAATTTTCCATATGTCATTCTTTTTACTACTTTCTGGGAGATTTTGATTCTGGTATAAACCTTGACTGTACCTACACCTCAGGTTTTTGAGCATAAACAGATTTTTTTTTTTTTTTGTGCCATTTTATGCAGTCCTCAAAAAACAGACTCACTGTAACTGTAGGTCCTCATTTTGAATAGAGTCCCTACCTGTTTGGCAAGACCCTATTATGTTCCAAACACATTGTTGGCCTGGTCATAGTCTCTTGATCATGAACTGCATAAAACAAGGATTAATTCATTGTTAACTGCTTTATCTCAAACTATGCAGACATTGCAAATGCATTTGCATTTCAAAGCACAGATTTGCTCAAAATATTCAGATTGGCTTGAGAACACCTGCTTTTCAGATGCAGCAAATAACATATACACACTGTTTCTGAAAGGCAAGCTTCAATCTTACCATTAAATTCAGCATATCAGAAACCCAAGAATGAAAAAAACAAACAAACAACAACAACAACAAAAACAGCAATAGTAAATAAAATCACTTTTGAAATGTGTAAGCAGCGTTCTAGAGAAATCGTTTCCCTACACTAATGCACAGGCATATGCTGGAGGTGGAGGTTTTTACCAGGCATTTATGTTCTTTGAGTCACCTCAGCAGTGGGACAGAAGCAACAGCAAGAGGGGAGAAGCCTGGGGTTTACAGTGCTCCTGCATATGACTGGCATCTCATTGTGGAGTCACACAAAGAGCAGCTGCAGAGGAAAGTAAGCATGCTGCCTCTGAGCTCCTCATCTCGTTCATACATGAAGACAGCACATTAAAGGAATACGAAGGAAAAAAGAAATGCAAACACAGTATTTCAAGCAGCGCTGGCTGAAATGTAAAAAACAGATGAAACCTTAAAGCTTAGTATATGGTATGCATAGGAAGCACAGAGGGGAGGTGTGCCAGGGGAACTGGAAGGGATCTGGCTGAATTTTTAAAAGCATATAAGTAACTACCAGGAAATGTTTGAATGAAAAATGCAGAATGACACAGTAGTTATTGCATTTTATAAGAATTCAGAAAACTTAAATTCTGTCTTCTCTGAGGGGTTTATCTGACTGAACATATCTGCAACAGAGGCACCTGAATTTGTTATTTTGGCAGTGGAAAGAAATTGTTTTTTTTTTTTTTTTTTTTTTTTTTTTTTTTATTGTGATTCATTTGTTTTAATTCAGATTATGTATATTGAGAGGTGATGACTCACAACTTTGGGGTGACCGCATCTCTGACATTGTCAGATGAATTCTGCCTCTTCTTGAGACACTACTAACCTTTTGCAGTTAACCCTCTCATGCTTCATTTATCCTCTGCTGAAATAGGGATATTTAATCTATCTCAGAGAGAAGAACAAAACTTAGTCATTTATTTTTAAGGAATACCTGAACAATAGGTGTGACATGTATATATAGATATAACACCATTTTTAATAATCAAGACAGTTTTGTAATTGTCATTGGCAATCAAAAGAAGCTACTCAGAGTAGCTGGAAAGACACAGAAATATTCATACATTGTACACCATAATCCATTGTAATAGTTTACTGAATTGAAGATAGATGTCTCAAATAGCTTTCTTGCACTGTACGTATAAAAAAAAGTTAATGATTTGATATTAACAACTTCTGTAGAAGCAGAAGAAATTTCTGCCTTTAAATTAATTGTTCAAGTCTAAGAGGGTTCAAGAGGCACTTCAGATGATACCTGGTCTGAAATTTGGAGTAAATTTAAAAACTAGACTCAGCCATCAGAATTTCCTCATGGGGAAATTCTCTCAGGTCTCGTTCATTTGTACCTAGAGTTTCCACTTGGGGCACAAGATGACAAGATGCTTGCAGCTCCAGGAGAAAGGCTATGGGCAGAGGTAAGATTCATCCCATCAAAATTTAGGCCAAACACTGAAGCACCTGTGTTATGATGACATTCAACCTTGGTTCTCTGGAAGCCATAATTCACCTGAGGTTCTACTTAACCTTTGAGTAGGATCTGTCGGTTCATATACAAGCCAGAGAGACAGAGCTGGTCATTTTCCAGATTGATCTAACTCATTGAAGTTCCTACATTTTAATGTAATTATACCAAACCTAAATTTCCAAGGATCATCCCACAATACTTCTAACCTTCTGAATTTGGAGGCATATTCACAGACACATATGAAAAGATATACTTCTTCAGTCATTAAATGAGTTGTATTCTAAGGGGCAAAGATTTTGTATGCTGTTTTGTTTTGTTTTGTTTTTTGTTAATCATAGATATTCAAGCATTTGGTTTTACCAGAGGACTTTCTGAGATCCCTTCCAACCTCAATTATTCTATGATTCTGTATTTCTATTAATAATCACTAGAAAAAGAGTTCTCAACTTTTTTTTTTTTTTTTTTTTTTTTTTTTTTTGTGGGGAAAAAAGTGAAAGAAAAAACAGTCAAAAAATTATGACGAGAAACCAATATATTTGCTAAATGATACGTATAGAATAATTTAGGGTTGCCTACCAAGGTTTCGTTGAGTTGAATTTTTTTTTTTTCAAGTTAAAATTATAGTGTTCAGCATAGTGGTTTTTGTTTGTTTTCTTAAATCAATTGCAAATGTATTTTTTCAATGCTAAGTTCTTTTTGATTTTTATTAAAAATTGTTTTCCACTCTGAAACTGGAACAGATTTTGCTGGGTTGAGGTAGACTGCCCATCATGCAAAGCTTTCACATCCAGGTTGGACACTTCAGTAAAGTCCAAGCTGCAGTTCAAACAGGCATTGGTGCTAAACAAAGAGTTACTGGGTGAAATTGTATTGACTGAGTCAAGTAGGAGGTCAAACTACATAATAATAATGACACCTCTGGCCTTAAAAATCTATCTCTTCCCTAATAAATAATGAAACAGGCACTAAACATGGAACACAATGATGATATGATTAATTAGCTTTGATTTTCATTACACGTGCATCCGCTAGCCTATACTTAAAACAGGTACTCACTCATAAATGTATGATCTTTTAGAAATTGAGGATATCAGGAAAGATGCCAGTCAATATATTGTATGGGATTCATGTTCATTGACTAGTTGACAATTTTCTGACTGTCTTGCTTTCCATTTTTCAGTTGTTTTTAACTTTTTTTTTTTTTTTTTTACTTACCTACTGCTAATTAGAGACCAGAAGCAACTAACAGAAATTTGTTAATGTAGAAATCTTTTTTTTTTCTTCTATGCCAATATTGCTCCAAGTTTTTAAAGGGACCCAGTGTTTACCCACCAATGTAATTGCCCATATCCTCAAAAGAGCTCAGAGCTCATTTAATCATGAAACACAAGAGTTAGACTTTCAAAAATTGCTCGCTATGAAACTCATGTTTTGAAATTCTTATCTTTATAGACACATCTGTGCTTTGACTCCAGCTTAGAAAGACACAAATTCAAAATGTAGATGAAATGCTAGTAATGAGAAATAATGGTTGTTTGAAGGTAGGGGAGGAAAAAACATTTTGCTGTGAGAACACACCAACAGACTGAAATGCAGAAATCAGGAAGTATGGAATGCACAAGCAAGAGCACTCCACGAAGCCTTGCAGAAGCTGCTCTGAGCTCTTGGGCTTGTTTGGGGAGCTGATTTTAAGGAAAGAAAGTAAACTACACTTCAGAGGCATTCTCCAAACTTTTCTGATATGGCAAAGCCATGTTTGGCATTGATGTTACAGATACAAAACTAAGTTCCAAAGAAAGGTTGGTCAACTCAGAACTAGATGTGGAAACCGATGTCTTCCATTAATGCCATTGGCAAAGTTTTGGTTGATTTCAGTAGAGAGGCAGGATGTCAATGCTCGCAATGTTTCACATTATATGTACTTCAACAAAAATAACCAATCCCAAAATGCATTTTATTAGAAAATATCTGAAGCCAAAAAGAAACACCTGTACCAAGGTCTTCCCAGAAAACTCAGAGGAAAAAAAGACTGTTTCTGCTAGAAAATTATAGAATTGCCCCTCTAAGGAAAAAAAAAAAAAAAAAAAAAAAGAATTAAATAAAATCCAAAACTAAAAGGAAAGAAGAAGCAGATGATGCTGCCATAAAATTTTAGGAGTAATACCTGGAATCTTTAAACAATCCAAAAGGTGCTTGAAATATCAGAAGTGTGTGTGACATGGCATCTGGTCTGTGGTTTTCCATGAAAATGAGGGTATAATCCTGCTCCCAAGTTATCACTAAAAGCTTTGATACTGATTTCATTAGGAGTTTGGTAAAAAAAAAGCATGTTCCAGATCTCCTCCATTCCACTCAAGTAAATTAGGCACCTATCTCCAGTTAATGTCACAGAAAGCCTAAAGCTTCTAGTATTACCTAACCCTGGAGATGCCTAAAAATTCTTGAGACCTTTGTGATCAGCCTGAAAATTCCCAAGGTGTCTCATCTTGTCTTTCTACATGTTGTAGGGAGCACCTGGCTGCTGTTAGCACTGACTCCTGCTTCAGGGCCATTGTGATGAAAAAGTCAGGTGGAGAAGTGCCTAGGGGTGCAGCTTCTTGTACTTTTCTGTTTAATCTGCTGGTGCAGTAGGCTGACGAGATTACCTCCCCCATGTGTCATTCCCACCCCCATACCACAATTTGTTGTGTTCTCCTCAGTTGTGTTCTTGCAACTTTCTGTGGGGCTTTAAATTTTTGAGATGACACCTCCTTGGAAAAGACTTTAGAAAATAACTGTGTTTTAATACAGCTCACTCTTGTGATCTGGTTTACAGTTTTGCTCCATGCACAATTACATCAGAAAACTGAGCCAGAAAAAATCTGCAATGCTAAAGAAGGAATGAGATGGCAGGGGGGGATGCAAATGTGAATGGGCTTTTCCATGGTAGGGAATTGCAGCACAAGTTCCCTGAGGAAGACAGCCCACCAGCTGTGCTCCAGGCATGCCAAATTCCTGTGACAGTACTTTGGTCATTTAGAAAGGGAGGTAGTGAGGTCCATTTTTTTTTTTTTTGCAATAGTCATGAGGAGAGATTTTGCAGCTGCAGTGCATCCATGCTTTTAGGTTCTTGCCTGACCTGAGGGAACATATGCCATATATTTTGGAAAATATCAGAATAACCACGTACAATTGGAGGTTCAGTTTGTTGAAGTGAAGTTTTATTGAAATTAGACCTCTTCATAGTCAGATGCAATGGTGAGGGGAAAGGAGATGAGCAGAAGTTTGATTGATTCTGTTTTTTAATAATGACCGTGCAGTGGAAAGGGGAACAATGAAACATCAGCTGGACAGTCAAAGCCTACTGCACCCGAGAGGGCTAGACTATTGGGGTCAGGATAATTTTATTTAATTTTATTGGGTGGTGTTTAGGAAAAAAAAAAATTAATCTCTGTGAATCATTGAACAACTCTGCTTTCTGAACTATTTTCTCCTTGTAGAACTGCTTCCATGGTAAACTTTAAGCCAACACTACAAGAAAGGTTTCTATTTTTTACATCTGGAATATGAAACATGATATTTTAAAAATCAGACTCATTAATGTAGTTGTGCGCTCTCTTTGGCAGCCAAAGATCTTAACAGCTGTAAAATATAAGACCACATGTGAGGCTTTCCTCACTGAAAACTCAAAAACTGCTTATCTTATTAGGACACAAGAAGCAGTGGGAAGCAAGAAAAAGAAGTTGTGGTGCCAGAGACTGAAGTCAAGTTCTCTGGTGAGTTGCCCTACACTAAACACAGTCTATAAATCCCTTGCAGCAGACTGATTTGAATGTTTTCATGCACTGCTGACTTCCAGGTGAATACTTTCTGGCGCAAAAGTAGGTTTGAAAGAAAACAGATTGGAGGAGCATGGCCTGTGTGTAGAGCTGCACAGTTAAACATGCCAAACTGTGCTTCCAGGCAAGGATTTTCAACTCCCAGTTTGGTTCACTTCAAATGGAGATGCACTTGCAATTGGCACAGCAGATACTGGCACAGGACAGTAATTGGTAGCCAGGAATGGAGTCAGAAATCTGTTAACAGAGCCAGCAGCACATCAAGGGAAAAAAAACTGTTCACCTTAAGGACCAGGGAATTAATGTAATGCATGAGATGTTGCAGTATTGTGTATCTCTGACAGTCATCTTCCCTGCCTCACAATCTCGAGCTGTACAAACATCTCTGAATGTCATCCTGCTTGTTTTTTTTTTTTTTTTCCTCTGGTGTTTGCTTAAGATGCAAGATGTGGGATGAAAGCAGAGAAAGAGAGAAACAACCTCACTTTGGAAATCGTTGAAAATCCCCCGCGCTTTTCAGGATATTGGGTGATGTTATCCATGTGTGTTTGTCTCGGGGTGGTTGTTTTTCTCAGAGGAAGCAGGAAAGTTAATTAGACCCTACTGAAGTAACAACGAAGATTTAAATCTCCTTCCTTTGTTATTCATGAGCAAATAGGCTAACGATGGTTGAACCTGATCTCACTGGGGCACCTCAGACATGCATTTGGTGGCTTTTGCTGCAGTAGACTTTTTTTAAATTATTATTTAAGGTTTTCAAATAATTTTAATAATCTGAATAATACTTTGAATAATCTGAATGATTATTTACATGTACATTTATATATACATGTATATGTACATGTATAATAATTAATTGATAGACATCTTCCATATATATACAGAATTTTGGTTTTAGTTATTTCACATTGGCAATATACATTAAAAAAAATAAAATAAAATAAAATAAAATGTACAGCATTTTTTTTTTCATCTTTCTGACAGCACAAAAGCAGGTTTTAGCCTTGGAAGGAGCTTATGAGTGACCTAAGCAGAGTTTCCCACAGGACAAGAGCCTAAGTCATAACACAGAGGTGGCAGAAAAGGCCTCTACATCACCAAGGTGCATTAAGACAAGTCACCTTTCCTTAATTTCAAGCTAGGGTGCTTTGCTAACCACCAAAGTCCTGCTTCATATATTCAGTGTCTGGAGGACAAACTGCCATGCAGTGTACAAATTACCTCTCTCTCGGCCTATACACACAAAAATAATCACAGATGGCTTGGGGAGGCTAGGTACTGACGCTTGTCCTAGTAACGGGCTGATCAGAAATTTTTCAGGGAAACATTTTCATGTCAGGAAAATGCTGATAGACTGAAAGTGGAGCTGCTCACAGGGAAATGCTGAGCTAGACAGAAGTTTTGGTGAGAAGGAATGCTCAGGTGCAGTCTGTAATATCTCATCAAAGTCAAATGCAGGGAGGGAGAAAAGGAGGGAGAAGCTTTGTCCCTTCAACCTCCATCATCTGTTGCGAGTACCAGTGTCTGCCCTTGCCACAGGGAATGAGGACAGAGAGGGGCCCAGGAAGGAGCCGATCAAGGGCTTCCCTCCTCACAAGAAAGCTAAATGTGGCCCTAGGGTCCGGGCAGTCTCCCAGGCCTCAGGGCACTGGCCTCTCTGGGGAGTCTGCAGCCTGGTGGTATACAAGCAAATAGTATCCTGATGTGTCCTAAAGAAAAAGAAAAAAAAAATAATCTGAAATATTTATAAAACAGGGAACTGATTCTTGTTCAGCTGTTACCCGAATTTATAGGACAGATTAGCCACTGAAGTTGCTACCAGACAACAGGACATCTGGCAGTACAGGAACATTTAGCACAGCATTACACCTTACAACCTTTTTTGCACGGTGCTTC
The DNA here is from genome assembly GCF_009769625.2 of Cygnus olor. NCBI lineage: Eukaryota > Metazoa > Chordata > Aves > Anseriformes > Anatidae > Cygnus > Cygnus olor. Next base: position 18,263,400 of record NC_049171.1, read on the forward strand.
TTAGGTGAGCTAGACTTTTAAAATTAGCCTTTCAGTCTACGTGGCGACCTGAATAATTCATTTTGCTGCTATGCAAATGGCATTTTACTAATTTCAATGCCTGAACTCGATTGTGTGAGGAGCTGTCTGTGCCACTTCTCCACACTCCCTACTGAATTGTGTTGTGGAAGCACAAAACTTGGCTGCAGCCATCACCTCCACGTCTGATATATATGTGCCCGTGTAGATGTACAGCAAACGTGCTGGCACATGTCACTACATGAGGACAGCATGACATGCTGGATGCAGGTGGGGAGTTAAAGCAGCAAAGGAATGATATGCATATGCGATCAGGTCCTTGTACAAATGCTCCAAAGTAACTTTTTTAAACACAGAGCCTGGCTGTGATTTTTGTTTAACTGAATTTCCACTATTGCATTACTTCTAGAAGCACATAAAGAAGAGCAGAAAAATAAATAAAAATCTGAAGGGTGTGTTTTGTTAGAAAATGGCAACCTGATACTTTTCAACTATACCTCCTATGTTCAGTATCATTTATCCAAAGCTGCAAAGCAAGTAGAGCAAGGGCTTTTTCAGATTTTCTTCCCACAAAGGACTCTTTTTCTCTATAAGATCTGCACTGCTGTGACATGGACCTGCAACTGGGTCATTGGTAAGTCCCGACTACATCCAGCACCTCGAGGCAGCATGCAATGCAATCTTGATAATTTATGAGCCCCAGATCTGAATTGATTTAGCTACTAGGTTAGACCTCCAGGTACAACCTGAGGCTGAATCAGGGCTTTTGGTAGTTTATAGTCTCACATACACAGCAAGGAGCTTAGAACCTCTCCTTTTTTATGATTTTCAGGCTCCTTCCCATGTTTGGAAATCTTGGGTCACTCCTAAATTTGCAATCCCAAGGCAAATCTGGTCAGACGGTTCCACTTGCATATGTATCACAGAGCTTTAAGACTCTCAGGCCAGCTGATCCTTGCCTTTAGTAACAGAGAAATTGGAAATGCAATTTGCAGCAAGGTTTCAGCAGCATACATTCCTTCAGAACATGCAGATGTTTTGGAATTTTAGCTGTTAATGTGTCTTTTTCCAGATTGTTGAGGAAAAAAAAAAAAAAAAAAAAAAAAAGAAAAAAAAAAGCCAAATTCCATATTCAATTGACTGGCTGCAACCCTAGTAATAAGCTGATTTGGAACAGTGAAGTTTTGAAGTGAAACTCCTGGTCAGCCCCATGTAGTGTATGCTGGTTCTGTTTCCAGAGCAGGCAGGTGAGATTCCTTTAGGAGGAAACTGCACTAGAAGCTCTGCTGCAGATATGCACCAAACGTGCTCCAATCCCAGTGGGTCACACAGGTCCAAAGTAGTGACTGGGCCTTTGGACAGCTTCAAACCATATGTGTAATGAGGATATTCGGTTTAGACTAAATTTAGTCCAAAGAAAAGCCCCTGGACCACATGTGGTACAGATGTAGGGGCCTCAGCAGCAATAGCTTTGATCCACTGATCTGCTTTTATTGTGCTGAATTACATACAAATATAGATAAAACCCTAGAGTATCAAAATTTACCCTCACTGAAAATCTCCCAAGTTTGGCAATCTGATCAGTCATAATCCGTCAGTCTTTCAAAGCTCCTTCATGAAGTATAGCAGAGTTCACATCTGGGAAAAAAAAACATTAATGTGATTTTTATAACCCATACTGTCATTTTTTTTTTTCAGTATGTCAGATGAATAAAAAGGGTCATTCTCTTAGTGATAGTGTTATCCACTGAGATAAATCAGATCCAGATTCTAACTGCACTTAGAATACTTTTGGCTTCATTTTTAAATTTCAGTTTATATTAAACTGCTCACCTATCATCTTGGGCAAAGGGATACATTTCTTAGTAGAAAACATTCAGTGTGAAAATCCGTTCCTGAAATGCTTGATTTTCTATATTCATAATGAACTATATTAGCAGAATGTTTTGTTTATTATTTTTTTGGGGAAATGACATTGTTCATGCACTGTACTTGTTACTTTTTATTTACTATCCTTCTATTGTAAGTGCTTCATCATCCATCTAAGAAGTATAAACAAGCACACATGACTCAAACTAGAGACTGTACACCTCTGAAAGATTGAATTAAAGAAATGAGGAAGAAGAAGGGAAACACAGGTACCAAACCCCACAGAAGTTCCATCCAAGTTCAAGGTAGTGGCAATGACTGCTAAGCACATGCCATTAGTTACCAGTTTTCCCCCATCCTTCCTTCTCATACCAGAATGCTTTGTGTAGCCCAGACACCTCGTTGTCCCACTCCCCAGGGAGATGGCCAAAGCAGGGATTTCAATAGCAGAGGCCACATGCTTGCTGTCAGTGCACTCTGGGAAAGTGGTGTCTGCCATCCCAGGTTCTCTGCCCCAGGGCAAGAGAAAGAAGCCACTGCTGGAGGCATGTCTAGCACATAAATACATCACAGCCAATAGCTCCATTCTAGTCTGCAGGGCCTGGCATTCTGATCTTCCAGCTGCTTTCAAGGTCACACAAGGCCTCTCCAGCATTTGGTGGAGGTGGTGGGAATAGGGACTGAGTGGGACTTTCCCAGACTGCTGTCCCCTCACACCCAGCTTCCAAAGTCCACACAGTGTGTGCCAGGCCAGTGATTCTTAGATGGGTGGGATTTAAGGAAAAATGTTTAAGTGATGCCTTGAGACAACTAGCCAGTAAACGATCCTCTTACTAAAGTTAAGAATGACCAAAAAGAAAAACAAAACTGAACAATCTGAAGATAATTTGTAATTTGAAAATCATTTATTCAAAGTCATAAATATTTCTGAATTTAAAAAAAATAATAAAATAAAAAGATTCAGAACTCTTTCAAAAGTTTTTCACATAACCCAGAAATGACCCATATTATTAAAGAATATTCCTGTAAGAGCTGCTTTAGTCAGCTCAGTTTATTGTTAAAGTAGTCAGTAGGCAGATACAGTGGCCATAGTTTTGCAATGTGGGGATGAGTACAAACAAGTATATCATGATGGGAACAGCTAACATGTTAGTAACATGTTACTCATGTCTAAACTCATGGCAACTTAGAGCCCTCTCCAGCAGAAGACCATGCAAAACATAATAAAACTTTCTTACCTGAATGAAAACACTGGAAAACAGATACTTCGTATATTATATTCCAAGGAAAGAAGAGGAGAATTACTCAAGAAACTTTTAATGTTGTGATGCTGTGAACAAAACTAGTGTTATACTAGAGTGCATAAAGAGAAGCACACATAGTTTGTAAAACACATGAACACCTCTTGTTACCTTCTGCATAACTACTAAGACTTCAGCCATGCAACTGTTCAGTTTTAACTGCAAGCCCACAAGGAAGATACACACATCACAAAGAGCTCAGGTGGGTGCAACAGAAATGATGAGAGTTTGGCTTATATGACAGCATGTTGCATGATATACCACTGTTTCCTGAAAGAAATGGGATTGCTTATTCTGAAAAAAAGACCTGATAGCAATTTTCAGATATGTGATAGGTTGCTGTGAAGAGAAAGAGAAAAAACATTTTATTTGTGGCCTTGGCAAATGCAGTAAAAGGGATATAAGGTTAAGCATTTGGAAAAACTTTCTAAGAACACTGCAAATATCACAAGAGGTAGGGTGGGGGGACGAAGGATATGCACCTAAGGAAGGTTTTTAAAAACACATTAGACAAGCACCTGCTAGAAGGTTAACAAGAATGGCATGGTGACTGCGGAAAGGTGAATCAGCTGGATGATTTCTCAAGGCCCCACTGCAGAAACACTGTCTCTGATTATAGCTTTCCTTGACTCTTTGCCTAAGTCCATCGAAATCAACATTTGCTATTTCCTTAATGAAATATTAATATCTTTTCCATTTGCTGCAAAAGTATAATCACCAGTAATTAGTGCAGCAGCATTTACAACATCAGCCACAAAGTCCTATGGAATGAAAATCCTCAGGCACACGTGTAACATTTTGCATGATGTTTCTATCACAAGAACTGAAGAGTCATGAAATTTTATTTTTAAATTCTGTTTCTTAACTTCTGTATCTTGTAAATAAACAGGGCTAAAACAACATTCCCTCTTTGCTTCCCTCTTTGGAATCGAGCTTTTAAAGCCTAACTTGATATTAAACAGCTTTCAGGTGAGTCTTTGGCTCTGTGCAGCTTTTGGTTTGAAGCTTTGGGAAGCACACCTGACTTCAGAAGCAGTTTATTTCCATTCAGCTATTAGGTGGAAAGTTCGGTGTAGATGTGTGTAATTCACAGCACCTAAATCTTCGATCTTTTGTATTTCAGTTCACATTAACAGTTGTGTAAGTTAATTCAAATGCTTCTGAAAATGTTTCCTTCAAACTTTAGGGATGTTATATTTTCCTAATGCAAATGTATTCATTTGTTGCCATACTTTTAGATTTGGAATTGTTTTCCACAGGCTGGTTCTGAAAAAAATAACATTTTATTATTAAAATAACCCATAACCATTGCAATTAGCAATAAATGTTAGTGTCAGGATTTTCTGACCAACAGTAATTTGTGAATTCATAACAAGATGTAGTACAGCCAGATTTTAGCATTCTGTCAAATATGTAAGTAAGATTTAATGTATTCAAATCTGTGTTTTCCAGTTCTCAAGTTTACAAGCTTATTGGCATTGATGGAATGGTTATATAAATATTTTCAGCTATTTGTACTGTAAAATAGTGAAAAAATACTGGATAATTAATTGCATATTCTTTCAGAAAAGCTTTCCATCTATTTCCACTTTTATCTCTCCCCCTACTTCTAGATAGGGTTAGTGTCTTTTTTTTTCTTTTTTTTTTCCTTTTTTTTTTTTTCTTTTCCTGTGCATTATTGTTATTAGGTTTCTAGTACATTACTACTACTTCCACCAGGTACACTGAACAGCTGAATTCAAATATGAGGTGACATTTTTTTCCCCAAAAATGTAAGAGTGCATCTACAGTTAAGTTTCCTTGAAGGAAAAATACAGCCTGTCCAATTTCTTTATCATCTTGGTGAATATTCAGGTAGTATATGTTGACAAGTTTGTTACTTTTAATTATGCGTTACTTCATGAAAACTAAAGCTTCTTCTGTAAGATGTGGAGCCTGTGACATGTTTTTATTGCCTCGGATATGGAATACTAAAATATGCTATACAGGCACTTATTGTAAGAACATACAAAAATGGCATTTCATGTTGCATAAAACTCATTTCTCATAATATGATATTATATAGGGACAGTATCTTTTTTCTCTGCTCCATGATATGCACTGCCATCAAGATGATTTTTGGATAGAGTTTAAGATGGCAGTTTTGGTCTGCTCTGTGCAGTCCTGACTATCTGAAAGACTAATTTGTTTTCATGCAGTACTTCCAGTGCTGGTATACCAATATACCCAAAGTCACATCCCTTAGACTAAATTAGAATTATTCTTCAGTCAGGGTCCTGAAGGCTGTGATTTTTATTTATGTATTTATTTATTTATTTTTTTTCTGCATTCCAAAATGGTACATTTTTGCATGGTGAAAGGCTTTCAAATATTTTTATTTATTTTTATTTATTTATTTTTTTATTTTTCTGGGGAAACAGAGGACAAATAATGAATGGTCTTTGTGACAAAGGGAGGAAAGGAGGTTTATGTGGTAGTGGGTCCGGGTCCTTCATAGACATTTAGACCTGATGTTCAAGAGATGTTCTTTCTAGCAGAATTCAAATGATCTAGAATGATTTAGGTTGGAAAAGACCTTGAAGATCATCAAGTTCAACAATCCACCTAACACTTCAGGTCCACCACTAACCCACGTCCCTAAATACTACATCTTAATACATCTTAATACTACATCTTAAATACCTTCACAGAAGGGGACATAACCACTTCCCTGGGCAACCTGTTCCAATGTCTAACCACTCTTTCCACAAAGACATTCTTCCTGATATCCAATCTAAACTTCTCTTGGCGCAACTTGAGATCATTGCCTTGTGTCTTATCACGTGTCACTTGAGAAAAGAGACCAATACCCACCTCACTGCTAACTCCTTTCAGATAGTGGTGAGGTCTACCCTGAGCCTCCTTTTCTCCAGACTAAACAGCCCCAGTTCTCTCAGCTGTACCTCCTATGTCTTTTTTTCTAGTCCCTCCACCGGCTTCATTGTTCTTCTCTGCACACTCTTGACAAGCTCAATAACCTTCTTGTAGTGAAGGGCCCAAAACTGAACACAGTACTCAAGGTACTCAGGATCTCACCAGTGCCACATACTAGATGACAGTCACTTCCCCAGACCTGCTGGCCACAATGTTTCTGATGCAGGCCAGGATGCCGTTGGCCTTCTTGGCCCCCTGGGCACACTGCTGGCTCATATTCAGCTGACTGTCAATGAGCACCCCCAGGTCCTTTGTGCTGGGCAACTTTCCAGCCACACTTCCCCAGACTATACTGCTCCTGGGTTGTTATGACCCCAGTGCAGGACCCGGCACTTAGCTTTGTTGAATACCATACTGTTGGACTCAGCCCATCAATCCAGCCTATCCAGATCCCTCTGGAAAGCCTTCCCACCCTCAAACAGGTCAACAGTTTTGCCTAACTTTGTGTCGTCTGCCAGCTTACTGAGTGCACTCAATCCCCTCATCAATATAATCAGTAAAGACATTAAACAAAATTTGCCCCAGTACTGAACCCTGGGGAACATCTCTTGTGACCAACCACCAGACAGTTTTAACTCCATTCACAACCCTGACTTTAACCTGAACAGCCTCCATTTAAGTTAATATTATTTAAGTTAATGTCAACCATTTCAAGTGCAGGTTGGCCCCTGCAAAATGTCTCATAAAGGAAAGATGGCCTGGCATCAAGCTCTTAATGTCATCCTGTATTTTGGGACACTTCTTAAAACTGATGAGTGATCAGTTCCAAGGAAAAAAGAAACATACACCCAGCTCAGGCTTAGCAAGAATCAAGATTTCTGGAGTGGCATTCATTACATTAGAAGGAATGGGAATAGTGCTGCCCCTGCTTCAGTCTGGTCTGGTCCAGCAGAGCTGTGGGTATGTTCCTTTATATGATGTGTACTGTGCTTGTGGTGCCAGATTGACTGTTTTGATAAATACAGCTAAATCAATCAATCTCTTGATCTCTTTTCCTTACAGTTTAGATTTATTGCATTGAAATAGAATAGAATAGAACAGAAAACTGTCTTATCCTAATTCCTATTTCAGAGAAACATTCTATGGATATTCTATGAATGAATAACTGAAAGAGATCCACCTGAAGATCTTAAAATTGGGAGACATAAAACTAATTTGCAGAGAAACTTTTTGGATCTTTTCTATTTCCTTGTTTTTTTGTTTTTTTTCTTTGTTTTAATGTTTTTTTTAACAGCAGTTAAGATATTTAATTTTCTCAACAGAAACAGGCATTTCTTTGCATTCATATTTTCAATATGTCTGAACACAGAACTCAGGAATTGCAGATGATTTTGAATAATTTATCATTTTAAGGGAAACTTCATTCCCATTTCAAGATGTTACTTATTTTTTATCACTGAAACAAACTCACCATCACATTTCTTCAAGTACTTTGCAGAAAAAGTTGACTAGCAGATCTAAGGATAAATGAGAAGCTTTTATTTCTGCGTGTACCCACTGGCTACATCTCTACCCTTGCTGCTTCTCCTCATTTGTCATTTAGAGTGATGCACTTCAATACCATTTTGACTAGCAGGTCACTGGGGTAGAATGAATTTGCTGACAAATAGTTAGGGCTGGAAGCTCTAAAGAAGGCAGTGCATTTGTCACATCCTTCCTAGACTAGCAACTGTTACAGTTGCAGAAGGTGCTGCATAATATGGTCATGGAGCAAAACACTTTTTTCAAGCTCAAATGAGTTAAACTGACACATACACACAGAGCAATTGAATCTATCATATGATAAACAATGAATAAGAGTAACCTTATTTCACAGAATCACAGAATCACAGAATCGAAGGAGTTGGAAGGGACCTCGAAAGATCATCGGGTCCAACCCCCTGCCAAAGCAGGCTCCTTAGAGCAGGCTGCCCAGGTAGGCGTCCAGATGTGCCTTGAATATCTCCAGAGAGGGAGACTCCACAACCTCCCTGGGCAGCCTGTTCCAGTGCTCTGTCACCCTCACCGTGAAGAAGTTCTTTCGCATGCTGGTGTGGAACTTCCTGTGCTCTATCTTCTGGCCATTGCCCCTTGTCCTATCCCCACAAACCACGGAGAAGAGGTTGGCCAAATCCCTGTCTCCCACACCTCAGGTATTTATACACATTGATAAGATCCCCTCTCAGTCTTCTCTTCTCCAGGCTGAACAGACCCAGGTCTCTCAGCCTTTCCTCATAGGGAAGGTGCTCCAGGCCCCGTATACTCTTTGTGGCCCTCCTCTGGACCCTTTCCAGGAGTTCCCTGTCTTTTTTGTACTGGGGAGCCCAGAACTGGACACAGTACTCCAGGTGAGGCCTGACCAGGGCGGAGTAGAGGGGGAGGATCACCTCCCTTGGCCTGCTGGCCATGCTCCTTTTAATGCACGCCAGGATCCCATTGGCTCTCTTGGCCACGAGGGCACACTGCCGCTCATGGTCAACCTGTTGTCCACCAGGACCCCCAGGGCCTTCTCCTCAGAGCTCCTCTCCAGCAGGTCGTCCCCCAGCCTGTACTGATACATCCGGTTATTTAAGGGACTCAACAATTAAAACACAGGATTTTAATGTGCTCCTCCCTGTAATGATTAAGGGAAAATTCTACACATAGAATATGAACTAATTTAAAATAATATAGGGAATCACTGTGTACATGAACACCAGCTCCATACAATGTGAGCAAATTCTAGCTGGAATAAAGGGAGCAGCAGAAATATCACTAAGGACCTTTCTTGGTCTGAACTGACTATATCAATGATGAAAATTTGTGAAACTAGAAAACTTTGTTTCATCCACAATGAATTTGGAGATCAGGGCTCCAGAACTTCAAAACAGTTTACACCAGTGAGGACTCATCCTAGAATAAACTCATGTTTTGTGTTTCTCAGTGCTTCTCCATTTCTCAGTTTCTTTCTTCAACTGCATGACACTTTTCTGCTTCACAGAGTTGGAGAAATTAGATGTGGAAAAGACCTCATCCACCCTCATGACAAAGTAAAATTGTCCCCAAAGAGTATTGATTAGTGCATTGTCCAGTCTAGTTTTAAATGTCACAACTGATGGAGTTGTTCCATTTCCCTTGGGATATTATTACATAGTCTAATAGCTTCTGCTTTCAGGAAGTTTTACTTAGTGTCTGAATTTTCCCTTATTCAGCTTGATCCCAGCTTTAAAAGTCTATAAATAACAAAATTTTCACCTTTGTAAACAGGCAAAAAGGACAACAAAATAATAAAAGTGGTCATGTTAGATACAATATATATATATTTCATTATTTCTGATCTGGAAAAAAAAATGTGTGTGTATGTATATATCTTTTTTTATAGTTGTAATTCTGACTGTTCTGAAATCTGAAGAAATTTTGTCTATTGAAATATTGGGCTGATATTTAATGAGATATTTGTTCAGAGCTCCACATTCCTGTTAAGAAAGCATGGCTTCAACTGATGATGTCTGTGGATGATGTAGGCCACATCCTTACAGATCTTTAAAATTTGGAAAAATAATAAGTAGTGCACAGAAGACCTTCTTTAATGCAAGAATCATCTGGAAGTCTGTCACACTTGTAATCTCTACACTCCATGGAAATTTCAGGCAGCTCCACAGCATATCACTAGGGACAAAACATGAGTGGTAGAGGTAGGGAGAAGAGACTTCACAGCCTTTCTCATCTACCACTTGATGAGAAAGTGGATGGCACTGAATGAGGCTGCACCTTGATGTTATCGTTTTCTGCCATGTCTGAGCACAACCACGGAGGACCATGATCCTCTGAGGAACAGTCCATCTTCTGTCTCAACTTAATTCTGACCTGCTCAGTTCAGCCCCATACATCACATGCACCCAGGTCACAGCATGTGCTGTGTCCATCACTGCATCAGCTTGGCTGAAGGTTCCCCCATATTTCCCTTCATCTCTTTTATTTTACTCACACCCCTATTTTCTCTCTTGAGTGAGGAAAGAAAAGCAGGCACTGTTTTCCTGACTTTTAAAATTATTATTATTAATAATAATTTTCTGCATCAGTATTATCTCCTTTTTCCCTGCCTCAGGTTACTTTCTGGTTTGGTTTCAGCTTTCCTATTACTTGCTGAGCCAGGAGAGAACTGTACTCCCTTGGACAGAGTTTGAAACAGAATCTGGTAGAAATGGAAAGAAGTCACTTTTGGAAGCAGAAGTCACTGTTTTTATTTACTTATTTTTAATAAATAGAAGTTTCAGCCTAAAGATTGAAGATATGTTTACTCCCAAGCAGAATGATATCAGAGAATGTGAAAGGATTTTTTTTAAGTGCTTATTTATTATTTCCAGTGTTTCCTTAAAACAAAAACATTTTGATCTCCTTTAAAGTGAGATTGAAAAATTTTGTTTGAAGAAATATTTTTGGACATTCAGATTTCAGTGGATGTATGTGAGAAAAAACAATGCTTTCTATGGAAAACAGGAAGGAAAATATCTATTTATGAAATGCATTATCTGCAAAAAACAGATTTTGATGGAACAATTTCATTGTTTCATCTTACCCCCCCACCCAAAATATTTTATTGCTGCTGATCTATTTAAAGACTGCTGATTTACATCTCATAATATTAACTGTGAAAAGAAAGATAAACTTGGGAGATCGGCTGGTAGGAGACATTTTTCATGTTTACATTTATTAATTCATTTTATTGGCTATTTAATTAAAGTATTGTGGCTTTTAAAAACTTTCTGAACATTATCAACTGCACATGGTAACAGAGTCTTACAAAAGACATAAGGCTCACACTTTACTGAACCAAAATTCTGGACGAAGGTTTGCTACTACTTCACTGGCCCTGCTAATGACATGTATGACAAGAATTCCTTTTACAGGAATATTTATAGTCCACATTCATACTGATAAGGTGTCTGTAACGTGGGTCCAAAAGCAGTTTATCTCCACATCTAGATTAATTGATGTGAAGTGGACAGCACATGAAATCTTGTTTGAATTTTGAGTGAAATATTCTGCTCTTCCCTTTGAGGGATTTGGTAATTTTGAGCTCACAAACAGGGCTGAGTACAGAAGTTGTCTGAAATGGAACAAGACAAATCATTGTAGGAAGAGGATGGAAATGGCTTTTTTTTTTTTTTTTTTTTTTTTTTTCATACAAATATATTATTCTTGTGGAATATGAAACCTGTAAAGGGTTATCTGAATCATAAAAGTTTGTGCCTCTCACGGTCAAAGGAATAAAATGGGATTAGTAAAAACTGGCATTGCACAGGCATCACAGCCACTTATCTTCAGAAGCTGCAGCAAGCTTCACCTAAAGCTGAACAGCACAATCTTTCTTACAGTTGCCCATCTAAATATGTTGTTTGGACAGATTTGTTTTTTTTTTTTTTTTATTTAACACACTTTGAAAACCCAGGACATGTAATAGCATTTTGCTGAGAGGCAAATTCTCACAGGAACCTTACATTACATATTTTATATCCCTAATGTAATTATCAGGCCAAAAATATACATGGGAGCAATGAAGCCTGACCACTCAAACATTGCATTTCCAATGCATGGTGCTATTCCTGACAGAGCCAAAGAGGTAGAGGAAATCCAGGGATTGCTGAGCTGAATTTCAGGAGCAGATTCACATTAATGCTGGATCATGGTTAGTTAAACTTGAGCTATAACCTCTGCTTGGCTGCTACCGGGCTAAGGCACGAGGAACGCCTACAGGGCTGCCGGGCATTTTCTGTTGTTAATTTATGGTTGCCAGGGATCTTTTGTTATGGCCACATGTTACTTATTTATTCTTATTTTATTTTGTTTTATAGTAAAATGCATGAGGAAAAGCACGAGCTAGGGTGTGCTTTGCAAAATTGCTGCAAGCAAGCTCAAACTGAAGAGAGGATGTACCTAATATCATCAGCCTGAGTGAAAGGGGGGGGGGGGGGGAGGAAGGATATCACTGTGGCTTTTAAATATGACTATCAGTATTGAAACGCTCCAGCTAGACTAGATAAAACCAGAAACAAAAGGAAACTTGAGTTACGCTAGCAGCAGTTTAATAGCTGTAATTATCAGCTGGGCTACCAGTCGGAGTTCCCACCCATCGGGGCCTGAGGTAAGAGATGTCAGGGGACGGAGTGAAAGGCCTGCCTGAAAATGCAAAACCACAGAGCATTCACTTGCTAAAAGGCTTGGATGAGCTTGGATGGTCTGGTCTTTGTACTCTTTTAAATACAGCTATCTAGTTGTCTTGGAGACTGGCACGTGGGGAAAAAGAAAAAGGCACTCAATATTCCTATCCCTGACTATAATCCCCTGTTATGGATCAGCTAAGTAATAGTCTAAATACAAAATGTATAAAATATTAACCTGACAAACTGCTCTGCTTAAGTCAATGACATATGGATAGAAGATGTGGGTAACAAGAGGTTTATTAACTGCTCCAGTTCGGCTGCAGCAGGAATGACAGAGTAAGAGCAGGGCTTGTAAAACAGAAAGGGTAGCGGGATCTTAACACAGAAGAGTAGTTGAGAAATTCTCCTGGAAATCTCAGAGAAGCAAACAGCAAATGAGGTTGATTAAAATTACTATAATTGTGGTGACGAGTTGCATGCCACTTGAGCACCCTACGGTACATAGTTCCAGATGCAAATTTGGGCTCTAATTTGCTTGTCCTTGAAAACAGTGATAAAACTCCCATTGACTTTAAAGAAGAGCAAAAACATCTTCAGTTCATAGGGAAGAAATATATGTCTGACTTGAAAATATAAGACAATCAGCCCTAAAATATCTCTTGAAAGCATCACTGGATTTTATTGACGATAACCTCAAAATAATTGATTTTAAGATCTTCACATAAATTGGAAAACTTGACTTATATCCTGTTTAAATGTAGTAAGTTTAAATCTGTGTAACTAAATAATAGCAAACATTCTTGTCCTACTTTTCAGTGACAAGCAAGAATAAGGGCAGGATTTTCACAGGTAGTGGCTTGGGATAACAACTCAAGCACAGTGCTCACCTTCAGATATGCTAAGCGGGAGTTACTCTCACACTGAGCTCTCACCTTTAGAAAATCAGTCCTTTCAAAAGGATCTAAAGGAAAGCACTCAGAAGTCCAAAAAAAATAAAAATAAAAATCTAAAAATCTCAGCAAAAGCATTTGTTTTACCAATTTACACTAATGATGTCATGCTGTGTCTATGTTAATATACTTCCATTTAATTCTAAAACAGTCACTGTATGCTTCCTGTCCATAAGTGAATGTACTTTTACCTCCCTGAAGAGGATAAATATGTTGTAACATCTGGGGGAACGGAGGCAGAATTGACAGTTGCTTTGCCCTGGCTCATACAATTAGGGTTAGGAGGTCAGAATTGCGTTCAGATTTGTTACCACTAACTACCAGGATATTTTCTCCTTTGTGTCCCCCTCCCACAGAACCTGGTGCATCACTGCAGCCTTTTAAGTAATGTTAAACCAACTGTCCCTAGACACAATCTGTTAAAAGTTCTGTTAAAAAAAAAAAAAAAGGCTAACTATTTATTAGGATGTTTTGCTATCACCATCAGAATGGGTTGCATGAGCTATAGAAATGCACTGTGTCAAAGTTGGGCTGAAATGGAAGGAGAGAAATTGCAGTTAGATTACTGCTTCTGGATGGTACTTTTTCCTAATCTACTCACTGCTTGCAGTCCTTTGTAATTGGTGCACTTCTCTGAGATCTCATGGTGTACAGGCCATTTATCCTGGTTTAAGTCTACTGAAATCAATGGGGATGCGCAGGTTTGATTTTTGGGGCGTGATCCTTGAATGACATAAGCAATCTTAATCATGTAGAAAGAGTAATAAAAACCTGCCTTCAGGAAGGCCTGTGAGGTTGAAAGCTATGAAAATATGCTTGCAATGACTGTGATTTCAAAAAAAAGGTCTGATGCTAATGAAAAAATAGTCCTGAACACAGTTGAAGAAGTATTCAAGCTTGTGGTTAGGTTGATGCCAGATGTTGATGCAGAGGAAAGGGAAGTTGAGGAAATTTAAGAAAAATAGGTACATGAACCCTTAGGATATTGGGTTACTAGCCAGCTGGGAGACACCTGGAAAATGGCTATTTAAATCTGTTGGAAGTAAGGGTCTCTTGTAGAGGCATTGGCCAGAGGGTCTGGCAGCTGAGAGAGGAGGCAGATCCCAAACCCCTTCAGCTCCTTCAGCCCCACAGGGCAACTTTCAGGGCTGGAGTCTAGGGATGGGGCTGGGCACAGCTGGGGGTGCAGGGAGGGAGGAGTGTGAACAGGGTGTTTGCAGAGAGAAGAGGAGGGATGGAAAAAGAGGGGCTATTTTTTTTTCTTTCTTTCCTTTTTTTTTTTTTTTTTAATTTACCTTTACATTTTAACATTTTTTGTCATTATCTTTACATCAACCTGCACTTATTTTTGTGATGAGTTGCTGATTAGTTGACATTTATTACTGTAATCTCCTCAAATGTCATTTAATTCACCTATATCCAAAAGGCTGGTGCCAACTTTCAGAGATTTCTATTTTACAAGGTCAGAATATGCATGTGCATGCATATGTAAATACACCTATAAAATATAAAAATATTTTGTTTCTACTACTCATATATAGATGTACAATTAAATAATTTTAGTCTCCAGGTGCTTGAATCGTGATCTTATATAAGTATATAATCTTTCATTGAGAACATATTATTATATAATGCATATTATATAGTTAATATACATATATACACTATTTCTCAGAATTGCGTGGAAAACATTGAAAATGGAAAGTGAATGCATGTCAAGGGCTATAAAAGTGAGACAGCCAATAAAAATCCATTATTTATTATTTACAGAATTCACCCAAATTCTGTAACCTTAAACCAGTTGTGTACTCATGTGGGATTTATTTTATCTCTATCAGTGATAGTCATGAAGCACAAGAAAGCCAGTCATTGTTCAGGCCAGTTTTTGGAGACTTTGCATCTGCCAGGGGCTGATTATGTATCGGTGATAGGATTCTCCTGCCTCAGTTCTCCACCTGTAAAATGGGGATAACCCTATTTTCTCCACCCAACATGAGGTGCTCTGAGGAAATGTGCATCCAAGAATATTTGCATATTAGTGCAATGGATCTGTATAAATACAGATCCATTTTGGGGGGTTGCAAATAGAACAATACAAAGTTAAAGTCTATTAAAAGATTACTTTCCTCTTTTCTTTATAGTCTATTTTACCTTTTCCTGTGTGTTTGCTTCTCACCTCTGTCTGTAATTTTGCTGAAGGGATATGTTTCTAATTAACGAGAAACTGAGTTTTTTGTTTGTGGCTTGGAGTTTTAAGCCTTTGTTGTTGCTCCTACTATTGTTTTTCAGAAGCATGCTACAATCCCTTGGGGAAAATCTAATTCAGACTTTAAATCTTCAGTTCAAACAGAGTTCAGCTTAGCTTAACTCGTTTCGGTTGCTTCTTCATGAGAAGGTCTTGGCAAGAACCAAGTGAAGCACCCCAGAGCCTACACAGCACAGCATCAACTGGGGCATTAGTTTAGGGAGAAGGATATTCAGATAACAACAGCCTCTCTCCCTCATTCATCATTGTTCTTCACACATATCTACCTCAAGGACATACATGTTCAGATGTATCAGGAGGCCTCTGTTTTTGGAAGGTTCTGTACCCTCCCAGGTGAATATTACCATTTCTTAAGCACCTTCCCCATGGCATTTGAAACTGAAAATGTTGCATCACTTGTCACTGCTGTCCAAGTTAAGTGTTTTAATTTTCTGCTGTCTAAAGGAGTAGCAATGCCCAAACCATTCTTTATAGATATCTCCAAGCTGATCTCTCTCTCCCTCTCTCTCTCTCTCTCTCTCTCTCTCTATATATATATATATATATATGGTCAAAGCTCCTGGACTGGACATTTAGCACTGCACTAGGCCATGCGGGAACGCTCCTTCCTGCTTCAAGCCCACTGGCCCCTTCACAAACTGCCTTAACTTATACTCCAAAGATTTGCACTGCCACAAACCTATGCCTCCATCCCAAGCATGTGCCTCCATGCATAGACTCTTAGCTTGACATTAAGCCATTTATGGTAGCTTTGAGTTAGCATCGCATTTTGATGATGAATACAATGAATTAAAAACTGTTTTTAATCTTTCTTTATCTTATGCAGAATTTACATAGGTAGCAGAAACTGTGATGCATTTTGTTCTCTATAGGAAATATTTTTTAAAAGTGCTGTAGCTGATTATATCTGCTTTCTGTAAGTCTTTCTGATGTACACTAAGGGAAGATATGGCTCTGTTGTGAAGTGATCCATATCTGAAAAAGAGCACTCTGATATTAGTGTATTCTAACACTGCTTAATGGGCTCATAATTGTATCCAGTGTTTTAACTGGAAGGCAGGAATAGTAAGTAGGTGGGAAAGTATGCCCATGCAACCTTCCCTCTTATAGATCATTATGCACCAAAACCTAGAAGATGAGCAGAGGTGGGGATGTTATGTCTGTGGACAGGTAGGAGCCACCAGTATACTACCAACCATTCAAAACTTGCATTTCAAAACCAAAACATCTGTGAGTCTGCTGAAAAGGCTGAATATTTTAAACACATATTCTGATCATAAAAACACTCACTCTCTCTTGCCAATGCTGTCATTTTATCTACATTGAGAGAAAACATCATGAATACAACTCAAACTGGCTATTGTAATAAATGAAAATGGCAATTCCATGTATTTCATTGGCAGGTAGCCAGTATCTTTTTCTTCTCATAATGAAACAGCTGTGAAAAGTAACAACGAGTATGTAATGGCTGTTACATGATATCAATATCATAGCTTTTATAGAAAGAAGACAGAGATTAACCTGGAACAGAAGGGATGGCTAAAATATACAGTATTAAAGTATAAAATAAGAATCAGCAGTATCTCTTGTCCTTCCTACTCTTCAGGGAATCATTTTCTGGGTAACAGAATCATTATTTCATGTATTAACTCTAAGATCCATTCCATTGTTGTTAGTCTAATAAATCTATTCCATAAATAGCCGTAGAGACTGGGGTTTTTAGTCCTTTCACTTTGCATAGCCTCACTGGTGAGAGGTGGTTTTAGTCCTTTCACTTTTTCATACCATCTCATTATTAGTTATAAACCAAACCAAATCAAAAGAAACAAACAAACAACTTTATTGATCAAATAAATTATTTCAGGAGTAAAATACTACTTAAATTAGTGAGTAGTGTATCAGAATTTGTTCATATTTGTTAATCTGTTTCTGTGCGTAGGTCCCCAAGCTTCATGACCCTGCTTCTGGGTTTGATTGGATAACCAGAACTATTTTACAAAGACAGTGAGGAAGGATGAATACCAAATGATACATAATTAAGGATACCGGTGTGCAGATAAATGCAATGTATTTCCATTTTCTTCTTAATATCCCAGCCTCACTGAAATCCTTCAAGAAGACAGGATTAGCAGATTACAGAGAAGGAATGAAGCACAGATAGTCCTGGAAGGTATTTGTCCAATGACAAATATCTACCATGGCCTTTGTCCAGTCTCACCAAATCTTCTTTCTTGGATAGGAAGCCCTTTGTGGGCAGGGACCTGAGTAGGGTATTTGCATATCTCTGTAAGTATCATCATCAACGGCAATAGGAAAATCATAATGCTTTCTAAATACCTAGCCAGAATCAATGATGAAAGCACTTCCTGCTAGCATATTTCTGTTCATGTCAGAGCAGTTTTGACTGTTTTCTGGAAATAATTATTTTTTAACCCAGAATATTTTCAGCCCACCCGTAGAAGCCCAGGGACATGTGGTTAGCAAAACACTATAATGAGAAGGAATATTTTAAATAAATGTATAACTTTTAAGACTGGAGGGTTTGTAATGTTATGTGGTCTAATTTCCTATGCATTAGAAACCATAACATTTTTTCCCATAAATTTCCCTTTCTCTAGCTTAGCCACTAGTGTGTGGGCAAAGCATATTTTAATGCCTTTAGTAGCGACTTCTGCAATGCCAGACTGATATTTTATTTTAATACCTAACTTTGGTGGACATCTAAACACACAAAATATTAAGTTCTTCAGTCATTATCAAGTATTACATCCAAGCAGGAGAATATTTCCAGAGCAAAACCACTAGTGTTGAGGACCCTGCATCTGTCCTGTATGCATTTTGGGTTGGGTTAGTTTGGACTAGCTCTGATCAGGTTGGATGGAAAGAATACTCTCTAGCTGTTGGAACAAGTGAGGTGTGATCCTGACCATATTTTCCAGTCTGTTTATCTAAAAGGGGGGTCGGTTTTGTGCTCAGAGACTTCTCCACAACATGAGCCAAAGCACAGTAAGTGCAGGTGATTTGCTTCAAAAATGCACTCCTGAAGTGAAGGAGACGGAAAGTGATTGAAGTGATGAGCTATAAGACCAGCATTCAGCAGCATGTGTCTGTAAAAGAGACTTTGAAAAAATAAGGAAAAGAAATGGGTTGCCAAGTTACCTAATGCCTGAGCCTCCTGTTCAGTTTTACATTAGTATAATTGGGTTGGAGCATGGAGTTTAATGACTGGAAATCATTTAAGTATGATCCCAAACATCTTGTGGAATGAAATCAAAAGCAAAAAAAAAAAGAATTATCCTACTGGTGGTGTGATCATTTTGCCTTTTTTAGTTTTGATTGTCTGTCTGGTTTTCAACAATATAAAAGACTCTAACAACAAAACTGAACAGAGTAGGCAACAGGACTCCATAATCAATATTCAACAAGCATTTTAGAATCCTGTATCTGTGAATGAGAGCATCCATCTCAAAAAAAAAAAAAAAAAAAAAAAAAAAAAAAGACTGGTTCATGGAAACGCCTCATAACACGGACAAGCAATTAGATTAAAATTTGCCAAAGTCAACAAAATGAATGGAACATCTTCCGAAGCCAGATAACTACAAAATTAGCAGCAAAGCCAGAGAACTGCTTCAACAGGAAAATATATGTTCAATTTCAAACCACTTATATCAGAGGATACTGGATCCCCTAAGAATTTGCATATTACTGACTGAAATGAACTCAATAGTCTGGCAGATCTAGTCTACTGACAGAAATTGTATTAAACTATCTGTAGAGATACAAGTAAAATATTACACTCCTCCTTCCTTTAGAGTTTGGACACAAAATTGAGTTAAGGAAGTAAAACAAGTTGTCAGACATTGGATGATAACCGTAGCTGCTCATAAATGTCTATACCAGTTTTAGTCATTTTTATTTGTGGTGTAACGGGGCTTAATCTAAAATTCAGATTTCTCTGAAGGCTAAATCACATTAAAGTTCATTTGACCAGGCTAAGAGCACAGACACAGAAATTTGCTACAGTGTGTTTCTTAGGCAGTAAAACCTCTTATACTTCATCCTCTGCACGCTCCCCCGGTCTGGAGGGAAAATCCTCATACAACAATCATTTTGCAGAAATAGCTGATGAAATAGTTATTCCCATAGAATGGAAAAACGTTGAACTTCGTTGTTAATTAAGCAAAGTTAAGAAATCTAGCAGCAGTGTACCAAATCAATGAGAAAGAGAAATGGCCTTGAAAAGAAGACAGGTGAGCCATGAGATAGAGGAAAGATGTTTGGGTTGTGATCAATAGCCAGAAAACCCATGCAGCCTTGATAGGGGTGGGATTTCAGGACAACATCTGTTTGCTACAAAGAGAGACCAGTAACTTCTCTCGGGCAACAATCTCCAGTAAAGCAGTCAGGAAAGGTGACTCAACTTTTGGAAGAGACAAACACCACTAATGTGACATTTGTAGGGGAAGCAACCTAAACCTGAGAGGGAAACAGTGAAGCTTTGAACACCTGTGTGTCAGGAAACTGCAGACCCAGAGAGGCTCCTGCCAAAGTGGCCAATGGAGACAGATGAGAAAACAGACATCCAAAGTTGGGAATGGGACTACTCACAGCTTTCCCAGCCCAAGTAAAAGCTCTGCCATTGGACTGATGCAGGTGAGGGACTGCTCTTCAAAACCCAAGAAATACTTAGTGTTCACGGATATAAACACCCTAGCAGCTGATATCACCCTGCTGAAAGCATCCAAACCAGCTCTCTGTGAGCACTGCAGGAACAGATGCCAACACAGCAGTACATCCCCAAGCAGAAGTAGGAGGCAGCTTCCTGTCTTAGGACTATTTGCCTACACTAAAATTAAATTAAAGCCCTATTTCTCTACGCTAGTTGCTCCTAGTTGGCACACTGCACCCCAGAACTTGCACCCCATGTGTTTTACATGGTTTCTATAAAATAACAACAACACAGTACATTAATGTTGGGAAAATGAACTTTTGTTCTTTTTTTCAGTTTGGAATTTTACATCTGTATTTGATTTTTCTGATGCCATTGCCAAATTATCTTTCTTTCTTTCTTCTTTCTTTCTTTCTTCTCTCTCTCTCTCTCTCTCTCCTTCCCCTTTTTTTCCTCCTCTCTCTCTCATTTCTTTCCTCTCTTTCTTTCCCTCCTCTCTCCTCTCTCTTTCTTTCTTTCTTCCTTGTTTCCTTCCTTATTTTCTCCTTCTTTCCTTCCTTGTTTCCTGAGAACTTTGTCCTTTCTTTCAACTTTTACTTACAGGTAGGTGACAAATTAATTTTTCATCTCAAAGGCTAAAGTTAATAATAATAATAAATAATAATTAAAATTATTAATTTCTGTATTATTTTCTCAGTCCAAGGAAAATTCCTTCCCCCAGGAAAATATTAGGAGCTTAGAAAAGGAAAAAAAGTTCAAATATTTTGTTTATATATATATATACAAATGAAGTTTTAACTTTTTAGGAGTTTTCTCAATTCCTTTTTTTAAAACTATGCAATAAATTAATTTTACTCCAATTTTCACAAACACTTTATTTCAGTTGGTACAGTTTTTCTTACAATAATCTTCTTAATTCTTCCTTCCATCTCTTTGAAGTCCCAAAAGCCAGGCTGTTGGGAAGGAAAGAACAGTGTTGACAGAAGCATAACCAAAAAAGAGACTTGCCAAGAGGCACACCACATTATGCAGATTTCATTGCAGCCAAATTAAAGGTATAGGTGGAAATGCTTCAGGATGGCTGGGAAACCTCCTGATGAGATATCTGGCCTGGAGGGCAGGCCCTCCAGAAGGTGCAGACACTCTGCAAGAGAGGGCAAAGCATCTGAGCTGAGGTGTTGACAGACAAGTCTGACGTTGATGAGATGAAAGGTGCTATAGGAAAACAAATAAGTCAAAAGCAGAGGAAATGTTATCTGTATCTTATACTTTCATTCCATTATAAATGTAGTTACCATGGTAGCAGCAAGCGGATTTAGGGCTTGGGTTTCTCTATAGACTTACCTGCATCATTTGAACTTTCCTCTTTTTCCATTGCCACATATATCCCCAGGAGGACAGGTTGAGAACTCACTCATGTTTGCTTCCATGAGTATTATATTAGTAATGAGAACAACAACAGAAACAGTGTAAAACCTCACCAGGAGGACAACGGTTTTATTTTTATCTTATTTTTCCAGAGCATCCAACCCAGTCCTCCCACCTGAGACCTCCAGATTTCATCAGCAATGGAATGGTCTCTTCTGCACTCTTTCTGCTATCTTCCCTCCTCATGCTATTCTCATTACATTTTTTTTTTTTTTTTTGAGCAAGAAGAAAAATGATATTCAACAGTATCTTCAAAAACCCTGAATGGGAAGAAGAGAAATTCCCATATTGAGCAGTGTATGTTTGAACTTAGCTGCAGGCAAGGGGAGACAGAGCTCGTATATTAAGGGACCCAATCTTTTTGACCAGCAGCAAGATAAGGCTGTGAGATATAGGGTATGAACCCCAAACATAATCGTTAACCATAAGAATTGTCTGATCAGTACTTGCCCCGAAAGAATCTCTCTTGTAGAGTAAAATTAAAGTATTGTAGGATAATGCTTTTGTCTCGGTGTAAGTTGAGAGTAGGAAAAGAGAATTTAAAATATGACAGAGTCTGCTTTCTTTTGAGCTACATCTGAACTGACTACAGGATAATACAATAAACAAGATAATAAGATGAAAGAGAGCTTGAGAGGCCCCCTTTTCCATTCCCGGGTCCCAGAGGAGAATCAATTATTTCTAAACCATTCTTGGGAAATGTTTGAATAATCTTATCTTCACCATGAATGCCTGGCTATTCTCTTCACCACACCTATGGTTTCTAGGTAATTGCAGGGAGTTCTAGGAAAGTAAGAAAGAACAAAGTAAGAAAGTTGGGGTATAATGAAAATGTTTCTTATTTACTTAGTTACTTAGGTTTAGACCTAAAATTAATTATATTTATTAGCCAGTACAACGTAGTAAGGTCATCATACCCTTAGCTTACACTGAATTGTACCTTTCCAGGACTTACTCCATTGTTCCCAGGCAAAACTACATTTTTCAGCAAAGCTCACTCAAGAATACACCTTCTTTTGAAGAGTCATTTTTAGTTTAATCACTTGATTTATTTGGCTTACAGATGAAAAACACCTCATAAACTACATTAGCAGAGGGGATTGTGGTAAAATGAATATTGGAGTCAAAAATAAATGGCCAGTGGCTGGAGCTGCTGGAAGCCACCGTATCCCAAAACAGTGTGTTTACAGTGTCCTAGACACTGAACACTAACTCTTAGGCGAGCCTGTAATAAGTATCCTAGGGAAATGACTAACTTCACTTTCAAAGCCATGCAAGCTGCTTTCACTGGGAGCACTCCATTTTCGTCCTCCTTCATGGGAGGAATCTTTATCTGTCAGTTAATGCAGAGCCCTCTTTATACTACTGAGTGCTAATTTCTCTCAACATACACACCCTCAGGATCCAGCCATTATTAAAACTGTAAATTAGTAAGTTTAATTGCTGAGTACTCAAGCATTGTAGTTCTCAGCATGTCTAAAGGAAAAGAAAAAGCATAGTAAAATAAATCAACTTTCCTGGAGTCTCCCCTCCCCAGTCAACAACATCAAATTTTCAGGAAAAAGAAGCGTGAAGTTTGCGGACTCAATTAATCAGAACAGTTGGAATTCTTCAGCAAGGTGGTAGGAACTTCTGAGGCTGAAACTTGTTTGAGAAACAGCTTTGTGCTCCAAGGAATACTCACAGTGCAATTTTACAAATTATAAGGTAAGGACCGAAATGTAGCTTGAGGGTAACTGTAGCTGGAAGACTTGTAGTACTCGTCTATATTGTATGGACTTTGTGTGTCATGCTAAATGATTTACAGCTGTTGCATGTGGTGTGTATGCTCACTGCATTGTCATTCTCTGATCAAAATATCTTGCTCACTGCTTTGCAGCCCACATAGTATTTCCATACATTTGAAAAAAGGCTATGTGCATCCAGGTCAGATATCCCATGGTGTCCTGATCCTCTAATCCTTTAACTGGAATTCTGGGTGGGGGTCACCTAAACACATTTGCATCATATTGATTGCACATGTATTAATGCAACTGCTATGACGTATAGCTGTGAGGTCTTTGTCTCTTTCTGACAACTGTCCATCTGAATCTCATTCTGTCTCATCTTTATCTTCCCTCCTTCTCTCTAAGTTCTTTGAAAAAAAAAAAAAAAAGAGCTCTTTTTTCCTCCTGTGGAGATCAGTTGGACAGTTCCTTAATGAAAGCACCCTCCCCATGGACTCTGAAAGATCTCAGCTTCCATGAGGAAAAGAAATAAGTGACAAGCAGTATTTCAACATCACTGGCATCGGGCCATAAGTGATATGTCCATAGTTCCTCTCAACAAGCTCTAAACTATGATGATTTTATATTATTCCTCTCCTTATGTATCCATCTTGACTAAAGGAAAGACGGGAATTTAACTTTGGGTAAAGACCTTGGAAAGGAAAGGTGGAATACCAGCTACTTACCTGACATTTGCTTCCCTAGACTTGTCATAGAACTGATATTTAGAAGATGGGATAAAGTTGGGGGCAGAAGTTGTGGGCTGGTATTTGAACATTGCCGCTAATTTTGGAATTTTATACAGCATTTAATCTGCTTCTGGAGTACTGGGAAGTGATCTGAGGACATTGAGAGTGATCTGTGCTTTTTGTATTAAACATTTATTGTATGGCTTTCTGTGTTGCAAGCAGCTGGATCAATGATTTAAGCTATCCCCTACAGATCTTTCTATTGACTACTTTATTTCTTTCCCTTGGAGAAGATATCTGAGATATCTTTCAAATGGGGAAAAATTCTGCCGAAAAATGCATTAGCAAAACTAAAATGCTAATTTGTAAGTGCAGTTCCCCCATCTGACAGAGGGAAGGAGCCCTGGAAAGTATTAATCACGTGAAAAAATCCTGCATTGTTCTGTAAACTTTGCACAAAATGAATACTAACTTTAAAGAAGAAGAAGAAAAAAAAAGAATTAAGTTAGATTAGCATAAAGTTTGATTATTTGCCTTTGATTCATCCTTTGTGTCCGCTAGGACAAATAGATCACATAGCTCAGTATCGTTGTTGTCCTGGACGTCGCTGGTGGAAGCTGCACCATGGTATTCATAAAGCACAGTGTTGGGATCTCAAATGTGCTCAGCCTCTGTCCCTTTCCATTAGAGTGGGACTCCCCCTGTCTGTTTTTTCCTCCGCTCCTTCTCTGAGCTGACAGACGTGCACACGCAGCCAACAAGCACTGCTCATCCCAGCAGGCTGTGATGTCAAGGACCTCAGCACGAGGCCACGCTGATGCACAATGCATGAGCGATCAATCACCAGCCAGGAATATGATGGGATGCACGGACCTCATGGGCACTGGAGCCACAAAGGACAGTGTGTGGTGGCATGCCAGCATCTGAATGAGGCTCTTACTGTAGAGCTGGTCAGAATGACCCCAAAGCAGGAGCGGGAATGTAGGCAAGCAGACAGACAACCTGGTTATCTGGCAAAGGAGTGTGAGGTGCAGCAGAAAGGCTTGACGGATGCATTCTTGTCCCTGTGGGGTGAGGATTCACCTCCATGTGTATCAGTTATACAGTGGGGAAACACATTTGGCACCTCAGACACCTCATTCCAAAGAGGATTCAAATGCCACTTGAGCCACAGCAGATACTGGTTTGGGAAGCACAGCATCCTAATATGAGGCACCTCCAGTTAACCTTACAGCAAGTATCAGCTGCATGCAAGTCTTTAAATACAGCATGTAGACACCTCCTGCAGAAATAAACAAGTGGAGCGACAGAATACTGCTAATGTAGACAACAGAGAGATATTTAACTTCCAGAAGAGGGGAAATGCACACTAAAATTAGAGCATCCTACAAATAGTTTTAGATTATTATTGTTTCAAATAGGAAAATGTTTTCTGAAAAAAAAAAAAAAAAGTCTCTATCTTTCAATTATCTGTAAGCATCATTATGTGCCTATTTCTTATGTGACAAGAAACAAAATAGATGAAATATCAAAAACAGATGAAATAACAACAAACAAACAAACAAAACCCCACCAACTAACAAAAACTAACCACAGACCTGATTAACTGTCTCTGAGGTGAACAGTAACACCTATTTTTGCAAATGTGTAAATGTCTGTCCCTTATTCTTAAACTTCTGTGATCTGATAATGTACAAATCCTGTTAGCAATCTCTCCAGGACTCACTGAGACATCCCTGCCCATATCCTCACTGTATCAGCAATCTCAGACAGCCAGCAGCTGTGTAACAAAAAGGAAATGAAATTTTCCTTTTAGCAGCCTACTTCAATTCAGAGAAACAGGGACAAGCACAGAATCTGCCTGCAGTACTCTCATCCCAAGGCTTCTAATATGCTATAAATATTTTCTTAGAGGGAATAGTTAAATGTGGCTCTTAGTACAATGGCTGAAACCATAATCCAGACTGTGTGGATAGACCTGTAATATAGTCTTTTTGGCTGCTTTTGAAATTCATGTCTCTGTTGATAGTTGTGAAGAGATGGGAAAAGGATGCTTATGAAGTTCAGTCACCGCAGAAATAATCTTTAAAACAGTGATCAGAAGCAACATTTTTTTGGAGTATACCTGCACATTTCAGAAATAATCAATCTCTCAGTACCAGCATTCAATTAAACTACACAATGATAGTTTGAAATCATTTGTAACAAAAAGCAAAGTTTAAAATTGTCATTTTAATTAGTAAGTGTTCAAGAGAAGAATGAAATAGATGCATGCACCAAGTAAAGTGCAAATTTTTAAAGGACTTTGATTATCACTATTAAAATTAGCAATATTTATGTAACCAGGTCCTATTTGGATCTCAATGTGGAAAACTCTAGCAGCTTCCAGGCAGATTATTTCCTTCCTCTCCTATCTATTTAATCTGTATGGGGTTAAAACCATCCATTTCACAGTTAGGTCATGACCCTGAGTACATCTACAAAAAGCTGTGCTGGAATATTTCATTCAAACTCCTTGGACTAACTCCAGATCAAATGAGACCAAGATCCTTAATGATAGGCCTGGGGAGAAGGCAATGGCCCAAATGAAGTGCATCTACACTAATGCACGCAGCATGGGTAACAAACAAGAGGAGCTGGAAGCCATCGTGCAGCAGGCAGGCTATGACTTGGTTGCCATCACGGAAACGTGGTGGGACCACTCTCATGACTGGAGTGCTGCAATGTCTGACTATAGGCTCTTCAGAAGGGACAGGCAGCACAGAAAGGGTGGTGGTGTGGCTCTCTATATTAGAGAGTGTTTTGATGTTGTGGAACTTGAGGCTGGGAATGATAAGGTTGAGTCCCTGTGGGTTAGGATCAGTGAGAAGGCCAACAAGGCAAGCATCCTGCTGGGTGTCTGTTATAGACCGCCAAACCAGGATGAGGAGACGGATGAGGAGTTCTACAGGCAGCTGGCAGAAGTTGCGAAATTGTCAGCGCTTGTTCTTGTGGGGGACTTCAACTTCCCAGACATATCCTGGAAGCGCAACACAGCCCAGAGAAAGAAGTCTAGGAGGTTTCTGGAGAGCGTGGAAGATAGCTTCCTGACGCAGCTGGTTAGAGAGCCTACCAGGGGAGATGCCCCGCTAGACCTTCTGTTCACAAACAGAGAAGGACTAGTGGGAGATGTGGTGGTCGGGAGCTGTCTTGGGCAGAGTGACCACGAAATGGTAAGAGTTCTCTGTTTTTGGCGAAGTCAGGAAGGGGACCAGTAAAACCACTGTCTTGGACTTCCAGAGGGCTGACTTTGAGCTGTTCAGGACACTGGTTGGCAGAGTCCCTTGGGAGGTGGTTCTGAAGGGCAGAGGAGTCCAGGAAGGCTGAGCACTCTTCAAGAAGGAAATCTTAATGGCTCAGGAGTGGTCTGTCCCCACGTGCCCAAAGATGAGCTGGCGCAGAAGAAGACTGGCCTGGCTGAACAGAGAATTGTGGCTCGAGCTTAGGAGAAAAAAGAGGGTTTATAATCTTTGGAAAAGAGGGCGGGCCACTCATTTGGACTATAAGGATGTGCGAGGCTGTGCAGGGACAAAATTAGAAAGGCCAAAGCTCACCTGGAGCTCAATCTGGCTACTGCTGTTAAAAAATGTTTTTACAAATACATCAACACAAAAAGGAGGACTAAGGAGAACCTCCATCCTTTACTGGATGCGCGGGGAAACTTAGTTACAAAAGATGAGGAAAAGGCTGAGGTGCTTAATGCCTTCTTTGCCTCAGTCTTTAGTGGCAAAACCAGTTGTCCTCTGGATACCCAGTACCCTGAGCTGGTGGAAGGGGATGGGGAGCAGGATGTGGCCCTCACTATCCACGAGGAAATGGTTGGCGACCTGCTACAGCACTTGGATGTACGCAAGTCGATGGGGCCGGATGGGATCCACCCGAGGGTACTGAGCGAACTGGCGGAGGAGCTGGCCAAGCCGCTTTCCATCATTTATCGGCAGTCCTGGCTATCAGGGGAGGTCCCAGTCGACTGGCGGCTAGCAAACATGACGCCCATCTACAAGAAGGGTCGGAGGGTAGACCCAGGGAACTATAGGCCTGTTAGTTTGACCTCAGTGCCAGGGAAGATCATGGAGCAGATTATCTTGAGTGTCATCACACGGCACTTGCAGGGTAACCAGGCGATCAGGCCCAGTCAGCATGGGTTTATGAAAGGCAGGTCCTGCTTGACGAACCTGATCTCCTTCTATGACAAAGTGACATGCTTAGTGGATGAGGGAAAGGCTGTGGATGTGGTCTACCTTGACTTCAGTAAGACTTTTGACACTGTTTCCCACAACATTCTCCTCAAGAAACTGGCTGCTCGTGGCTTGGACTGGCGTACGCTTCGTTGGGTTAAAAACTGCCTGGATAGCCAGGGCCCAAAGAGTTGTGGTGAATGGAGTCAAATCCAGTTGGAGGCTGGTCACTAGTGGAGTCCCCCAGGGCTCAGTACTGGGGCCAGTCCTCTTCAATATCTTTATCGATGATCTGGATGAGGGGATTGAGTGCACTCTCAGTAAGTTTGCAGATGACACCAAGTTAGGTGCGCGTGTCGATCTGCTCGAGGGAAGGAAGGCTCTGCAGGAGGATCTGGATAGGCTGGACCGATGGGCTGAGGCCAACTGTATGAAGTTCAACAAGGCCAAGTACCGGGTCCTGCACCTGAGGCACAACAACCCGAAGCAGAGCTACAGGCTGGGAGATGAGTGGTTGGAAAGCTGCCTGGCAGAGAAGGACGTGGGAGTACTGGCTGATAGTCGGCTGAATATGAGCCAGCAGTGTGCTCAGGTGGCCAAGAAGGCCAACAGCATCCTGGCTTGTATAAGAACAGCACGGCCAGCAGGTCTAGGGAAGTGATTTTCCCCCTGTACTTGGCTCTTGTGAGGCCGCACCTCAAGTACTGTGTTCAGTTTTGGGCCCCTCGCTACAAGAAGGACATGGAGGTGCTCGAGAGAGTCCAGAGAAGGGCAACGAAGCTGGTGAGGGGTCTGGAGAACAAGTCTTACGAGGAGCGGCTGAGGGAGCTGGGATTGTTCAACCTGGAGAAGAGGAGGCTCAGGGGCGGCCTTATCGCTCTCTATAGGTACCTTAAAGGAGGCTGTAGCGAGGTAGGGGTTGGTCTATTCTCCCACGTGCCTGGTGACAGGACGAGGGGGAATGGGCTAAAGTTGTGCCAGGGGAGGTTTAGGTTGGATATTAGGAGGAACTTCTTTACTGAAAGGGTTGTTAGGCATTGGAATGGGCTGCCCAGGGAGTGGTTGAGTCACCATCCCTGGAGGTCTTTAAGAGACATTTAGATGTTGAACTTAGTGATATGGTTTAGTGGAGGACTTGTCAGAGGTTAGGTCAGAGGTTGGACTAGGTGATCTTGGAGGTCTCTTCCAACCTAGACGATTCTGTGATTCTGTGATTCTGTGACAATTAAAGTGCATTGATAATGTAAATTCCATTGATAATATAATGGTATAATTACACCAGTCAAGACAATCTAGCTTGTGATATAAATAAAAATCAAGTTACAAGCAAAATGGAGCATGGCTCAGACTCAGATTTTAATGGAGATGCTGCTCTGAGTGGTGGAAGTACAATATGGTTCTGGGGCTTGTTGGAAGATGCTCCTTGTGCATAACTATTTAGTCTAATCAAAAATCAGATCAAAAAAAAAATCAGTCACCTATTGGGAAGAAGAGAAGACTGTTTGGTTTTAACATGCTTCATCTTTCACAGTTATTTAATAATCTTTCAGTCAACTCTCTATGTATTCAGATTGCACATAAGATATCACCGAATCATCCTGTAACATCATTCAGGATAGAATTGTAAGAAGCTAAAATCTTTTCCCTTTTAAAATCTCTCTCAGCCAATTTCCTACTTCCTATAATTATCTTCAAAATCCTCATTCGGAAGCATTGCACCCTTCCATATATTTCAGCCATCGGCCACACCTTCTTCTCACCAACTTTATCCCTGCTCACACTGTGGCTTCAGGCAGTGCTAAGGACCTGCATAATCTTGTTTTCTGAGCCTTCTGCCTTGCCTGTGAATGATGGTAGGAAAGAGAAAACCAGGTAAACTCCAGAAATTCTTGAAAGATTTAAGCTCTGGAAAGTGTGCAGCAATTCAACATCTGCTACTTTGGTCCTCGAGTTGCAAAACAGTGCTGCTTTTCTGCCATCTGCTTGCTGGTCCAGGAGGGGGGAGGCTGCTTCTTCTCCAGTCTGTGTGATTCAGGTTGTCTTCGTGTTTTTGTTGGTATGCAGTGGGGGAAAAATTGATTGCACGCTTTGTGCATGGGCAATGCAGCGCGTGATGTGTCAGAGAGGAGAATGTGGGTCACTTTACCTGCTCGCATCTGGACAACGCACAGGGAATAAATAAGAAAAGCAAAGGCCACATGGTTACTAACATAGAAATAGCATCTATGCATCATGTGCAATTCACACAGAAGTCACACTCTGTTCTGATTTATATTGACAGGTGACTAGAGCACAATTAATTCACCACTCAGCTTGAAGGGACTTTTGCTTTGCTTAGTTGGAGTGATACAGACTGCTGCACCCTCAGGAAATGTTCAGAGGGAGGCATGAGGTCTTCATGCAGGTTACCAAGCTTCAGCCCAGGAAGATTAGTGGTGATTTCTGTCCCTCTTGATGATTTTTCTCTGTTTAGCAGAGAAATATTTTTTCTTCATATGCTATAAAAGCTTAGACTGTTTCATCCTCACCACTAAGGATTCTGTCAAGACATGCTGCCTATATGTGTAGTGACTGTGCAAAATGTCCTTGCCTAGTGCAAACATTTTGGTTTGACTCTGGCAGTAACTGTTTACCCTGAGTCACATAATGAATGGGTACTGGACAGAATATGGGATCTCCTACATGAAGATGCACTTACAAAGGGAATGTGATGGTTGCTATTCAACTAAGGGAGAGAGTTCCTGCCAGAAAGAAGTACCATCTAGACAAGATGCATTAACTTGCCCAGGCTGTTAGCATTTTCACAAAGAACTGACTCCAGACTTGACTTCCTAGGGTCTTATTTAACCCTTATTTATCAGCAGCAATAATCCATGGCTTTCAACAGAAACCTACCTAAGATTTGTAGACATGGATTAATTTCTTCTCATGCTTGAAGAAGGGAATTTTAAATTAGCAGAACTTTTCACTTTAGCCAAAAATCTTGTTTGTAGACCTTATTTGGACCATATGTTTAAATAGTTCCACAACAGAAGTAAATGGTTCTAGATTTTTCTCAAATGAAATGTTTAAATATTTAGGGATATTTCTCTTTAGAAGATATGGCAATTCCAGAATTAGTACTTGAGTCACAGATTTGAGCTTCTGAACATGGAGGACAGGAAGGGATGCTGGGGTGTTGGCACTGCAGTCCAGACACGATTGCAACTCATGGAAACATTTACAAGCTGGATTTAAACTGTCTGCATCCAGGAAACATCTTAGGGTAGTGATGGCAGAAAAATGTTACACTTATCTAGGACAGGGGTTGAATGTTTAGTAGGCTGGAGAGGAGGCTATGCTGTGACAAGTTCTTGAAGTTGCTAGTTTACAACTGTTGCAGATACACCAGCAAACTGTGATTATCCACGGACTCAGCAATTTGTGCAGTCAGTAGTGACCAAGGACAGAAGGATGTGAACTGATTTCAGAAGGCTACTGAGAGAACAGTCCTGCTTGTGGTAAGTGAGGGTGGGAAGTGGCCCCGCATACCTGTAGGTTGACTTGGCTGGGTGGCATCTCTGTGTTGCTGTCTCTTCAGAGCAAACCAGATAGTGAGTCATGGTCTATCTTGCAGTTTTTCTCTTCTATTTCTGTTTTCCCAAACTGAATCACCCATCAAGCTGCCATACACTCTGGTGTTGATGAATCGAGGTCAAGTGCAGCTCCTCCTGCCAATGGACTCTCTTCTTACAGCGCATCAGGTGAGCAGGCTGGATCCTACCTGCTCTTGCCATTAGCTGCTGGCATCACCAATGGAGGAGCAAAGAGCAGAATGAAATGGGAAGACTTTTTCCCTTACGTGGCTGACAGCCCTGACAATCTGGCTCTATACTTAAAGAAACACAAGGCATTTAATTGTAATGTCATTTTGATGTTTCTGAATAAAATCTCTCTGGAGATGAAATAGTAATCATCACCAGAGCTACAGATTAGCAACAGATAGAAAAAAATAGGCATATCGTTAAGCTTGCACACTCCTTGCTATCTCACCATTTCTCATTCAATCCTCATCTGCAAACACAAGAAGGGAATCCCTGCATGGTTACACTGCTGGGTTTGCATATAATCAGGTGTCAAAGCCTGCCTTACTTAGACCTTTTGTTCAGCTACAGTCCCTACTGGATTTTTTTTTTTTCCCCTAAGAATTGTGCTTTCACCCTTGGATAATAACATAACAAATAGCTCTTTGTCTCTTCAGGTTTGTTCATATAACTTGTATTAATATATTGACAATGTAATAAAAGAGACATACAAAGAATCCTCTTGTCTAACCCAGCTACAGCAAATACTGTCGCAATTATTGCTGATTTCAAGCACAATCTGAGGCTCCAGTGGATAAATGTGAAAAAATGCAATTTTGAAACTCAATTGTAGTAACTAAATAAGCATCAGTTTAGACTTATGAGGATTTGCTTCATGTTTAGTAAAGTTTTATTATTATTATTAGAGCATTTATCAGACAGTCTGGTGGTTAAAATGAATATTTTTAAAAGTTTTTTTTGAAAACGCTAATGACATCTTGAAAAAAAACAAAACTCAATTGACTTCCAGCAAGTTTTTCAGTGAAGCTTGCACAGATTGATTGTAAAAATAGTTTACTTGAATACAAAGGCTAGCTTCAAACAATCCTGTTGATGTTGAATTCTTTTTTTTTTTTTTTTTGTGTGTGGAGGAACTTCAATCTAGATGCTGAGGGCAGTCATATGCTTTAAATCTTTCAGAGTCATAACATGCTACTAGCTAAAATCCAGGGTCCTTTATGCTGCTTCAGGGAAGAAGAAAAAGTAATGATAAGAGTATTTTCTGCGCACAGAGATGCATGGTCCTTCCTTCTTGGGAGGACATTACTTTGTGGCACAGCTCAGAGTATTCCTTCTACCACCTGATGAAGAAAATCTCTCCTCTCCCCCCTCTATTCTCTCAGTCATATTCTGGACTCATCCAGGTAGTGCCTGAATCTTCCCTTCTCATAGCTTCATTGTGCTTCTCACTCTAACACATAAGTACACCTACTCGATCATACTCAGTGAAGCTGTCTTTCCAATAGGTCAGATTTGCTAAGTATATTCAGGTATATCTTTAATTCTGCTAGTGATGCATGCTTGTATTTTTGTCTCAAAAATTACTGTTGCTTCTCAGACATAACCTAAATGAGAGATGACTGTCAATCTCATCAACCCAAACCTACCACTACGTGGTACTTGGTAGGGAAAAGTTCTATAAAAATGTCTAGAAAACATCTCTGTAGGAAAACTAAAATACAGTCAGTAGCTAGGCCTTAATAAATCAAAGGCAACAGTGCTGACATGTAGTTCAATAGTTCACATTCCTTTTTAAGGTGCAATCTGGAAGCTGTTTGTTCAGAGCTGTTTCTGGCTCTGCCATGGTGTATTGGGTTTATGTGGCAAGGTTTTGGTAGTGGGGGGGCTGCAGGGGTGGCCTTTCTGAGCAGAGTCCAGAAGCTGTCCCATATCAGATAAGTGCCAGTTTCAGCCAGCTCCAAAGGGACCCACCACTGCCCAGAGACCAATCAGGGAGCGATGCTGGGTGGGCCTCTGGGAGAGCAAATTGAAGGAAGGGAAAAACGACTGCTGCACAACTGCAGCTGGGAGAGAGAAGTGAGAACCCCCCTGCAGCCCCCAAGGTCAGTGAAGAAGGAGGGCAGGAGGTGCTCCAGGCACACAGCAGCAGTTCCCCTGAGGCCTGTGGAGAGGCCCCTGGTGGAGCAGGCTGTCCCCCTGCAGCCCATGGGTCCCACATGGAGCAGATCTCCACGCTGCAGCCCGTGGAGGAGCCCCCGGTGGAGCAGGTGGATGTGGCCTGGAGGAGGCTGCGGCCCATGGAGAGCCCCTGCAGGACAGGCCCCGGGCCGGAGCTGCAGCCCATGGAGAGGAGCCCACGCAGGAGCAGGGGGTCTGGGGGGAGCTGCTGCCCACATGTGGGGGACCAGTACTGGAGCAGTTTTCTCCTGGGGTACGGACCCCGTGGTATGAAGCCATGTTGGGGCAGTTCTTGAAGAGCTGTTGCCTGTGGGCAGCCCCCGGATCAGTTCGGAAAGGATGGCATCCCGTGGGAGGCCCACGTAGAGTGGGGGCAGAGAGTGACGGTGAAGGAGCGGCGGAGATGAAGTGTCAGGACTGAATGCAGCCTCCATTGTCTGTTCCCATGCGCTGCTTGGGAGCAAGATGTGGAAGAGGGTGGATGGAAGGGAAGGTGTTTTTAGTTTGTTGCTGTTTTGTTTCTCACTGCTCTAGCTTGTTAGTGATAGGTAATAAATTGTATTAATCTCCCTATGCTGAGTCTGTTTTTCCTGTGATGATAACTGTTTAGTGATCTCCCTGACCTTATCTCAACACTTGAGCCCTTTTCCGTCATATTTTCTCCCCCTTTCCCTTTGAGGAAGGGGGAGTGAGAGAGCGGCTGGGGTGGAGCTCTGCTGCCTAGCTGGGTAAAACCACCACATGAATTCACAACCCAGGACAGTTTTCACAAGCTCTGAGAGACCTAAACAGTGATACCTAAACAATATTTACCTGCATCTCAAAAGCAGTAGGAAACACAGTCATTGCTCTGAAACACTTTCAAATCCACAAACAGAAACTCTTACCCATACAAGAATAAAAGTATATGCAAATTTCAGTAAAATCCTTCATTTACTGATACCAGTGGGAATTTTGCCATTGATTTCGTGGGGTTCAACTTCTCCCTCTTTGTTTTTTGGATGGGAGGATGAGAACAGAATTTGGCCAATAATTGGTGCTCCTTTGTGCAAGACATGAAGAGCTTAAGGGAATTAGCAGCCTCTAGGGCTAGTGCTGTGAATGGGCACTTCTGAAATGCAAAGATTTGTGTTTTCCCTCCCAGGCACATCTGTCAGGAGGCAGGATTATTATTGGAGGCAACTTCCATGGAAGTTAGCTTGTACAAATGGAGTTTGTGCATTAAGCAACTTTAAAAAACTGATTGGGAGTGTTGAAGAATGTTATGTGCATTAGCTTGAAGCCTCATGTCATTTTAAATATCCAGTATTACTGGTCTTGATAGTTGTAATTTCTTTCATACTACCTCACCCGTTGCTTATTTTTCAGTCTGTTAAGTGACCCATTACTTTTATTTATAAATGATTCACTTCAGGAAGAAAGATCTTTACCTTAAAAATACAGAGACGACTAAGAGTTGTACAAACTAAATTATTTTTCCTCCTCTTTATATTGGCATTGATCAGTATAAAGAGAATAAACTGAACAACTTGACAGTTTAACATTCATATGCCAAGCCGCAAATTACAGCTGGGTACATCACCACTAATTATTATTAAATTATAGGTGTCATAGATAGGTCTGTACATTCTGACCAAAAAAAAAAAAAAATTAAATAATAAAAATTGAAGAAAATAATTCAACAAGGTTTGAGATTATTGAACATTATGTGGAGACCAAACATTATTACTAATGCAAACAATTTTAAGTTAATTCATTTTTCAGCATTCGGAATAGACCTACATTTATTTTCAAAATTTTGAGGAGTTTCATTAAAGTCTTTAGAAAAAAAAAAATATATTAAAATAATCTTATTGATCTCTGTGTATCACTAAGAACTTTAATTAGAGCCAGGAATTTATTGTTTTTGTTTGTTTGTTTTGTGGAAGATGTTAAGAAAACAACAAATTATATGAAACTTGAGCTAGAAATGACTTTCCTCAGTTGTCATTTGACATTAATTCATTTAAACAACGCCTCAACTGAAAAAAAAATAAAATAATAAAAAATCAGGACATCATCCACAAACCCTGTGAACCCCTGTGTTTTTATCCAATGCCCAGAAGCTTGAGGTTCCGTAGAGTTCATGGTGGCACTGTTGGAGAGGCACGGCCTTCTGTTTGTACGGTGACGTGAACAGAGACATTTACAGCTCATGCTGCTCTGCTGGAGGTTGCATTGACCTGCCAGGTGCCAACCAGGGCTTGATGCAACTTCCAAGGTATGTTGAAGGGCTTTCTCGCTCTCTTCTGCTGGCATTGTCCAACTTCCCACACAACACTTCCATATGCCCCAACCAAGATGGAACTCTTCTGGGAAGCCAAAGTTGTGCATTCACTTTCCCATACCATGGGGGGACTAGGAAACTGGGCTGCTGACAGCATTTTCGAAAAAAAGCACCTGCTATTTTTGATTCATATGTCAGCTCTCAGAGCTCCATTTTATTTAATTAATTTTGGGCAGCTAACAGAAATGACTAAATTAAAAGAGGGAAAATCAACACATCATTTCTGCAAATCTATTGACTGATTAGCATGGGTAAAATGAGTTGCAAAAGTGAACCTCAGCTTCAGGGCACGCATCCTATCTGCCTCTTACACTTCATATTTCAAACTGAAATTCCAGTTGTTGTATATGCATTTCTCTTTGAAGCAAATAGAGATAAGCATTTTACTTTTTTATTTGGTTATTGTCTTTCTGAACACTAGAACAGGTTGCCTAGAGATTCTGTGGTGTTTCCATCCCTGGAGATATTCAAAACCAGACTGCACGCTATCCTAAGCGACCTGCCCTAGCTAACCCTGCTCAACAGTCTCCAGATGTCCCTTCTGATCTCAGCTATTCTGTGATTCAGTGATTGTGAAATGCTGCGTAGAGATGAGAAAAAATGAGATTACAGTGGCTTAAAATAGTGAAACTAAGATCCTGAGTGCATTTTGTATATGATAATTAATGGGAGAAGAAAATAGATAGCAGACCAGATTTTATAATATGAAATATTCCAAATATAGAGAAGACAGCTATTACCTGAGTCAGAGCTGTCCTGTGCTCTACCAGAGTATGCAGAAGGCTTCCGTGATGAATTTCCTACATTTTACTGCCAAATAAACTTCTTAATCAAACAGTTTCTTCCCAGACTTGGTTACTTGTTGATATTAATGGCATGTGGCTATTAAGAGCCAGACCATGTGAAGAATTTAATGTTCTCATTGAACACACAGCATAATCAGGTCACATGTTGGTTTCAGCAGTTTTGTAATGTTTTATCACATTGTTAATTTCCTGCTACTAATGATACGCTTTTGCTCTAAGTTCCTATATGATCTTGGGTGGTTCGTTCAGCATTTGTAAAAACATAATAAATGTTTTTATGCAAGTGGATGTTTGGTAGTGAGAGCTCTGTTAACAATGCAGAGTTGAGCTCTAACACTCAAATAACATTTACATCTTCTTAGAGAAGTTTTGTGGCATGTTACTAACATTTTTTTTCCCCTTTTTCTTCCCTTCCTTCTTTTTGTCCATCTTTGTCAGTGAAGAAAGTTATCACAAAAAAGCATGGGTTGTCATTTTTGATGATAGGCTTTATGTTCTGGTGAAATGTCTCTGATACATCACAACTTAAATGTCTGATTTGTTCCTTTCAAGTTTTGGGGGAATATGCAGTCATCTGAAAGTAAAAAGTTATAACCAAGAAAATACAGCTCATCAAGAGGTATATGTTTCTGCAAAATGGATACTTCTTATAAGGTGAGATTCACCTCTCTCAGCTCAAGCATCAGGAAATTGGTTGCATGTAGTTCTTGTATAAACATGGGGGAGACACAGGTGCCCATTTCAGCCCATGTTAGGTGTCAGTTGACAGTTGAACATCTTTCTGGAGTGACAGTTGAACATCTTTCTGGAGATGTTTCTGACCCTCCTGTGGCCAAACAAAGTCAAGGATGGCCGGGCTAGACACAGAAACTATTCTTAAGTGTGTAAATTAAATAAGGTAAAACCCACACTGGGAGACTAAAACAGTGATAGCTTTCTCAGCATTTCTCACAAAACAAAAACCCACCTCTTCATGATTTTTAGCCCAATTACAACATCATAGAAAAAAATAAAACTGAAGGGGATCTTTAGAGGTTATCAGTCATTGCAAGGTATGGAAAAAAAAAAAAAAGGTCTTTTCATGCAAAAAATTTCTTCGAGCATCATACAGCTACAATGGTGCTGTTTTTGTGACTTCCTTTGTTATTACAGAAATGAAAAGCCTCAGACTTGAATCAGTGTCTTGTTGTCCTACTTGCTGTACAGATAGTAAGTTGATGAAGGTTTGTCTCCTGATAAGCTCACGAAGTGTAATACAAGAGACAATACAGCTGCGTGGAGGGAGTTATAAGGAAAAAAATGAAAAAAAAAAAAAAAAAAGATAGTCATCATATTAGACAGCGGTCTCAACAAACTAACTGGCAGTTGTCCAGGATTGTTTAAATTTTAGGGCATCAGGACAAAGGAAAACAATAAATTAAATTTAAGAATACAAGTATCAAACATCAGGGGAGACATCAGAAAAAGGACAAGGTCTTGTTTTCCAAAATATAGGGAAGGGCTGAGACTGGTATCACAGATCAAGGGGAACAAACCTTAGATGCAAATTAGCTTCAAGGTTAGTTGGGGATGCAGAATAAAATGAGCAAAGAATTCATCTTCCTTTATGTTTGATGCAATAAGCAAGGAAGTGTTGATGAAGTTTAGAAAGAGTAGTGCCAAGGTGAAGAGGTTAGGTTTAATAATGTGCAATATTGTATAATATTTTCAGCTCTGTAAATGCACTGGAGAAATATTCAGGAGCTGTAAAAAACAAACAAACAAACCAACCTGAAAGTACCTGATACACTGTTTTTAATTTAATTTGACAAGTACCTATTATACTGTCTTTAATCAGAAATGTGTGATAATCCGATTGTGGGTTTGTTGGGACACATTTTCATTTCTTTTATTGTTTCAATTTTTTTTTTTTTTATAACTAAAGGTATACAGATGCCAGGTTTTATACTTTATTCTGTATCTACTCTGTTGATATCTAATCTGTTTACTGCACAGGTGTTGAAGCACTGGCCCAGAGATTTTGTGGTGTCTCCCTCTTTGGAGATCTTTACGAGACTCCTGGACATGGTCCTGGGCAACCTGCTCTGGGTGGCCCTGCTTGAGCAGTCAGTTGGACTAGATGACCTCCAGAGATCCCTGCCAACCTTGAACTTTCTGTGATTCTGTGAAATATGGCCTTTTTTTTTTTTTTTTTTTTAATAATACTTTAAGGTTCTGAAATAGATAACAGTTTTACGTTGGATAACTGCAATGAAAAACACAGGTGCCTGTCCCAAAGAGCTTGCAAGTTGCAGAGCAGCCATAGAATCATAGAATTGCCTGGGTTGAAAAGGATCTTAAAGATCATCTAGTTTCAACGCCCCTGCTCTGGGCAGGGTTGCCAACCACTAGAGCAGCTGCCCAGAGCTGCATCCAGCTTGGCCTTGAATGCCTCCAGGGACAACCACAACCTCTCTGGGCAACCTGTTCCAGCGCCTCACCACCCTCTGAGTGAAAAACTTTCTCCTAATATCTAACCTAAATCTCCCGTCTTAGTTTAAAACCATTTCCCCTTGTCCTATCACTATCAACACATGTAAACAGGCGTTCCCCCTCCTGTTTGTATCTTCCCTTCAAGTACTAGAAGGCCGCAATGAGGTCTCCCCGGAGCCTTCTCTTCTGCAGGCTAAATAAGCCCAGTTCCCTCAGCCTTACTGCATAGGAGAGGTGCTCCAGCCCTCTGATCATCTTAGTGGTCCTCCTCTGAACCCATTCCATCCTTCTTGTGCTGGGAGCCCAGGCCTGCATGCAGTATTCCAGGTGGGGTCTCACAAGAGCAGGGTAGAGGGGGACAATCACCTCCCTCTCCCTGCTGGCCACCCCTTTTTTAATGCAGCCCAGGACATAGTTGGCCTTCTGGGCTGCAAGCACCCACTTCTGGCTCATGTCCAGCTTCTCGTCCAGCAGGACCCCAAAGTCCTTCTCCACAAGACTGCTCTCAAGTTCTTCTCCCAGTCTATATAAATACCTGGGATTGCCTCAGCCCAAGTGCAACACCTTGAACTTGGCCTTGTTGAACCTCATTAGGTTCTCATAGGCCCACTTCTCCAGCCTGTCCAGGTCCCTCTGGATGGCATCCTGTCCCTCTATTGTATCGACTTCCCTCTGTTGTATCAAGCCATGCATCACGCTGATGTCAAGTCTTGCTACAGACGAAACATGTTTACATTCGTATTCTGAGGAAGCCTATGAGTTGTATTCTGCACTTGGGTACCTCAGAGCTGAAATACTTGGGAGGACAGCTGTAGCCCAGCTGGGAACAAAATGGGGATTTGGACAATGGGGAGGCTGGGAAGCCCAGAGCCTGGTGGTGAAGGGGAGCTGGCAGCAAAGAGAGTGCACTGCCCATGGATCATGGAAATACAGTTCAGTATATGCACATCAGAGTGGGGTGCCTGTACCCCAAAGTGTTCTGGTCCTGCAACAGAGTAAGGATGATTGGTCCCAGTTTGAGGCTTTTCCTTTTGGATTTACATGAGTGAAACCAGTATTGCATAGTGTGTAACTCCAAGAGGAAAGGTGAGTTTTCTGAATGTAGTGAATCTGAGGCCCAGGGAATGTAAAAGAGAAAGGTTTGCTGTTAAACAGCTTTTCAATGATGTAATGTTGTCTGTTTCCAGGAGAATCAAGTAAAAACAAAAGAATGATTCCATCCATACAGATATGGATGACAAGTCCACTTGTATGGGGACTGGAGAGAATTTTCTGCCTTAAATGAGTTGAAAAATCAGTTGAAGGGTATGGAGTGAAATAGCCATTTAGCTTCTCTTTTTGGCATAGTGAAATTGTGATTTCATATGGATTATGTCAGCTAGAAGGGTAATTATCTGAGGTAAATATCATCTAGTGAAAGCTCTTGGTAGGTTAGGAATACTGATGTTGGTATGAGAAACTGGTTTCCTTTACTCTAAATGATTTCTTATGCTATGTTCAGCATTGCTTTAGTCTTGCAGAAGATGCATACCCACCCTCATACCTCACAGCATCAAGGAGACTCGAATACTGCATCTAGACCTTGAAGTGATTTAATGATAAAAATAAGCTGAATGATGGTAACCAAACTGCATTTTATTCTGATGTCCAATGTTTACATTATTAAAAAAAATAAAAAGCACTGAAAATATGTGTAAAAATATGATATAGTGCAGCTGAAGATTAAATTAGGCATTGGTTATGTTTTCCATGTCTGGGTATTCAGCATCAGGAAGCTCCATAGAAAATGTCACTTTTGTGGGACTGCAACAAAGAGGGAGAAGGTGCTAAACTATTTTTAATTCTTCAACTATTCCCACTAAAGTAAGTAACAATCAAATGCTTATAATGATATTGACCTACTTGTGAAGTGCTTTGGGATACGTATTATTATTCAAATGCTGTGTTGTTATTATTTTTATTTCATTTTAATTACATTCTGTCATGTGCAAAACTTATAAAACATCTAAATCCTCAGTGTAACATCTCCCTGCTTGTTCTCTGCAGAGCAGCACCTGATTTTTGTAAAGGCAGAGCAAAATATTTTCAGACACTTTTGAGTCAGAAGGTAATAAAACATATCACAGTATAACAAAGTGTCTTTTATTTTTTCCTCCTCATTGTTAAAAATAAATGATCATATGGATTGATAGGGGACACAGAAAAAAACTTGTGAAAATTGACTTGGGAATAATTCCCATTATGATGAAACACCTTTGCTTGAGCTTGGCAAGGGGAAAACAAGGTTGTAGGTGCTCAATCGCATCAGTTAAAATCTGACTAGAATCCCTTCAACACATGTACCGTGCCCTACATGATAATCAGGCTTAGATGGTTTTCATTAATTAGGAGTTTGGGCAAGGACTGGGGTTTGTTCTTGGAACAATTTGCTCAAAAGACACTGTATATTACTCATATTCATAATTCTCTTAGGCCTGAAGCCCTGTCTAAATATAGAGTTTGTACTGCTTTAAACATGCAGGTTCATTGAAAGTAAAAGTGCAGGTCACATTCCACCTTCTCCCTTGCAAACGCACCTATAATGATATAAAGTGATTATATCAGCAACCTGGGCAACCTGCTCTAGGGAACCTGCTTTGGCAGGGGGGGTTGGACCCAAATCTCTTGAGGTCCCTTCCAACCCCTACAATTCTGTGATTCTGTGATATCAGGATAGTTGGTTCCAGTGCAGAAAGGGAAATGAACAAGCTATACTGGTATTATAATACATATGATTCCATCTACACTGAAGGTTCAAACAGTCTGTGCACAATGTTTAAAAATAAATCACATCCTTAACTGAAACAGTTGAACTGATAGGAAAACAGTTTTGATAGGAAATCTATTTCAGCGTAGGTTTTTGTTCCCTGAACAACAACAGCAGCAGCAAGGTACTGTGGAGGGAATCAAATGTTGGACTATTGCAACACCACTGGTACTACTGGTGAACATACCACTGATTTTAGCTTACTCAGAAAACACTTGGAAAAGGTTTAAATGAAAGAAAAAATACTTCCCTTCCTTCCTTACTGTCAAAACTATAAAGATAGGCTACTAGTGCTGTCTTCAGGAACCAAAATAATTATTCTGATTTTTGAGAGCTTCTGTGGACATAATATTTAACTTACTGACCCATTTCAGTCACCTCAAGACAAGTTCAATATTATGAGGAGTTGTGATCTTTTCTCAGCACACAAGGTATTGCTGTAAATTTTTGGAAATCACAATGCCACTGATCCTTGAAACACCTAAAGAATGTGTATTACGTTTGCTGATTTAATAGATTATGACCAGCCAACATGACCTTCTACAGAGCACAGGTCAGAGAATTACATCCTTGTCGTGCCTTTTCCTCATTCAGCAATTTCTTCTTCATTAGGGAGTGTTGTGAAAAAAAAGGATAAAATAGTTCCTGAAATGTAATATATTAACAGGCAAGTCAACAGCAGAAGTATCATCAGCTCTACAGGTCTGCTTTCTTTTATCTGCATAATTTTTAAAGGTACCACAACAACTTCGTCTTGTTATTTTGCAAACTCTGATTG
Source organism: Cygnus olor (assembly GCF_009769625.2). Classification (NCBI taxonomy): domain Eukaryota; kingdom Metazoa; phylum Chordata; class Aves; order Anseriformes; family Anatidae; genus Cygnus; species Cygnus olor. The sequence continues at coordinate 18,306,618 of NC_049171.1, forward strand.
ACACTGATTCAATTAAAAAAAAATAAAATATTCAGGGTCATGACTTTGAATTAAAAGGAATACTAGTGCCATTTTGTTTGTTCATTTCCATATATATTTCCTAACATTTAATGCATCTATTGCTTTAGTCTCTGAAATGTGGTAGAAAACTAACATATGTTTGTGTGCGTGTGTTTGTGCACGTGTATTTATTACCACAAATTGCCACTGGAAGGAAAACCTGCTCAAATTTTGTCATTTGTTTTGATTTTTTAAAATACTTTTCCAAAAGTGCTTCTTTTCTGAGGATCTTTCTGTTCCTGCTTTTCTTTGGAGATATGTTATTAATAATTTTTGTGCCTAATGAAATCAAGTTAATGGGGCTGATAGAACCAGACAGACAAATTCAGATCTTTTCTGTAATGACTGTATAGACTCTAATGAAATTTCCTTGGACGATCAGGACTAGGAGCAGCCTGTTTCCTGATTCTTGCTGCTCATGTGTGCCCTCTCAATATGTGGTGGGCAAAGGTTTAACATTTAATCAACTATTAGACTTGTGCTTTTATTTTCTGTTAATCTGTTTAAATTGTTTTTGTTTTCTTTATTCTGTTCATCTGATCTCTTCAAATCTTCTCCCCCAGTGGCTGTGAAATGAATGCATAGAGGTATTCTATGAAAACACTGTCCTCCTTTTCAAACCTGAAGAAATAAATTAATGGGATGAAAACCTCTTATTAAAAATAAAGAAATAAATAAAATTACTCTACCCCTGCTTTTCCTAAACAGACTCACTCACCTGCATCTGCTAATAATAGTCCTGGTTTTCCCATCATGCCTTCTTACAATTCCCACCTCCTATCTTGTATATATGTATACATTCAGGCTTTTCATGCTGAGAGACAGGACTGAATGAGCATTGACACCAGCCTGTACAAAATACATTTTCTTCTTAACAATACCCAGAACTGCAGAGGAGTTGGGAGAAGGACAAATATAAGTCTGAGATTATAGTCTCCAAGCACATGGACATTATTGTCTATACTAGTCTTATTAAAAGCCTCGAGTTACCCATATAACCAAGATTAGATGATCAGACCCTAAATAAACTGAAATGTTGGGGCATGCAACATTTTACCATTTCAAATATACCTCTGCGTATGTACAAAATCTGCATTTTACAGATACCAAGACCAATAGATAAAATATACAGAATAGCTGTTCAAATAGCAGCTTTTCTGCTGTTTGACCTAAAATGTGTCACAGGAAAAGACATGTACAAAACACACATTTTCACTTTACATTTTTAATGTATCCTGCTGACTGCATGTTGCACATCCTGCGATAGCACTTGCATTGAAATCAACACAATGAAATGTGATGTGTCAGATCAACAAAATGAACACCACTTCTCCATGTGTAAAATGAAAAGGCATGCAGAAAGTTTATGCAGAAAGAATTGACAAAACAGATAATAAATTATATTGTTTAGGGTATCTTCTGTCACTGATAACAAAAGAGGTGGATGGGGCATCAAATAGTAATACGTCTTTTTATTTCTAGGTCATTTTTACATCTTACAATAACCATTACCACTACCAGAAAAAAAAAAAAAAAAAAAAAAAAAAAAAAAAAGATACATTATTTTTTAAGACAATAAAGGATTTTGTCTTTCTTTTTTCTACACATTTTTTCATGGCCACTTTGCAGGTTATATTTGTTTGCCTCATTATGGTTTTATTGTCTTGTTGAGTAACATGGGAGAATATATTATATTCTATGCATAAACACTGGTTCTGTTTTCATCTGGTAAAATAAAATGGTAATTCCATTTAATATTAACTACATTTGTTTGCAATTATAAAATATATATTGCATACTTTCTTGCCTTAAAAGCACTTCACAAAATTTTCAGAAATGAAAGCGCTGTAGTTATTCTTACTTTCTGCTTACACAGAATTCCTCAAAATATCACCAGTGACATCACACTGCCAAAGAAAATATAATGATTTAATACCCATTTTTAGCTGGATATTGGTGGTGTTGTTTTGAACTCTAATGTTAAATGCACTTCCTCCTTAGAACACTAAAAGAAGAACAAGTAAATTAATCAAAGTATAGGAACATGTTACTTCTTAAAGCCTTGAAAGATGTACTATACATTCTTCACACTTGAGAAACAACAAGGAATTACATGGTTTGCTCCTTCAAACTAAACTAATCTTAAAAAAAAATAAAAATTAAAAAAAAATCACAAAACTGGAATCCACTCTCAGTACAGACTTTTATACTTCTGCACAAAACGAGGACTAAACATTCTTAAAAATACTTCTGGAGAAGGCACATTGGTATTTAATATTTGCCCCGACAATGGGTTCACTTGGCTAAGCATCACTGAGCATCAATGTATAAATCGTGCACTCTTATTCAGAGCCACTGCATTTCCACAATATAAGTGCATGAGACCACATGCTGGTATTCTCCACAAAAGTCACTTGTTATTTAAATCAGAACTACAAACCTGCTCCCTCACCTCCCCCTCTCCAGCCCCTAGAGGGGCATATTCTCATTAACATTCTTAATGTTAATTGGAATTACATGTGCACATCAAGAGAAGAATACACCTCCAGATGCGATATTTGCAAGCTTCATATTAAACCAAACAGTGTTGAAATAAAACACATCATTGAACATACAGTCCTGTCTTCATATTGAGCAGTAATAGATGTTTTTATATAGAAAAACAGGTCTTGCATGCAGACAAAAATGAATTCCACGTAATACAACAGTAGCCTCCATTACTATAAGACTTGATCTTGCCGTTTCTTGCTAATGTGAAAAATCCTGCTGCCTACGATGTACATTTAGGCTTATGATCCAGCACACTTTTCTGTAATGGAAATTAGGTGCAGATCTGAATCATTTTAAAATGGTGACAAGACAGCATGGCTTAGATACACTTGTTCAGAAAAGGAACTATATGGTTTAGCGCAAAACATAAATTTGAAAAATTGCAAGTTAGTGCCTGTATTTTCTAGCCTCCTGAAAATAATGATTTTTTAAATAAATATCATAATTTGTGGAAATATAGACCTTTCAGAAGTAAACCAGTAAAATATATATAAAAAGTAAAAACAAAACAAAACAAACACACACACACACAAAAAAAAAACAAACCACCAAACGCCCATTGCATTATTCTTTTTCCGTTTACAGTATTTTTTCAGTTTTAATTCTGTTTACACTAAATTCTGTAAGGTTTCTGTTTGCAAAATGTAAATGAAGACTAGATTAGAAGACAGTGTGATCTGAAATCTGGAAAGCCCGAACAGATTAGTTTAATCTTTGCAGCAAATGCATGCTGGAATAGTGTTTTCTTTACTGAGTCTTTCCACTTCCATATAATGAGAATTTTCTATTGTTAGTTTTAAGCAATTCAGTCAACAAACCATGATCATCTCCAACACATTTAGATAAAAATACTGTCCAAGAAGCAAGGGTCACGTTTGACTCAAAAGGCATAAACTGAGGTTTCATTCCTTTGACAAGTCTCTCCTAATATGATTACAGAAACATAAATTGAAATAATGTCAAATTCTACTAGAAGTCATAATAAATAAAACCATATGCTGAAGCTTCGCAGCTTGTATTCTCCAAGCCTAGAAAACAGACATACAAGTCAGGCAATATCAAGGAAAATGATGTTGGAGCTAAGGAAAATATTCATTTACTAATGATCTTTCCTCATGTAATGACATGCTAGGTTTTAGCCCCAGACATCTTGGAAGTGCTCATGTAAAATCTCATTTGCCTATTCTTCCTTGCAAGCAGAGATGGTCATCAAAACAAGACCAGTTGGGGAATAAGTAAAGCAAGTGTCACATCTATCATGCTAACTTAGAAGAAGACAGAAGAGATGTTATATCAGAATATTTTTAAAAAAGCAAAAAGCAATCCCCTCCCCATACTGAAATAATACACTAAATGCGAGATTTCAGGTATGTTGCAGTTACAAATGCATAGAAATGAGGAAAACAAACAAACAAAAAAAAGCCTTTCTAGGTCATCTAGTCCATCCATCTGCTGGAGTAAGATCACTCCCTACAATACACATGCTAGAGCTTTTCTCAGTCTGATTTTAAATGTCTTCTTTCCATCTGTTCAATTTGACCTTACCTATTTCATCTTGTGTAGTTAAAATGGCTGCTGTATAGTGCAATAATTCAGGGCAACATCTAAAAATTAAAAAAAAAAATAAATCAGCATGCAAAAGTCCTCTTATCCTTGGTGCAGCTAATTTTGAAGCTATGTTTACCCACACTAGATCAAACTGGACAAACGATGCCTATAAGACTGTGCCGTCTGCGTGCGAAGCGTCATCTTTTACTGTATCATATGGATTAGATCCCGAGCTAATCAGCCAGATTCAGAGCTGAACTGCTTTGGGTCCATCTTACAATGCAAATATTGGGGGGTGGGGCATGTTCAACTGAAGTCTTCTGCGTTTAATGAGTTGCTTTTTCCATTCTTATTAACTAAAATACTTTAACCACTTTGGTTTTTTAAACTTAAACAATGATATTAGACGTAATCGTTATTTTATTAACATTTTTCTCCAAGGATTTTTCTTTCTGATTAAGAGTACTTTGCAATTTCAGACAGTATGATGGATGCTACTCTTCTATGACAAGAATTTTAACAGCCCTTCTTCAGCACTCAATGCACACCCAATTATGCGTCTGAGCTAGTAACCTTGAATTTATGTTGCCATGGCGACAAACTGGTCATGCATTATGGATTATCATTGAAATTCTACACCCCTACCTAGCATAATGAGAGTTGGGGACTTAATCAAATCAGCCATTCTGTGTGACACAAAGTGAAGAACTAGCTCTTATTGTTCCGAGTCGAGAAAGGAAGCAGGCCTGATGGAGTGGCAGCTGCAGTGCCGCAGCCTGATAGATTGCCCTTATATACATTTGTGAATGTATAGACAGATGGTTTTCAATGCCTGGAATTTCTGGCTTAGGAAGCAGCTGTTCGGGTAACCTCTGCCGTCTCACCTTGTTGTCATGGAGCAATGCACTGAGGCTGAGAATGTGGACGGCTACATTGATAATCCAGCTGAATTTAGGCGGTGTAGCATCCCTCTTTTATCCTAGGGCTGCAGGGCTGGAAGGAAGGCAGGGCTGCCATGGGGGAGTGCTCCCGCAGACCACAGCATCCTCCAGAGCAGAAAGGGACAGACCAAACGGTCACAGTAAACCGTTCCGGGGGATTTAATCTACTTTGCATCTCCTCCACTGTCTTGAAATCAGAGCCATGGGACGGCACGCTCTTCTTACGCCATTCAGGCATCAGTAAAGGCAGTCAGGTTTCAGGTTGCCATACCGTGTTTTGTTTATGTCCTTTGCTGAGAGAAAACACCAGCTCTGCTGAAGTCAGAGATGAAGATGGTTCAGTGCCAGAACAAAAAACAAACCAAATGGATACAATAAATCAGCAACCATTATACACTTCTTGCCTGCTAGGCTTCTTTTCTGCCTACCATTGAAATTTCTGTCTCTAGTCTGAGATATTGTAGGAAACTACAGGAACTGATGGGAGCTCATGAACTTTTTTTTTTTTTTTTAATTAAAATAATAGGAAAACTGAAGCAATTTCTAGGAGAATTGGGCCATAATAAATATTTATAAAGCTCAAATCTTTTTAGTGTAAGGACATGAGTATTTTGTTCTACAACAAAAGGATGATGATCTATGTAGTGTTACTGATTTGTTCTTTTGCCTATTTTAAATGACTATAGTAGTAACAGCATTGTTTTTCTCTGCTTACTTCCCCATCTGTCAAAGCTTTAAACCTTCAAAGCTTCTGATTCCTCATAGACATACACTTATTTAAAAATCCTTACTTTTCAAAAATCTTGATTAGCCAATTATTCTGCATCACCATTATATTTTGGAAGTCTAGTCGTTGTTACTAGAATATATTTTATTTACTTATTCATATGTATAAGGCGACCATTGCCATTGTTTCTGCCCAGGGTGCACTATGTGTCTGTCAGCCTTGCCATGACAGATTCACTAGATCTGTGATTTCAAAGTGTGCATTCTTCTCTCAGAATAAAACCTGATATCACCATAATGTTTCAAAGAAATACTTTATTTTGCTTCTAACTGCTTCATTGACACCACTTTTCCTTCCACCAAACCGTCTGTGTTTGTGTTTTGATGTATAGACTGTATATCATACATATAATGAGATTTAATTCTCAATGTATGTGCAGGAAGTGAATATTTGAGCAGGCTTTTAAAACAAACAAATGTGCAGACTATATATAGAGGAGCCTTGACTAATTTCCCCTTTTCTATCTAAATATATATCAATCTCTTTACTTACTATCTGTCGATTTATCTCTCAATCAGTATGCATACATTCCTCACCTTCTGTGCTGTTGCTACTCCAAAAAGAGCCACTGCTGTCCTGCATTGACCACGAGATTGCAGTAGCTCCACAGAAGGTTTTGCAGTCTGTCCACTAATGGTTTGTGAACTGAAACGCCCCAGGAAGGCCTGGGCATGAGAGACTGTATGCATTGAGGGGCTGAGGCTGGCTGTGGGGTTCATCCTGCAAGATCTCTTCCAGCTAGAGTCAAGGATGGTGCTCAAGAAAACCCTTGGAGGTTTATTCTTCTAAGAAAAAATCGTGTCCTGCCAATAAATCTGTGTTTTCAGCACACCTCATCCTTATCAGTACAGTAGATTTCAATTGCTATTTGGCTATTAAAGTACATCATGGCGCTTTCAGAATTCCTAGAGTTCAAATACGTTTGTTTGCTTGCTTGTTTGTTTTGTTTTGTTTTTTTTTAACAAAGTTACTTCCTCAAAATTCTTCACTCACACAAAACTGTCCTTAATAGCACTGATTATTTGTCACAGAGTAAGGAAGAAAATTCAGAGCTAGAGACGGATGGACTAAATAAATAGATTAATATCATTGTAATCTTTCTGAATGAAAAGAGTGAATGAACCTTTTTCAATTTTAATTTACAGGGCCATAGATTTCCTTGTGTTTATAAATTTAAGCCAAACCCTTAAATCTGATGTTAGTGTCAAGTTTACATTACTTAAATTCAATTTATTATGGTTGAGTAGCATTTATTGTATGGGCATTTTGGAAAAGGATGTTACAGTTGAGTCTAGCAGAGTGAGCCAACAAAAATACTAGCACATTAGAGAAAAATAAGAAATGAGAGAATACAGAACACAGGAACAAGGAAATAAGTGCCTTCTTCTCTTTAAAAGCATTCCACAAGAAAGAAGGGAAGATTTGCAGAACATTTTTCGTTATGTGTTTTAAAGAAACAATTTTTAATAGGGTATGCTAACTTCAAATATAGTGTAACGGGATATTGAGGAAAATGTTATTAGGCTAAGAATGAATATTTGGGCACAACACTTGATTTATGATTAAATTACATGTCTCAAGGAATAAAGAACTGCATGCAATACTATTCCTAATATTAACAGCAAAGGAAACTATGCAACCTTTTTTTAGGTTAAGCAGAAGCTTTTCAAGGAAGTACTTCTTTTGATTTCAGTAAGATTATTATCAGGAGTAAGTTTTTACTTAGTATTACGCAAGCTTCCAGAGAAAAATCTGAATATCAAAAAGTATTTGAAGTTTCTGAAACATAACATTGTAATTAACAGTAAAAAATAAAACTATTTATTTTAAAATAATGATAAAAAAAAAGCTGACAATGAGATTTCTGACTTATCGTCACTTTATCCTAACTTGCTGACAAAATCTGTATCTGGAAATAAGCTATAAGAATATCCTTAGAAACTTCAAACCTGTCAGATTTAAAATGCTGTCTTTTGACCTTTTTTTTTTTAATCATAGAATCATCCAGCTGAAGGAAAAAAAAAAAAAAAGACACCTTTTTGGCATACTGGATATTTTTTTCTTGCACCTTACGAAAAGGAGACAGAATTTTAAATTTTAGTTTACTACTTTTATTTTTTTCCCACGTTAATCCTGTACTTTTTTTGCAGGTGTGAGAAAATCCATATAAATATGCATTATATGGGGGCGTGCAATCATTTTACAGTCTTCTTTCTGTTGTTGTATGGACCACCAGTAGTTTTGTGGCCACAGGCTGAGAAGTCTCTCTGGTGTACGAATGGTTCACCTCTGTGCTGATCTTGGCTGTGGGTCTTCACTCAGTACAAGGAGGCAGAAGAAAGGCTGCTCTTCCCACCCAGTTCCTGAGAAACATGTCCATTCTAATGTTGTGACAGCCAAATTGTTAGTGTTTTAAGAATGAAACGTAGTATATTAAATGCTTTAAAACTTCCAGGTTTTTCAAAGCAATACAGGGAAAATATGCCTTTTTGCCAGTTTGGAACAAGAAGATCAAAGCTGCAAAGCTGCATACAGTCATACAGGATACGGATTATTTTGGAAGATCAGGGTTTGAGCAAAATGCTGTTTCCATTTCTGAGAGGCCATGGCAGTGTACTAGTAACTACAGGTCTGCTTAACGACCCTCTCTCAGCCTTAGAATATAAGCCCTCTCATTTTACTAAAATTCACCCATTTTGTCACAACCAGTGGAGCCAGCTGATATGCTTCCCTTCACTGTGATATGCATTTAACCACAAAAGTCAGATGCTTGGGTAATGAGAACATTTTTATAATCCCTGGTACCAGCATGCTCATTTACAGGATCTGACTGGTATGCTCACAAAACCTTTTTGTTGTCACACTGAGAGGTTTCATTCCTAACTGGAGCTCAAGCTGATCACAAAATTCAGAATTTATGAGTGGTGGGTGTCCCCGACAGCAGGACACCCACCAAAATAAAGTATAAATTGTCTTATTTTGTGCATGCATGTGTGCAAGACATTTAAGGTGGTAACCTAAAAGACCCCTCTACCCTCAAATCTTTTGAAGAGCAATTTAATATCTAAGTATTTACTAGCATTATCCAAAGTGCTGTTGAGAGTCTCTCTTATTTCAGTCTGCTTGGGTAGTGTTTTGGTTCTACTGAATTTTGCTCAAAGCCATGTATGTACCAGGAGCCTGAAGGGACTAACAAGCCTAACTAACCCTGTCCCTTCCCATGGGCCCAGGACCCCATTTCAACCCAGCCTAGGGCCATCAGTCCCTGCCACAGCGAGGTTTGCTCCTTGGCCGTGCTGCTCACTGAAAGCACGCTCTCCTGCTCTCTTGCACTCAGAATTCACAGCGGTACAGAAAAGTACAACTTCCTGTTTTTGCATTTTTTTTAGCTTAGCAGAATCCTTTAATATCTATATAGACCGGTATGTTGCATATTTACTAACTTTTAGTTTCTATGGAGGTATGGTAAATTGAGACACATGAAATTGTGCATAAACATAATTTACTGCTTTGGGCACCCAGGATCTGAATGTGTGAGCATGAACTTCTCAATAACAAATATGCATACTCTTTTGGACACTTTTCTTTCCTTGGTAAATACTCAAACTTGTATCTTTTATACATATATATATATGTATATATATATATATTTTTTCTTAAGTTAGTCATGTGCTTAAGGTACAAATATATCTATGTAATTACATGCACAGTAAGATGCTACAATAAAAGCAACTGGATGGGGGAAATATAGAAAGGAAAAGCAGTTCCATGGCATATCTGCCTGTGGGCTGGGCTCATGCCACAGGTGAATGTAAGTGCCTCCATGAGTGTGGCCTTGCCAATGGTGCTGGCACCTCACTAGCCTCTCTCTCAGCTTGTCCCTAGCCACCTATGCTGATTTACGCCCACTCAGTTTTTGCTCTAGAAGGTCAAAAGCTGTTTTTTGGAGCAGAGATATTGTCAGGTAGGAACTAGATTGAAGCTTTACTGGCAACCTGCAGAGACAAGAGGTCGCTCTTAAAAAAAAAAAAGAAAAGAAAAGAAAAGAAAAGAAAAGAAAAGAAAAGAAAAGAAAAGAAAAGAAAAGAAAAGAAAAGAAAAGAAAAGAAAAGAAAAGAAAAGAAAAGAAAAGAAAAGAAAAGAAAAGAAAAGAAAAGAAAAAAAAGTAATTCTTTTGGGGTAAATTTGTGGTACATGAGTTTTTGATACTAGGGTATGTATGATAACTTAAATATTGCAGGAAGGTACCAGCATATTCACTGAACAGCCAATATATCTAGACTTGCTGCCACACATTTAACAATTCTCTCGGGTTGGGGGGGGGGGGGGAGGGAGGGAAGGGGGGCGGGTGGGGCTAAAAGTCTGCAGTGATACTGTGGAAAAGGGGCAGTTTGGGATGTTCATTTAATCTGGAAATAGCTTTTATAAGCTGGAGGAGGTATGTCCCTGAGGTTAGTCTCTGCCAGATCAACCGTGTGTGCTCTGTAGCCCTCTCTGAGGCAGCATTACTTTTTACTTTAAAACTCATAAGAGAAAGCCAAGCAGGACAAGCCTGTGGATAGTCTGAGGCAAATGCTTTACAGTGAATGATATGGTGACAGCAGGAGAACAGTTTGAGCAACACTCCTTTTTACTTACACTTCACATGAGGAACATTAGACACTTCTAATTATTTGGCCATGGTTCTTTATGAAACAAATTCTCCAATTTTACAGTGTAATTTGATAGGAAACACCTATGTCAATTATTATCAAAAGTTTTCTTTTCAGGCAAACTTTCTTCCAATGAACTAAGAAGAATCTTTCAAAGTAACATCTGGAGACGAGAAGCTGCCAGAGTGGCAGTGCCTAGTGGCACTGAGAGTCATGCCACTTGTTTAGATGCGTACTAGTAACCCAATGGATTAAAAAAAAATGTGCCCCCTGCCAGTTATGAATATTAATAGCTATATTTTTCTACAGTTGTAATCCTGAAGAGAGTTAGATCAGCTAGGCACAAATACAGAATCTTAGCCAGCTTTAGCACCAGTACACACTGCTGTGTAATTCACTGGCATGCAAACACACTTAGATAAATACGTTGACATTGCTAAGATTTAGTGTGCACAAAAGAGACCCCTTGGTACACTAATAACAAATAAAGCTGAGTGGCATTAAACATGTCACTTCTACCAGAGCTCAGCATGTGACACCCATACACGTTTCCTTTCACACTACATTATTATCCCTTCTTCCCTGGCAAAGCCTCTCCCAAACAGATGTTAATTCAAACGGTAAGATACTTGCATATCTCTGCAAAGTGTCAAGTGAGCATTAAGGAAATGAAAATAATGTAGACTGTACAATAAGAATTACATGGTAGACTAGATTTTAAATACCAGATTTATACAAAAGCATTATTGTTTCATGTGAATAGGCAATTAAATACGGTGATGCAATGAATGAACAAATGTAGATACTGGACTTCTATTACACACTCTCACTCCTACCTAACCATATAAGTAATGTGATACAATAAAGGCTTTTATTTCATATACAATGACAGAGCTTAAATAATCAGGCCAATTTTTCTTACAGACAACTAACATGTTAAGTTGGGAAACAGATACACAGAACTTTTCTTGGGGAAATAAAACAAAGAAGATTTTTTGGAATATCTTCAAAAGATGAAGAGATGCCCAGAAAAACAAAAACAAAAACAGTCAAGCAACAATCTTATGCCTCTATCCTGTAAATCAGTCTGTTTTCATGGGGTTTTCCTTTTGTAAAAAGCAAGTGCTTAAATATTTTATGTTTTTTATATAATAGATATAATAAAATACAGAACCCACAAAAGGAAAGAATAAAGTCTGAGAAATACCATGCTAACCTTTCTTGCAAGCAAGTTGCCTGTGACTTTATCCGTCAGAGGTTCCTTTGCCTGGATGGTGGGTACGCATCTCCTTTGTCACCAACAATGGAGTCACAGCACTAGCCTGAATGCAACTAGCCCAAGGAGAATGCAGTCTGCTTCAAAATGCTTCCTCTCTCACTTGCAAAAACTGGTTAAAGCTTGTACTGTGTGTTGTACATCAGCCCCTCTGAGGCAAAGTATGGAGTTTGAGGTCTCCACACTGTCCTAGCAATGAGGAGATTATGGCAAAGGTTCAGTGCTCATAGTTTTTCAGCAGGGATGTTGAAAAACATTGAGACCCCTCCTAGAGGGATGCCCACAGGGAGGGAGATCTGACCCAAACCTCACTCTCTTGTGTTCTCCAGGTAAAATATTTCATTTTCAAGCTGCTTTTCCAAGCTTGTAAGGGAAGCAGTATTTATATTTCAAAACAGCTGTGTACCCTACCTAAATAAAACTCTCCATCTCACACCCAGTTCTCCCCTGGGGGAGGAAAGGAACCACAGGCCCTGGCAGGAGCAGTTTATGACAGGTTTAGGTCAGGACTCTCTTTAAAAGCTAAGCAGACAATAATTCCAGGAGCTATCCTGGCTCTCCCAAGGAAGGAGACACATGTTTATATGCCATATTATATCCCTGAGTTCATTTTTTTTTTTTAATAAGCATCAGAACCATGGGATTACTCATGTCCTTCCAAATATGAAATGCAGTACATAAAAAAAGCACAGGTCTTTAAACAATGCACTTTGTTTGCACACTTCACTTAATTGCTACTTTTCCTGTCCTGGGAGGAAAAATCTCATTTTACATTCTCTTTCCACAGTATTTAACTTTGATATAAATATGTGCAGTCCTCATGTTAGGTTTTTTCCTTAACCAGAAACAGTTGGCTGGAGCATAACTTAAATTGATTTTTTTAAATACAGAATATAATATTATGTGCTATTATACAGTAAAAGAATTGGCTTGTGTCTCCTGCCTTATGTTCTTTAGATCAGGAACATCTTACCGTCTTAGAGAGTCTATCTCACTGTGTGACCTGTTTAACTGTAATCATACCTTGGAGTCTTTGATTACAGTAAAAGCTGATGCCATGGTGAAATTCCCTTTAATATTTACATTATGAGACCTGCTGAAATGATGCAATGTCCTTCTTATCTGAAGTGCATTACCTCAGTGTGTCTGTGAATCAGCATCATTAGATCTGCATGAGTTCATCCTTAAAAAGGATTAAAAAATATTCACTGTTCTGGGAACTGGGCAAAAACACAGCTAATAGCAATCATCATTTTATTCAATTTATTTTTTTTTCTGTCCTTGTCCTGCTTTTCCTTTCACTTAGGGTGAGAGGAAAACTGGTGATGAGGCAATGAATGGACAGAGATTTTCCATGTTCCCAGCAACTAACAGCATGAAAAACTATGGTGGACCTTCTTCTGTGAGGAATATAATGTTATATATGGATAGCCTTTCTTTTTGAGTCACAGGTTGAAACAAATTTTATGCCTGCATTTGATTCATCATTACTAGTCACCATGAATGAGCCCAGGAAAGGAAGTGTATGTTATCCTTTATGTGCCCTAAAAGCTCTTGCCAAGGAGAACTGTATGAATAGCTCTAAATTATCTTCTCACATTGATCAGGATAACAGGAACCAATTTTCCCCTTGAAGCATTTTAATGAGATTTTGTTTCTTTTGATCAACATTTTTCTTCATATTCTTTCACTTCAATTACCAGTTTTGCCAACAGTTTAAAGTTTTGGCTATCAAAAACATTAGGGCTCCAGAATTTCTCTGAAAATGAGATTTTTTTCAAAAGCTTTGCCATTATCCCAAATTTTTCAATTAATCAAAAAACTCTAGTATAACAACATTTTATTAGTATTCATATGACAGTGTTATGCAGTCAATGCATTTGTGTCAGCCAGAATGCTGAAATGTAGATGTAGCAATCAATATCATGTAGTTTCAAATCTAGATTTCACATAGACACTAAGATTATTGTATGTTTAATGTATTCTGAAACAACTAAAAAGAAGAGAAATAACCATCCAAAGAAAAAAGATTTTTGGCTATAAGGTCTGGATACAGGTTTTGATTCAAGTGTAATTTTTCTCAAAATCAATATACACCAGATTGAATTGGGTACCTCAACATTTGCTGCTTGACATTATCACATGTAATCTCATTCACATTACTGTGAGACTGATAATGTCACTTGCCTGGTCTGGCTGTAGTGGTAATCCAATGAAACTGCTTGTGGAAGCTGTTCAGGAAGGCAAAACTGCACTGGCAGTCTGTAAAAAATACTGTACATTCTGAATATATATATACTTACGTTTATTGAGTTTTGTGTCAGTTCTGCTACCATCCATGATTTTTTTCCTGCTAAAAACAAAGTGAAATATAAAAATGTAACAATTTCATTGATAAAATTTACTGTACAAGATGCTTTTCTTATAAATACAAAATGCAGAAAATATGTGTAAACACTACTTGTACTAACTACCAAAACCAAAACCAAACCAAAAAAACAACCACAACAGTGATCAAGCTGCTAATGCTGTAAGAATACAACCTTCTAGCCTGACCAGTATTTTATTTTACCTCTATTTATGTCTCTAAATCACTTATTTGTCATATTCAGATGTGATCTTCTTAGGGCAGAAACCATCTTTTTGATCTATATTCTAATAGATCATTTTGTTTTGCAGCTATGGTCTGTGGTAAGATGTCTGTACACTGATACATAAAATAGTACCATTACAAGACATTTTGATGTTAAAAAAAAAAAAAAAGGCATTATTGATGCTCTAGATTTCTTGGCAATGAATGGTTATTGATACAGATTCAGATGCTCTCACATTTTCAGCATTTTATCATTTTATCTAGGACGAACCATAGCAATAGTAGCTTTCAAGAACTGTCTCTTTAGTAGAAAGGAGAATGTGATGGCATGAAACCTTTAAAAAAGTCGGAGGGACAGATACTGAAACCTTCACTCCCATTACACTGTACTGGACTTTACATCTGATCTCATTTCTTCTGCTAGAAACAAGATCTCACTGCTGGCAGCACACGTCTGGTGAACTCATCCTGCAAGAGGAGCAGAACTGGTTCCTGAGCTGGATGGGCTCTGAGTATCATCATATACATCCATTCCTCATCAAGAACTAGAAAACACTGTAACCAGTTTGTCTTACTGACAGTCTTTGACATAGAGAAAATCCAGAGAAATGGTCCAGGGAAAGTGGTACTTTGCTTTAAAACCTAACAGTACAGAAGTTTGTTTAAAGGCAAAGTTTTCTTTATATACTTTCCCAGTGTATTAGTGCAGATATTAATTAATCAACAAGGAGCTTGAATAACCTAAAACTTCTGCACAAGTTTTCAATTAGTAAAATAAGGGTTTGTACTCTTTCTGCAAGGAGCAATATTATTGATTTCAGGGCCTTACTGAATCAGGTATTTAAACTTGGTCATGCTATATAAACATGATACGAGATAAACTAATTACTTATTATAATATAGTCTAGCTAAAATTAGACACTGAGCCTTCAGTATGTATTTAGCACAGGCCATTAATTTTTAAGAACTGCTTTCGGCTTGATATTGGATGGAAATAAGAAGAAAATGTCATTTCCAGAACAAGTATTGCAAATGTAAGGACACACATTTAATACGTACAGAGTTTTATATCTTCTATGGTAAAATGTTATATATAACCTGAAACAGTCCTAGAAATCAAAAAGTTGTGTTGCTGCTTTTTCATTCAAGAAAACTGAAGCACAATGACTCTGAAGTGCTTACCTCAGTAAATCAGAGAGGCACAAGAGATAAATGCTACTTGCAAAAATACCTTGTGTGGAAAAATGTTAATTAATTGAAGACAAACTTCCTCAAGGAATTTGACAAGTCTTGATAGTCTTACCATTTGGAAAGACTATTTAAAGGTGATGGCACCATAAAATAACAACCAGCTGGAGTATCTACCTGAAAAGTGGGAAAGGAGTGTAACAACAAGTTGATCTTGAATGTATATTCCTGCCTAGATTTCCATGGGTAAAAGGCAGTTGGGTCATTCATCATAGTTGCTGAACTATTCTCTTCTAAAGGGAATTGTTTCTAACAACATCAACAGTGTTAGTGTTCAGGAACTGAAGGTGTCCTTGTCTCTTTTCTTTCTTTAATTAGCTGCCATTAGGGTTAGCTGTAGTTACAGGTAGAATAGGCAACTGCCTGTGGTAGCTTGTGGAAAATGCCACAGCTCCTCTCTGTAAAATGAAATTATTAATTATTATTATTATTGATGATGATGATGATGATAAAGACAACATACAAACAAAAATTTTACAGTTGCAGTTAATGGCTCTTCAAAGGCGTGCTAGCCCAGAAGAAATTGCGTGTTCAGTTCTGCTTACCTGATTGAACTGTTTGGATAAAGACACATCGAATGGCAACATCCTCAAAGTAGTGTTTCTTTCCCAAGAAAGAATCCATGCTGCCAAAAGAGAATTAATTCATAGACAGCTGAAAAATATTCTCATGATAATGCTGGATAGAAGATATAAAGTATTAGGAAATCAGTCATGCATAACACCAGGCAGAGTTCAAAACACCTCAGAAGAGAGGGAGTTGAAAAGATCCAAGGAAAGTCTCTTTATCTGTAGTAAAGTCTGTGAAAATATCTTTCTGTTTGTATCACTCTCTTGCTCTCATTCCGTCCAGACAGTGAAGATTCCTTCTAAACTTACGTTTATGCTTAAATTTATACTGTGGAACCCAAGAGTGCTTACCATGGCTGGGGCTGAGGTAAGCCACTGGGAAAAGACTTAGGTATGTGCATGTACCCTAGTCTGTCCTGAGTCTGTTGCAAAACACACCCATATTTATGTGCCAATGTGCAGCTGTGCTGCATTTTTGTGGAACGTGAGATCTTCTGACAGTTACTGAAGGTATAATCCAGAGTGGGTAGTGTGTACAAACAGGCATAAAGGTATTGCAGACTTAATGCACAAAAAAAAAAATATTTTTTTTTTTCACAGGAAACACCATGTATTTTCAGGTGTCCAATGCCCTGAAGAGAGTTGCTCTGAAGAGAAGCAGATGGACAAGCAGAAAGAAATCAAAGTATGAGCTATTGCACAGGTCCCAGTATTGGTACTGATGAAACTGTCTAAATAGCCTTATATTCTGTGTTCAGTCAAATAAATAAAAAAATAAATTTGTTTTTATGCACCTTAAGTTTCTTTGTCAGCATTTAACTCATTGATAAAGAGGGCTGAAAACAGTAAAAAGGATCCCTTTGCCAGGCTCCTCAAGGGATAACAGATGTTCAAGTACTTTCACCTTCCACAGTGGGAGCTGCAATACCTGTGGAAGCAAGAGTTGTTCCCTGGTGCTTTCGTGCCTTGGCTGCCTCTGCTTCTCCACTCTGCTCCATCCTCCTATGCCTCCACTTCTTCATCAGCTTCAACAGTGAAGAGCTTGGCATGATCCATGAAGAAGGCTGAGCTCCCCCACTGACACCACTTTGCACGGTCACAAGTTCACCAGCATTGCTAGAGTTTCAGACTCAGAACACAATGTCCGTGGGACGTAGAAACTATTCCTCTGGCTGCCTCTGTTGGCTGCTCCCACTATTTGATTTATGCTGGAGATGCATGGAGCTGCAGCCTAAATCTGGTTACGTAATAGGAACTTGATAACAGTGAAAGCCAATATGGAAGCGTAATAGAGCTGAAATTACAGCCTGGCACTACCTTTTATTAACCCTTTCATAGTGCATCTCTGGGTTTCTCACAGGCCAGTAAGTTGTCTGAGTTTGGGGAGAGGACTTTCTTGCTACTTGTAGTAGTATCAGGTTGACAGGTCTTTCCTCTGTCTTGCTGGAGCCAAAATGAATCCTTTTCCAGAAATACCATCCCTTTCCAACAGAAAACTACATCTTTGCTTCAGTTAACTACATAATAAACATTACCAGCTTATTCACATCAATCAGTATATCAATGCTATATTGATGCATATCAAATGCTATATTAATTTATGTGAAAAAAATGATATTATATATCATCAGAGCTTTTCCAACTTGGAGAGGTTTTCTGAGGGAAAATTTCTTTGTCAGTTTGTTTGACTTTTGTGGCAATTAGTTAATTTCTGAATCCCAGTTTCCCAGCTGAGCCCTGGGATCTGTGGAAGCAGGAGGTTCGGCAGGTCCACAGAGGAACTTCTAACAGCCGCAATCTGCATCATTTCTCATTTTAAGCAATAAAGACAACTTAAGGTTCTTCAAACCATTCATACATGAACCTTCCACTTTATGTTCTCATAATCTGATTCCTGCTGTTATTAGAAACCCCGTTGTTATTAGAAACTCATTTATCACAGATCTTTATATTCATGGCTTCATTATTTGAAGTCCTGATGATGATACAATTTCAGCTTTTCTTTCCTCTTGACTGAAGCTAGGGGATTTGCATATTTGATATCTGGGATTTAGGGAGAAACATGGAGATGAATATGAATAAAATCATTATCTGTTCTTCAAGGTGAATTTTGCTTCTCGTGCATATAAGTAAGATACATTTGATTTTATATTCATATGTTCTTTACAAAATTCTGGTAATAACATGATCCTTCTGTTGCTCAGCATAAGATGACTTGAACCATCAATAACTAAATCTGTGTGAAAGACATTAACAGAGTTGATATAAAGCAATATTTCATTAGCGTCCCAAGAGCAGTATTATGAAATATGAACCTAACACTGTTATAAAAACTTGTCTGGAAACCATTACTTGAAGATTGGAAGAAGTCTAAAAATGTCCAGGTGTACTTGAAGTTGCTTAGCAACTGCATCCTTAATCACTTTCTCCAAAAAGGGAGATTTGACAGAGGATGACAGAGGAGGGTCAAGACCTCAGTCTACTGTAGTCAGGATGTCATTTTGCCCTTCAAAAAGAGGTGTAAATTAAATGTCCTTCCACTGGGAAAGTGCTTCCTCATCAACGTGCATGAGTCCTGTGGTTTTCTGACTAGGGTTCTCATCTGCTCCTGGGACAAGATGTTGTCAAAATCAGCCTTGGGTGTTCTCATAACCTCTTGTACTGACATCTTTTCTTGAAGGCTGACAGTGTCAGTCATGAATGATTTTTGCCAATCAAGAAGAACATGAGTATGAATTTAGAATCTTACTCTTTCAGAGAAGAGGAACTGACAGAGAACCCAAGTCTCCTTTTGATCGTGCCATGCTGCTCTTAGCCTGTGTCATAACTGTAAATTCAGAAGGAAATCTGGGGTAAAATAATTGTAGTGAAGTATATAAGGAAAGGAAGATGATTTGGGGAATTAACACTTTGGAAAATTTTCCTGTCTTTACAAGAAATTCCAAAGTCTAATTTTACTTATGAAAATATAAATATGCTCTTGTTCTCATGCGCAAACCAACCAACCAAACAAACAAGAGTTCTATTTAATAGTTGGAGAATGGTAAGGCAAACAGGATGCTGAGTTTCTTGGCTTTATCTGTGTCCACTGGCATAGAATCACCCTTCCCATTCAGCAACAGCTCCATATTTTCCTTGTTTAGCCTTTGCTACTAATGTACAAATTCTTATTGTTATCCTTGATGTACTTATAAAGTCTCAAGTCCAGACGAGCTTTGGTTTTCCTGACACTATGCTTATATGTCTAAGCAATGTTTCTGAATTCCTCCTATGCAGCATGCCCTTCCCTCCACCGCTGCATTTTTGCGTGACAGCTCACTGCAACTATACAGGTATAGATACATCAGTATCTAACAATAAAACCTTTTTCTAAGATCTAGGAAGGGACACCAGGCTATTCTGAAGAGCTAATTTTAGAAATGTGCTACATATCTGCTCATTAAAGAGTCTTTTAAAAATTACCATATGACACTATGCAAAATGAACTGGACAAAGGTATTTGCATGGCTTTATTTATTTAATTTTAATAATCAGTTACCTTAATAGTTATTATTTTTTATCAGTTTAGCAAAAAAATGTTGGCCATAACCATGTGTTACTTATTATGATACTCTCCTATCACAATATATTTATTCTTACACTTGTTCTTATGTATCTGCTGGGGTTGCAGTTCTGTATTCCTTAATGTATTTTTTCATCCTGTTAAATAGATTGAGCTACTCTTTAATAAGAAGATGATTTAAGAGTTATATCTATTTATCTATTTATTTATGTGTCCACTGCAAATTAACACATATTTCTGAGTCACTCATAATATTTGAGAGGTTTTCCTTCCTTGAGTTTTAAAAGTACTATTGAATCTGTTCTGTTTACCTGTATACTGGAGACAATTTTACATTATTGTAGTTACTAATGTACCCAAAGACTTAAAAGACACATTTCAGTTTACTTGAGGCATTAAACTTCCATATTTTTCTCATGATATAATTATATTTTTATATAATCCCTCTCTCACAGCATTGAACTTTTCATTTCATTGAGATAAATATATATTTACAAAGTGCTTTTGTCTTGTAGGTGAGAAATTTATTTTTACATTGAGTAGTGCTACAGTAGAAACTAGAATTTTTGCAAACAGTCTGCAGAATAAAACCCTAATCTGACAAAGCTGAAGCAAAATGTGATCTTCTAAGCTGGATCTGTTTACAATTTTTAAACTTAACCCTGTGTGCATATGCTGGTTCATCAAATCTAGATAATAACAAAAATAGCCAATAAAATTTAAAAATCCATTGTTCATTGTAAAATACCCCGCTTACATTTAATCTGTTTTCTACTTTCCCAGGTAAATAACAGATCTGATCTCAAACACGTATAAACCTGGAAGTTTCAAAATAAACCTGACAGACACTCTTCAGTATAATTATTTTTATTACTGCAACCTCCTCCTTTCCTCATTCCTGTATATAAAACCCCTCAGAGTAGATAAACATCAGCTATAGGATTAATCTCTCTTTGAGGAGAAAGGTTGTTGTATGGCAAAGTCAGAGTTGACAGTTTGAGCTCTGAGATGTCTTTCCTGTAATTCAATCAAAAGTCTCCCAAGTAATTTTGCAAGGATGCTTCTATAACCTCAGCCTGAACTAGGATTTTCAAAATATATGAGGGGAAATCATATTTACTGAATTAAAAAAAAAAAAAAAAGTCTTTAAATGCTTTATGTGATTTAGGATATAATTGTTTACATTAACTTAAAAAGCCCTCTATATGCATTGGTGTTACCATTGCACAGCATTAACTTATTTAATGTGTACAATTAAATGTAATCAAAACGCCAGTTCAGTTAATCAACAGAGAGAATAATATGTACTGTAATCAGAGTTCCTTACAGAATGTGTTTGTTGTTGATGATGCTGTTATTTGGGATATTTTTGTCTGGAGGGTGACTTTGTAGTTTGGGAGATTAAGAGATTTTGATGTTATATGAAAATTGTTCTATGTCTTGTTATGTTTTCTCCTTTGTGTTGTTATATATCATGCTATCTGAAAATACTGGCATTCTTTTATTTGGGATTTTTGTGGAAAAAAATGTATATATATATATATATGTATATATGTGTATATATATATATATATATCCTGGGAAAGTACTAAGCTTTTGTCAGGGTTTTAGGAAATTTCAGCCAAGGGAGGCACAGAGCTGGAGAGCAGACAACATTAGGAATGTTTTATCCATTTTAGCTAATTATTTAGCTAATCATTAAGAAAATGTTAAGAAAACAAATAAACATCACTCAACTCATTTCTTTTGTGTCTTTTCAAGCACTGGAAATCTTTCAAGTGCATGGCAAGGACTGCAGTAGGAGGTTCTGGCTGAGAGTTCCTTCTGGGTGTAGGAATGGTTACGTAGTTATGGCTAGTTAAAAGAAAAATGAAACAGGGAAGAGGTACTGCACATTCATGTTCTAACCCACCTTCACTAGAAAGAATACAGACAACTATTTTCCTACACGTCATTTCTCCCTTCAGTATCCCCCTTATAAGGGTTGATAGTAGCATTTTTTTTTCTGGGACTTGATGGGATTTCCAGTGCCTGCTGGAGACAAAGGATTTTCCTACAGATTACCAAAGTCTTTTGGAAATCTTCAGGAGTGTGTAGACTGTATTGTGGGGTTTTCTGCCTATTCTCCAGGGAAGGTGGCCAGTTGTATCTGATATTTTTGCGTTTAAGCTTTGTTTATCAGATCATTTAGCATTACATCAGGGGCACAGTTATCCATCACAATGAATACTTACATGGATAAGGATCTTTCACTCATTCTTACTAGCCATTGCCATGATCCTCAGAAGTGTAAGGCACCTGAGTCAAGGTGGTATTTCCATTTTAAACTTCAACCTAAAGGCACCTAAAGTGCATGTGCTCATCCACTGTAGCTCTCACCCCACAGAGGTACTTAGGCCCTCTGCATTGCTGATGGAGGAAGATGAGGTAAAGTCTTTCAGACTATTTTCTGGAGACATGATTTTCTCTGAATGATTCAGCATCTAAAATAGATATCCTGTAATGCCAATCATTCATTAGGATATAGAACTTAAACTCCTACCGTTAAAAATACAGCCCTGAATACCCCAGTCTTAGACACTTTATCATGGGGTTGAATTATTCTTAAAGAATTTTGGAAGTAGTACTAAGAAGACTAGAGGCATGTTGTTTTTCTTCATTCTGATCTTCATTAAGACCAACAGTAGGCAGAGCTATAGCCCTCAGGAGGTAATGTTTGGTGATAATAATCTAAACAAGACAAATACAAAACCCTTCAGGTTAAACACGTAAAATTTGCCTTTTATTATCCCTGCTTTTCAAAGTATGAGATCATGTATATGTATTTACTTTTGTTAATAATTATAAAATATTTTACTGTGTACCATGTTTACCCGTAATAATAATAGATCATAATTTTGATTATGAACATGATCATTCATAGAATTATCATAGAATTAATTCCCAGGATATACTAGAAGTATTGTAATTACACACTTACATTGTTACACATTCTGCAATGATCAACTCTGAAACTTTAGAAGCTTTATATTTTCTATTGCACTTTTGTTTTACTTTTTTTTTTTTTAAATTTGTGGAAAAGCAGAATATTCTAATTGTCTGCCAATCATCTCTTTCACACAGAAGACCATATCTTGCAACATATATCCTTTCTATTTTATTTGAATATAAGACTAACCAAAACCAGCTCTTTGTGAAAGGCACTTTTGATATAATAGCACACATTAATTTGTGCTGTTCTAGAGTACAAATTACCAGTGTATCTGTTGCTTTTTGTTAACGGTTGAAGACAGAGACTACAAGTTAACTGTATAATGAGAATACACTTAACGGTCAGTCACTACTGAGTAACCACCAAACAACCTGAAAATTCATAATCCCGTCTACCCTCTTGTGACTTGGTTTCATGTTCATAGGTATATTCAGAGGAGCATGGTTAATTCTATATGTGCTCATAATTCAGTGAAGTTAATGAAGTCAAATACAGACAGAAGCTCAGTGTGTTCAACCACACACAACGCAGTACTATGGAGTTTAATGCTGACCCATTGGAAGTAGTACAGTGGACCTAAAGTGCTAAAGAAGCTAAAGAAAAAATAAAGGTTAAAAAAAAAAATGTTCAATATAACAGAAAAAAAAGTTAAGTTAGTTAAGTTAAGTTAAATTAAGTTAATTAAGTTAAATTAAGAAAGGAAGAAAAAAAGGAAGAAAGGAAGAAAGAAAGGAAGAAAGGAAGGAGGAAAGAAAGAAAGGAAGAAAGAAAGGAAGAAGGGAGGAAGCAAAGAGAGAGAGAGAGAAAGAGAGAGAAAGAGAGAAGGCAAGCCAATGTTGCAAACATAACGTAAAGGCAACAAAGAGCAAACCACGCTGTTATACTTACTTCTTTAAAATTCCTTAGCTCTTAACAGCAGAACTATATGCTCTACACAGTCTGCCAGCTGTGAACTGAAATAAAATCACACTTACAAGTACCGTAAAGTACAATGTAATGAGTCTACTAAAGCTTATTATATATATATATATATTTTTTTTTGTAAATATAGAAACAATTATAATGGAACAAATCTATTCATATGACAATATAATGAAGAGGCTTATGCTTCTGCAATGAAAGGGTTTACTACACTTAGTTTAATTATCCTGCATCATGACTTACTGAATATATTATATAGTCTCATGTACAACAATTAAGATGATAATATACACAAGCAGACACACAGAAACTGAATCACTATAGAGTACTGAGCAGACTACCAAGATTTACGAGCTTGTTCATGAATCTGTCACTCTGATGCATGACTTTCTTGACCTTTATGACTTTAGACAGGACCCTTCAACAACAGCAAAACCAACCCCCCCAAACTTTTTCAATATATCCAATAATAATTGTTTATTCATTCTGCACATTAAGCACTATTGTCCTCTCATTGTTTTAGATCAACAGGAACAATAGTTCTCCTGTTGTATGAAGGTCCAATTAAGTGTTTCTGAAACTTTTTGAAAAAACAACTTTCCCCAAGTCATCTGTGTTATCCTTTAAGTTCAATTAATTCAGGGTAGAGAAAACCATTTATAATTGATGGAGGGAAATGGTTACTCTTAGCTTCTTGTTTTAAATGAAAAGTACCCTCGCTGTCAAGGAAGGATAGCTAGAGACTAGAATAGGCAGATGAGTTTAGCTAGCATGAGCTAGCATGCCAGTAACTACAGCTTGATCATGTTTTCCCAGCCTGGAGGAAACGAGCTTGACATTGTATGCTGCTCTTTGGCATTTCTTAGTCACCTGTGCACCACCTCACTATCATCTCCCTGCAGCATGCCCTAGAAACTGAGGCAGAAGCCTGCAAGTGACAAGGATCACAGAACTGGAGCCCATCAGTTAGGGCTTCAGCTAGCACAAGGCAGGCCTTGGTTTCACTTCTGTTTTCTCTTCAAGGAAAATGTATAAACACTCCAAAGACTAATAACCAGAAATGTATCCCAGAGTACCATATTGTGAAATCCATATTAGGGGCATACTATAAAATCAGTAACAAGCAGTTCTGGAGGAAAGCCTTTTCAATGGAGAATTTGCTTGGTCCCAAGAGAAGAGCAACAATACAGTTTCCTGGAGCTGATTTTTAATAACCACTTCAGGAACAGACCAAATTGCCTTTACATCTACTACTATAAAGTGTTTTTTTTTGTTTGTTTGTTTTTTGTTTTTGGGGGGGGTGGGAAGGGGGGCAACCTTGTCATAAAATTTACACAATTTCAACAGCCATACCAAAGTGAAGAAACTATCTTTCAAGTATTACTGTATCTGACGGGTATCTAAAATAAATGGGCTGGATTTGCAGGTTGCACTTTCTTGATGCCAAGAGGTAAAGCAGCATATTATCTGAGATGACGGAGAACACACATTGCATACAGCTCCTGTTGATAGTTGGTTTGGAGTTTAAAGTTTAACTTTTATCTGCTTGAGGAGTCATAGTAGTAGAGCAGTACGAAACACAAGGTGTTCTAAACAACACTCAAAACAGTTTTCGGTAATATAACAGTAGAAACACCATCCCTTTTTGCATAATACACTGTATGAGCAACTTTCTGATTAATCCAAAAGCAACAAAAGACAGGGTGTAGTATAAGCCATAGTACATATCTTATGGCCCTGGTGATCAATATGAGCCTGAAGCCACTGAAAAAAATAAATGAAACACATTCACAATTAGGATAAAACACTAGCATTGTTTTGTTATAGACTCAGGGCTTGAAGTCGGTCACAATTCTCCCAACAGCCAGCTGCGGGAAATGCTGTGTGGTCATGACACCTTGTTCTTGTCAGTGCTTATGATGCTTTGCTATGTGTTTATTTTCTTCTACTTTCATTTTTAGGTACCTCTGACATGTATATTTAAATGTTAGTACATCCCTCCATGATGTTGTAATAGAGAATACCTGGGAAAGTGTTAGAAACTACTTGTTAGAAACTTTTCAGTCAGTCATGTCTGTTGCGGGAGAATTAAACAAATTCACCATAAATACTGTATGTTGCCTCACTACTAATCATTACAAAGCATTTTTCTATGAGAATTTTGTTCCAGATCAGAAAATAAATTTTTAAAGTTTTCATAAATTCCTTGTCATTAAACCATGGGGAAATATCATTGTTTTAAACTCTTTGCAACTCCAAACTCTCAAAGATTTGATTCATTTGTTTAGAAAATTTTTTTTTTTTTTTTTTTTTTTTGGTGAGTTACTTGACATTACAAACATTCCCTAGAGAAATGTTTCGGGAGGAGACAGAAAGAGAGAAAGAAATTGAAGAAATATATATAGAGAGTTCATTTTCTTATTCCCCAAACTGGGTGGTGCTGAAGAAGCAGCTGGTTAACAGGTTAGCAGTTGTGGGCTGACAGGCCAAGGACAGTGAGATGAAAATAAGACTGAGATAGAGAGCGAATACAGAGGATTTGAATGACCTTGATGAGAGGCATCTAGAAGGATCATAAACTAAAATCATATAGAAGTGGTACTGAGAGAGTTAGTAAAATGAGTTTTTGATTCTTCCCTCTGTGAAGTGCACAGTGCTTTCCATATTGACAATTCTCTCCTCTCCCTTTCATTTTTCCCTTAAAAGTTATAACTACCTTGTTAGAAACATCAACAACAAAAAATAAGCAATAACAACAACAACCAAGAAAAGCCCCCAGATTCTAAAACCAAACCCACCTCAAGGGAATTGTCAGGATATAAACTTCTTCAAAAGAATTTTGAAATGTCTTACTCTTGAGAATACTGTTTGAAAAATTCTCCACACTTTAATTCTGTAAATTAAAAATAATAATAATAATAAATAAATAAATCATATTGGGTATTAATAACTATTTTCAGAAATAAGATTTTTTTTTTTTTTTTGAGGTTCTTGTGTTCTTCTGGGTTCTGTTATGTTTGTGCAGTTTGGTACAGATGAAGACAAAGATAGTTTACTGTTGTCAAGATTTGACAACATATGGTTCTCTTGAAAAAAAAAAAAAAAGTACAAATGGAACACATTATACTAAAATACACTAAGTCCTTGTATGGACAGGTTAAATTGTCTTAGTACATTGAAAGTGGGTTAGGTTTATTGGAGTGTGAAAGCAAAAAGAAAACAAAACCAGAATAGACAGGACTCAGAGTCATTCTAAAAATAAACAGAGTTGAATATACAGCTTGTTTTAGCTTGGGGTGAAGGATGACAGGATAGTGGTTAGGGAGAGTGATCACAACGTTTTTGTGGACATGAGGTACACCAGAGCATGTTACAAAGAAAAGTTCTGAAGCATAACAAACCCATTGCTCAGTTTCTCCCATTTCCCTCTAAATGCAATCAGTGCATCAAGTCTCATCTCACTGCCACTGTAGCTTGAATACTTTCCAATCTCTGATATGTTCCAAATTATTATAAATTCAGCTTCCCATATAAAAGTCAGAGCAGTGTAACATACTTTGGTATGAGACTGAAAGCAGACATGGCTACATCCCAGCTGGTGGAAATGTGGTAATGAATTTCATATAAATTTCAAACATTTTTTAAACTCTTCCTGAACAGTTTTACTTGCTACCAGTAAAATATAGATGCCATAACTGAATACTCACAGTGAAAATTTTAATTACACTTAGACTAGTGTTGTGGTTTAGCCCGGCTGGCAGCTAAACACCACACAGCCGTTCGCTCACCCTCCCCCCTCCCTCTCTGGGATGAGGGAGAGAAACGGGAAAGTGAAGCCTGTGAGTTGACATAAAGACAGTTTATTAAGACAGGAAAATAATAACAACAACAACAACAACAACAACAACAACAATAATAATAATAATAATAATAGTATTAATAATAATAATGTGTACGAAGTAAGTGATGCACAATGCAATTGCTCACCACCCATTGACCGATGCCCAGCCTATCCCCGAGCAGCCGGCCCCTCCCACCCCGGCTAGCCACCCCTATATATTGTTCAGCATGACGTCAGATGGTATAGAATACCCCTTTGGCCAGTTTGGGTCAGCTGTCCTGGGTCTGTCCCCTCCCAGCTCCTGCTGCATCCCTAGCCTGCTCGCTAGCAGGACAGAGCGAGAAGCTGAGAAGTCCTTGGCTTGGTGTAAGCACTGCTCTACAACACTTAAAACATCAGCATGTTATCAGCGCTCTTCTCATCCTAATCCAAAACATAGCACCCTGCCAGCTACTAGGAGGAAAATTAACTCTGTCCTAACTGAAACCAGGACAGATATCCACCCCTTATTCCATACCATTTATGTCGTGCTCAGGTTACACTCTTTCCAATACCTTCTAATTAATCACCATTTTCATCTATGATATATAGCAATCATGGTAGTGATGACATACAGTATTATATAATAATCAACATACTACAATTCAACTCATGGGCTATTCTCACCCAGTATTAGGTCCCCTTGAGGTACACACCGGACCTCCCCATTCTTTTGCATTACCCACCAAGTGCATCCAGGTCCCTGAGCAAAAGCAATCCCATGAATGGGTTTGCCTTTTCCTGAGGCAGGAGTAGCCCAGACTGTCTTACCCAGCATGTTTCTTACGTGCACTACAGGAACTTTATCCCCTTCTACAGTGCGTAACAGGTTCGATTGGGCAGGTCCAGCTCGGTTGGCAGATCCTCTAGTATTGACTAACCAGGTGGCCTTTGCCAAATGTGTATCCCAATTTTTGAATGTCCCAGCACCCATTGCTTTCAGTGTAGTCTTTAACAGTCCATTGTATCGTTCAACTTTCCCGGAGGCTGGTGCATGATAGGGGATGTGATACACCCACTCAATACCATGTTCTTTGGCCCAAGTGTCTATAAGGTTGTTTCGGAAATGAGTCCCATTGTCTGACTCAATTCTTTCTGGGGTGCCATGTCACCATAGGACTTGCTTTTCAAGGCCCAGGATAGTGTTCCGGGCGGTGGCATGGGGCACAGGATATGTTTCCAGCCATCCGGTGGTTGCTTCCACCATTGTAAGTACGTGGCGCTTGCCGTTGTGGGTTTGAGGGAGTGTGATGTAATCAATCTGCCAGGCCTCTCCGTATTTGTATTTCAGCCATCGTCCTCCATACCAAAGAGGCTTTGACTGTTTGGCTTGCTTGATTGCAGCACATGTTTCACAATCATGAATAACCTGTGCTATAGTGTCCATGGTCAGGTCCACCTCTCGGTCATGAGCCCATCTGTATGTTGCATCTCTACCTTGATGGCCTGAGGTGTCATGGGCCCATCAGGCTATAAATAATTCACCTTTATGTTGCCAGTCCAGGTCCACCTGAGCCACTTCAATCTTAGCAGCCTGATCCACCTGCTGGTTGTTTTGATGTTCTTCAGTAGCCCGACTCTTGGGCACATGAGCATCTACATGGCATACCTTTACAACCAGGTTCTCTACCCAGGCAGCAATATCTTGCCACAATGCAGCAGCCCAGATGGGTTTGCCCCTGCGTTCCCAGTTGTTCTGCTTCCATTGCTGTAACCACCCCCCCAGGGCATTTGCTACCATCCACGAATCAGTATAGAGATAGAGAACTGGCCACTTTTCTCGTTCAGCAATATCTAAGGCCAGCTGAATGGCTTTCACTTCTGCAAACTGACTTGATTCACCTTCTCCCTCAGCAGCTTCTGCAACTTGTCGTGTAGGACTCCATACAGCAGCTTTCCATCTCCGATGCTTTCCCACAATACGACAGGACCCATCAGTGAACAGGGCATATTTCTTCTCATTTTCTGGTAGCTTGTTGTACAGTGGGGCTTCTTCAGCACGGACCACCTCCTCCTCTGATGATATCCCAAAGTATTTGCCTTCTGGCCAGTCTATAATCACTTCCAAGATTCCTGGGTGACTGGGGTTTCCTATTCGAGCCCGCTGAGTAATCAGTGCAAACCACTTGCTCCATGTAGCATCAGTTGCATGATGTGTAGAGGGGACCCTTCCTTTGAACATCCAACCTAGTGCCGGCAGTCGGGGTGCCAGGAGGAGCTGCGCTTCAGTACCGACCACTTCCGAAGCAGATCGAACTCCTTCATATGCTGCCAATATCTCCTTTTCGGTTGGAGTATAGTGGGCTTCAGATCCTCTGTATCCCCAACTCCAAAACCCCAGGGGTCGACCTCGAGTTTCCCCAGGTTCTTTCTGCCAGAGGCTCCAGGTGGGACCATTCTCCCCGGCTGCGGTGTAGAGCACATTCTTTACATCTGGTCCTGTTCGGACCGGCCCAAGGGCTACTGCATGAACTATTTCCTGCTTAATTTGTTCAAAGGCTTGTCGTTGCTCAGGGCTCCATTCAAAAGCATTCTTCTTATGGGTTACTTGGTAGAGCGGGTTTACAATCAGACTGTAATTTGGAATATGCATTCTCCAAAACCCCACGACACCTAGGAAAGTTTGTGTTTCCTTTTTGCTAGTTGGTGGAGACATAGCTGTTATTTTGTTGATCACATCCATTGGGATTTGACGACGTCCATCTTGCCATTTTATTCCTAAAAACTGGATCTCTCGTGCAGGTCCTTTAACTTTATTTTGTTTTATGGCAAAACTGGCCTTCAGAAGGATTTGGACCATTTTCTTCCCTTTCTCGAAAACTTCCTCTGCAGTGTCACCCCACACAATGATGTCATCGATGTACTGCAGGTGTTCAGGAGCTTCCCCCTGCTCCAGCGCAGGCTGGATCAGTCCATGGCAAATGGTAGGGCTATGTTTCCACCCCTGGGGCAGCCGATTCCAAGTATATTGGACTCCCCTCCAAGTGAAAGCAAACTGTGGCCTGCACTCTGCTGCTAGAGGGATGGAGAAAAATGCATTAGCAATATCAGTTGTGGCATACCACTTGGCTGCCTTTGATTCCAGTTCATACTGGAGTTCTAGCATGTCCGGCACTGCAGCACTCAGTGGTGGCGTGACTTCGTTCAGGCCACGATAGTCCACTGTTAGTCTCCACTCACCATTAGACTTTCACACTGGCCATATGGGACTATTAAAAGGTGAATGGGTCTTGCTGATCACTCCTTGGCTCTCCAGTTGACGAATTAGCTCGTGGATGGGAATCAGGGGGTCTCGGTTGGTGAGATATTGCCGCCGGTGCACAGTTGTGGTAGCGATTGGCACTTGCTGTTCTTCAACCCTCAGCAACCCCACAACAGAAGGGTCCTCTGAGAGACCGGGCAAGGTAGACAACTGTTTAATGTCCTCTGTCTCTAAGGCAGCTATGCCAAAAGCCCAGCGGAACCCTTTTGGGTCCCTGAAATATCCTCTTCTAAGATAGTCTATGCCAAGGATGCACGGAGCATCCGGGCCAGTCACAATATGGTGCTTTTGGCACTCATTTCCGGTTAGACTCACTTCAGCCTCCAATACAGTTAACTGCTGGGGTCCCCCTGTCACGCCATAAATACAGATGGGCTCTGGCCCTTTATAGCTTGATGGCATTAGAGTACATTGTGCACCGGTGTCTACTAAAGACTTATACTTCTGTGCGTCTGACGTGCCAGGCCATTGAATCCACACAGTCCAATAAACTCGGTTGTCCCTTTCCTCCCCCTGGCTGGAGGCAGGGCCCCTCTAGTCCTGGTCAGAATCTTCGTTTCTGTGTTTAAAGGACTGCCTGCTGGAAGCTGGAGCAGCAAACTTTTCAGAGAACCCCTTTTTCCCGATTGTTTTCTTTTGCAACTCACGTACCCGTGCCTCTAGGGTCTCAGTAGATTTTCCATCCCATTTTCTCATGTCCTCTCCATGGTCACGTAGGTAAAATCACAGGGTGGCGCAGGGCGTGTACCTACCATATTGTCTTCTTTGCACGGATGAACGTTTACCCCTAATAGCCGAGACACTGGTTTGTACAGGTGGGGAAGAAAATAAACTCTCTTTAAGTTGGTGGACCTCTTCAGAAAGTTTCTCCAAAGTATTCTCTTTTAGTTGGTGGCCACTGGTTCGTTCAGGTGGGGGGGAAGATAAATTCTCTTTAAGTTGGTGGAACTCTTCAGAGAGTTTCTCCACAGCCAAGACGCAGGCCTGTAGGGAAGAGGAGAGACTTTCCTCGTACTGCCGGAGTTGTTTAGCCACTTCATCCACTGTGGGTTCATCACCATCTTTCCAGGTTATTATTGCCTATGAGCTGGCATATGATGATGGTGCACTCCGTACAAACTTCCGCCACATGGGTCGGGTACACTGGACTTCATCTGGATCTGTGGATATTTGTGCGTCGTCTAGGTCCTTATAAATTACTTCCCGTACGGCTAATTCCCTCAGGTACTGAATTCCCTTCTCCATGGTGGTGCACTTGCCTGGTAGACATACAAGTTCTTCCTTGAAGGGATACCTTTTCTTCACAGCTGACAGGAGACGCCTCCAGAGGCTGTGAGATCGTGCTCCATCTCCAATTGCTTTGTCAATGCCTGCATCTCTAGCAAGGGATCCCAGCCGCCTGGCTTCCCTGCCCTCTAATTCCACACCATTGGCTCCAGTGTCCCAGCACTGGAGCAGCCAGGTGACAAGCTGCTCACCTATACAGCGACCAAAGTCTTTTCACACATCTCGTAGCTCACACTGGTATAGGGTTCGGGTAGTTACTGTTGATTTTTCGACATCCTCATCCTCATCTTCATCCTCCTGCACATTTGATGGCCCAGCCTCGTCTTCTCCATACCTAGACCTAGCAGAAGACTGTCTGCGTTCTAAACGACCTGAGTCTCTATACCATTTTTTCACCTTGTCTACAGGGGCAACTTGCACTGCGACAGCTCGCTTCTCTGACCCAGCTACAGGAGGAAAATTAACTCTGTCCTAACTGAAACCAGGACAACTAGAAATAGACCACCATATTTAAATAGTCTGTCTTCTGTTGCACTAGCCTGCTGGCTTTAAAAATTTCAGTGTAAACTTTATGTTTCTCTTACTTTGCTATTTCTCATTTCATTTACTGTTAAAATCTAGAGTTTCACAGTGGTCATTGGAAGGAGGCTGGTTTATATCAGCTGATGATCTGTTTCAGAGCTCAGATTTTACTCAAATATATATTCTTTATTTCACCAAAATCCTAGTTTCACAATTTATACCTTGCATCTGACTGTCTTGCTGACTTATATTACTAAAAATTAAAAATAAACACATGAGGATCGAACAAAAAGAGCTGTTTAGCCTAAAAGAGCCTGCCATGTCTGCTCAACTGTTTAGTCATCCAGGAACTGAACTACTTTCTCTTCAGTTGAATCAAGCTAGTTACTTCCAAAGGTTTTGCTTCTGTACAGTCAGAGCAAAGTAGCTATCTTAGTAGTTTGTAATTATACTACACTTAATTACATATAAAGTATGGAAGTTGAAACATCTGATTTTGCCTTGTAGAAATAGAACAAGCATGTCCTATTTTCAGTTGTCCACTTAAGTTTTTTTACTTCTTTCCTCTTTGCACTGAAATGGAGAACACTTTATCCAACATCCATTGACACAGGAGGAGTGGAATCTGTGGTAATGTATATTACACATTTGGAAAGTCAGTAAATTACGCTAGCTGCCAATGAGTACAGAAAGGATTCTGCTTTTCATTGCTTCCATCTGCTGGTTTCCTTTTGTGTTGAACTGTCAAGACAAGCAGCATCTCATGATGTGGAACTGGTGAAAGTCTAACTAGAAAAAAAAAAAAGCAGTTTCCTCCTTTTTATCATAACCTGCTGTATTTTATCACTCTATTAAGTTAATATAAAGCAAAATGCAAAGACAATTCAACTATATTGTAATTTTAATTGTAAAATGTAAATTGTAAACTGTATTGTAAACTGTATTGCTACCCCCTATCAAGATTATGTTTACACAAAAGTTAATACGCCATTTTTTCACAATTTTTCCAAAATTATTATCTAAGCCCCCCAACCATTCCAGAAACCTAAGGAATTGGCTTGGTTTTCAAAAGCATGCTTAGAAGCTTTTGTGGTATTTGAGCATAGTCAGTTTGCTGTTATTGTTGTTTTGTTTTGTTTTAAATCTACTTTTATTTAAGACATGAATGAGT
This sequence comes from Cygnus olor, assembly GCF_009769625.2. Taxonomy (NCBI): domain Eukaryota; kingdom Metazoa; phylum Chordata; class Aves; order Anseriformes; family Anatidae; genus Cygnus; species Cygnus olor. Next base: position 18,340,439 of record NC_049171.1, read on the forward strand.
CGATTTGCTTTAGGCATCCAAGTCTGAGACACTGCAGCATTTCCTAAGAGATACAAAAACTTTTTTACCAAATGTGTAAATATATTAACATTTTTGTGAAATCCCAATCTTTATTTAATTTGTTAACTATTCAAAACCAATTTCAAGTGAATCATGTTCTTTTGCATTGAAATGTTTATGATTAACCAATTATTTTGTTGTAGGTTTTTATTTTATTTTATTTTATTTTGTTTTAGGTTTGTAAACTTATTCTTAGTGGTAAAAAATCCACTCTTCTGAGACTACTCAATATTCTTAGTATGTAGACATTTGAGTGATGGAGGTATTCTCTTTAGATGAAGCCTATAAAACTTGAATGTCTGAATATCAATTGGATGTGATGCCTATCCATATACAGCCAAGATTTGTTGCCCTATAAACTGGCCTCTCTGGGACGCCTCTCTCTCCCTCACTTTCTGCATACATTTCATGAAGAATAAAAATAGATTCAAAAAAAAAATATGTTTTTTTGAAACGTATCCTGTAATGTATAAGATATAATTTATTTGAACTAACTATAAATGTTTATAATTCAGATGCCTACATATGAGATAGACACCTTACTTTTCTTTACATGCAATGGGAGAAAAACACTTTTAGATAAGAATTCATCTTGCCTGTTTTAGATACTTTGAAGGTAAAAGGAATTTTTCTCAGTAATGTGAGTTCTTTATTATCTATAGAGACACTTGAGACAATTAGCTTTGATGTACAAATCTACCTTTTAAGCATCTGAATTTGCAGAGGCACATCCCATCCTTTGAACACAGGCAAGGCAATGCCTGTTAAAACTTCTGTGGTTGCCAATACCACAGTGAGAACAAATGAAGAAAACAACCATGCAGGCCCTTTAAAATGTTTAGATTTTGAGAAGCCAGGACAGTAAATGACTCATAGTGACAACTATAATAAAGACAGGTTTATTTTTTTCAGCAAGCTTTGCTTTCACAATTACATAAAAGAATGTTGCTGTCTGGGCCTTATGATCATACTGCTTCCCTGCCCCCCCCCCCCCCCCCCCCCCCCCATGTCCCAAGTCTGGCTGGGCCAATTTAAGGCCAACTTTGATAGAGCAGCTGTCCAGACTTGAAGCTTTCTGGGAAGCCTTCATGGGTACTAGAAAGATGCATTTAAGCTCAGGTTGTCATCCTTGGCCCTTGCATGAGCTATACTGCAGCCATGCCTGTGTCTGGCCATGTACTTCGCTGATCTGCATGCTGCCCCTGACCTGCTGCGTTGGCTTCCTGGCTTGACTTTGGTCCCGCCTCATCACTGTGCCTGGCCATCCCTGGATTGTGTCTTACATGGATACTATCACCAGACATAATCTCCTTGTTGAGATACTGTAGGACTACACTCTTGTTGTCAATGTCACTGTCCTACCAGCTTTGCTGTCAGCCTGAGCTCTTGGCTTGACATCCTTTGCAGAGCAGTCTGCCCTTGCTGTTCTCTTACACCAAATAAGATGAACCAAGGGAAAACAAAGTTTATATTTTTCCTTCAATCTGATAAAAAAGAATCAAGAAGTACATGAAAGTTGGAAAACATATTGATGCTCTATTTACAGTTATTACTCTGAGTATAAAATGGAAAACAAATTTTATACTTATGAAGAACTTTTGTTATAAAGAATGCCATGTTTACTTGAATTTATGTTTAGGAAAATTTACATTTAGAAAAGCAAAATATTCTCATGTTACCTATGTGAAGTTGTCAGGTACTGGGCAGTTGATGGTACTGTCTGCCACTGTCTGTGACAGGCATTCTGAATCAGCTGCAGTTCCAGCTTTGTATCCTACCAATGACCAGCTACTCTGCCAGATGCCGAGTCTGTATGCTGATAGAACATAAAATATCTGGGAAAGATGTAGGAAGAGACTGTATTCCTAAGAAATATCTGCAGCCCTACACAATTTCTACATGGGACATAGTTAGGGCTTTGAAGAACCTTGGAGACCAGAACTTTGTGTACCATGATAGCAAACTAACTACTCGGTGAGGAGCACTTTAATTGGTGGCTTCCCCAGTGACAAGGATAAAGATGCTATCGTGGCTGGAGCATCAAGCCAGAAATATTCTGAGGTTAAGGTTTACTGAAACTACAGAAATGATCCAGAAGACCAGAGTTTGTAATATAGAGAAATTTTAACTATGTAGACATTTCCTGAGAGAAGATTCTAGCAATGCATAGCTTTCCCATTTAACTCCTTGTGTTCCAATTTGTGCCAATTACCCCTTTTAAGAGAAGTGATTGTCCTGCTCTACTCTGCACTGGTGCAGGCTCACCTCAAGTACTGTGTGAAGTTTTAGGTGCCACAATATAAGAGAGATGTAAAACTATTAGAGAGTGTCCAAAGGAGGGCTACAAAGATAGGGAAGAGTCTAGAGGACAAGACACATGAGGAGAAACTGAAATTGCATGGAGCCTGAGGGGAGGCCTCATGGTGGCCTGCAGCTTCCTCACAAGGGGCGCATAGGGGCAGGTGCTGAGCTCTGCTCTCTGGGGACAGCAACAGGACCCAAGGGAACGGCATGGAGCTAGGAAAGGGGAGGGTCAGGCTGGGTGTTAGGAAAAGGTTCTTCAATGGGAGGGTGGTCGGGCACTGGGACAGGCTCCCCAGGGCAGTGGTCATGGCACTGAGACTGCTAGAGTTCAAGAAGTGTTTTGACAACACTCTCAGTCATATGTTCTGATTTTGGGGTGGTCCTGTGTGGAGGCAGGAGTTGGAATCGATAAATCTTGTGGATCCCTTCCAACTCCGGATATTCTATGATTTTCCTGTCACTGGGTACCACTGGGTCTATCCTATTTGCATGCTCCTTTCAGGTATTTATATACATTTATTAGATACACCATGAACAGGGAAAAAAATAAAAATTGTCTGTTAGCAAAAGAAACAAATCTAAATTTTCTGTCAGTATGGAGTCAACCATTGGAAAATATTGTCAAGAGAGGTTATAGACTTTCTGTCCTTGAAGTTTTAAAAACTTTTTAGACAGCATCTGCATAATGTCAGATGTCCCTTTCGGGATTATTTCCTACAGTTCCATGACACTGTATTATGGCATTAATGCACTACTGCTAACTTTACAGCTCTGCAGTGACCCATTTCACAAGGTGCATGACAATGGATGGACTCTTGCTTCTTTACCTATGAACAAGACAGTATAATTAAGGACATTTAGGGTAATGTTATTCCTAATAAAAATGCGAAGTCAAATTGTTAACCTGAAGATCTTGGGTGAGAAACTTTTTTAAGTTTTCTGGTTTGCAGAAGGTGAATGTATGTAGCAGAGCAAATCAAAGCCAGCAAGATAAAACATTCATCCCCAATTTAACTGCTAAAAATGAAATTACATTCAATATTCTAATGTTATAATAACAACAAACAAATAGTAATAATAAAAAAAATATACTAGAAGGAACTTTGAAAGTACGTTAACAAGTGCATCTTAGCAAATTCGTTCCACTCCTTCAATAAATGCTTCTTTTTAATTTAATTATATCCATGAACTTGACCTGTTATTCACCTCAGCCTCATCCGAGATAGTTATGTTACTAGATGGGTCTAAATTGAACCAACAGATAATAAATCTCAGTGTACAGGTGTACCAAAAGACTTTGTGCAGGTCTGGTCTTCTTCAAACTATCGTGTGTTATTGAATTCATAATATCTTGCCTCTTCATATGGGGGAAAAAAACGCCATTCTCAAGAGTTCACAAAATCTTGTCTTTAAACTGGCTGTGATGGGGGGACAGTCTGACAGCCTGAACAACAGACACCAGTCATTATGCAGTGGCAAAACTCTTCCTGGATCCTCAGAACCCCAGAGGGACATTACCACAACTCAAGAAGCCTGATATGAATATTTAATCTCTCTAAAATTGGATGATTATGCAGATACTGTGCATCTGGGAGAGTTGTTCCCCCAGGGGCTTATAAAAATAAATACTACATCTAAAATGTAACAGCCAAAATGCAGGTGGTGAATTCTCTCTCCACCACTTATTTGCAGCTCTACTTGGCTTGTCCTGATGTGCCACTGAAACAAATGGGTGTTCTTTGAAAAACAATTGCTGAGGCACATGCACCATCCGTAAGGGCTGAGGGGCTCATCACTGGAATATGAGGTGTTCCTCCAAGCCATCTACTACCGTATGGTTGATGGGTTTGATGATACGAAGGAGAATAGTTTATAGGATTTCTTCTGTGCATGGTATATTAGTGTCTCACATTTTAATGAATTCCATAAATAAAAGATGATGAAATGCCAATGTTTTGCGAACTACATACAGCTAGTTTCTGCTTGAAATCTGGCTACATAAACAATGCTGTAACCAACATTTTTTACCCTGTCTTCTGTGTTGATATTCTTGGAATTACTAGTTAAACAGCAATAGATCACTTTCATTACCAAAATTAAAATATTGAGCTAGCATCATGCTGTTTTTTGTACTTTCACCTCAGCTTCATCAGTCATGCTGAGAGCAATTGATCTGTTCTGGGTAATGGAGACCTGTCTTTATGTGGGAAGCTATTTGTTGTTCTAGCAAAGGCCTTTGGCACACCTTACAGTACTGCTCTAAAACAGTATCTAAAGTGGGGACATTAGGCTCTGGTCCAGTTACCTAGCCTTCTCCACAGTACTAGGTACCAGACTTCAGAAAGATTAAGAAAAGACCTGTAACCTGTAAATGTGCAACAGGAGGGTTCTAAACAGTGTCACTTAAAGGAGTGTAAACTCCGCCGGAAATGACATTTTTTTTCCTTTTGGGATGAAAATAGTAATGAAGCATTCATCAGAGATTCTGTATCCGCCAGGAACAAACAGCAGTTTGATGAGCTTCTACAACTGCTTTTCATGCACATACCCTGAGGAAAAAAGGAGAATTAATAGTTTATTTGCTTTGCTTAGTGAGAGAGAAACTGGTGGTTGTAGGAGAATATTTCAGTCAGATGAATTGCTAATAAATACATAATTTCTTGCTTAATTTCTGAGAAAATAATCTCACTTCAGATCATCTGATCTTTGCGAGGCATAAAACCATGCAGTGTAAAGAGCCTGCTCCTGGTCACAGAGGATCTTAAACCCATTTAAAAATAATGCTTGAGCTGCAGAAAGCATTTAGTGTATTGCCATGGAGAAGGCAGAAAGCTCGAACAGATTTCTTCCCCCCTCAGGTGGCTGGGCTGGAGCACAGTGCCGCACTGCTGATCAAAAGCAGAGTATTTGTTTTTTAACCTCTCTGCACCCACCCCCAGTAGAAGTAGCAAAGGTCACAAAGCAGGGGGGTTACTCTATCTGCCACCCCAGCCCAGCAACTGAGCCTCTAGCAAACACATTAGTGTTTAATTTGTCATCCCTGATGGAGTGGCACCAGTACTTGCACTCCCACCACTCCCTGTGAGCACTCAGTGGGGACTTTGTGCAGGTAGGGGAGTGAGGAGGAGATGTGCAGGGCAGGAAATGCATTAACATCAGGGCTGGGTCCACATTCTTTGAGTTTGTTACCTTACCTTGACCACTGGATTTTTACACACAGCTTGAGTGTGTACAGGCTGAGAAGGCAGTGGCCACGCAAATCAGTGGCAACCACTAGTTCTCCAAATATCTCCCCCTCTCCTCTCCAGACCCCTTGCCTCCATCCTCCAGCACTGTTCAGAAAACAAAGAATGTTTTGATTGCTTGGATGACAGCACAGGAATTTGGCTCTTCAAAAGCACTCTCAATGTATATATGGCATGAGTATTGTAACCAGAAACACCTTTAAAAGCCATCATGAGAAATGGAAGCTGAAGCAGTGACCAGTTGCATTTTGAAGCAGAGTTTCTAATGAACTCATAAAACACATAGACAAGCATGCACATAAGTCCAACAACATGATGGGAAACAGTCAGTAAAAAAAATATTTAATGGCTTTTCAAAATAGTTTCTATTGCTTTTGGATATGTTTGATTCCCTCCAGTCTTTCTGTTTACAAAGTCCTATGTTTACAAAGCTGTCTCAAATATACCATTTAAATTCATTGCATAATGCACAAAAATCAATTTTCTTGTTCAGCAGCCAAAGGGCAGGAGAACTAATTTTTATGCACTACAGCATCATTTCAAACTGGTCCACTTGTGACAGGTTTCCAAATGTACATTAAACCAAGTTAGATGAAAGGCACTAGAGGGTGATCACATACATTAATGGTATCTGGGGAGGCAGTCATCATCCAAAAAGGAGAAAAGATGTCTGGGAAATGAGGGAAGCGTGAAGGCAGGTGAGGAAATTTGTTTGCTGAAGAACTGCTCAGTTTAAATGGAACACTCAAAATTTAAGTCACATTTTACAAAATGTTTCTCCTTGAAAGTACACATGCTTTCTAGCTTAGCCTTCCTGTCCCACATCATACTTCCTTTTATGACCTCATCTCTGATGCGCTTTTTTTTTTCTTCTAGTTAGTTTGTTTTTTCCATTGTAGAGTATTCCATTGCCCAGTCTTAACCCTGATGCTCTCATGTTCTGTCTCTCTATTCCCTTGCCAAACTTGTTTTACAGTCTGTCACTCATTCTGACTTCAACATATTCTAAACTTAACTCCTGCCCACCCAATGCTCAAGCTCCTAAATTGCTTCTGCCCAGAGCCCCAGTCTTCATCTGACCATACGGGTCTTTATATCCACTTTGCTGTTCATTGTTCTCCTTTCTTTCTTAGAACTTGCCCTGTGGGCACTTCCAGTTCCTACTCATGCTCTGCTGAATGCTCTGGAGAAAATTCCTGAAGTCTAATACTCTTTATGAATATAACTTTTATCATTACATCTCTTTTGTCTTCTAGAGTAAGTTTTCAGGCTCCATTTTTGTTCTCTCCCAACTAATGTTTTCAAAAACTCTTTACAACTTTCAGTTTTCCTTTGCTTAATCTAAGATCTTGCTGACATCTCATAAAATAAAACTGTCAGGCTCATGCACAGCCTATCTATGCCTTTGCTATTTACTTCTACAACTTTGGCTTCTTTTTACCACATCTTATTCAGATCCCAGTGCCATTCCCAAATGGCCCAGCTAAAGCACATCTCCTAATTTCTCAGTTCAAATGTCCTTCTTTTTTCCTTGATCTTGATTCATTTTCAACCACTTCATTTATCTATTCATTCTTCCTTGCCTGTCTATACCTTCTTGGTCCCTTTGTCATTGCTGCACCTCATCCACCTTTCCTTGTTGTCCCCTGTCCCTCTCTCTTTGGCATTGCTGTGAATGGACTCTCTCTGCCTGAGGACACAACATGATCCTCTGACTCCTTCCTCATTCCTTTCTAGCCTCGATTCTAATCTATGCACTATATTGCATTCACATTTATAAAACTAAAAAGTTTCTTATTATCTACCTGTAAAACAGTCTCTTCCATTACAGTTACCTTCAATCTCTCTTCTGAGTTCACTTCCCAGATCTTCTTAGTTACTCTTTGTAGAGTAAGTTCCTTTTCAGTTTTTTTTCCTACTTACTTAACATCATACTTGCTGAATCTTCTTCCCCATCTTCTCTTCTTCCCCCTTATTCCTCAGGTGTTACTACTTACCCTTTTGTTTATACTGCTTCCTGCCGGACAGTGAGGTCTTGATCATCACATCTATGCTACCAGTTCTTATATGTTTCTTGACATCCACAGATTCTCTCCAGTTACTCAGTATTTTCTAACTACATCACATCTTACTGAAATTAGAATATGCATGACAAAACCTCAGCAACTTATTTTCATCTTTTTAAACCCTTTTTACTGCCTTACTGGCAACTTCTGTTATAAAATTCATAATTCCTGAGTACCTCTCACTTCTCTCATTCCTTCTGTCCTACTCACTATATCAAAATTCACATACTTGCTATTAAAACAACATATGAAAAAAACTTCCTTCCTCTTCCTCTTTTAACACACTTTCCATTTCCTCACAATTTTTCTTTTCTAACAAATTTGATGGTTTCTCCCCCTCCTCTCAGTTCTTCCCTCCCATAATTCCTTAGTTTTTTTTAGAGCAGATGTAGTGATGCCTCATTAGATCACAGAAGTAATGTGAACCATGGAGTCTAGATATCTGACTCTCTCCATTGAGCATCTAAGGCAAAAGGGAGATATTTGGTACTACATACTTTTATCCTGAGGATGTGCTTATAGTATCACAGAATCGCAGAATGGCTGAGGTTGGAAGGGACCTCTGAAAGTCATCTAGTCCAACCCCGCTGCTGAGCAGGATCACCTAAAACACATTGTGCAAGAGGGCATCCAGGAGGGTTTTGAATGTCTCCAGAGAAGGAGACTTCACAACCTCTCTGGGAAGCCTTGCTTCCAGTGGTTTTTCACCCGCACAGGAAAGAAGTGCCCTCTCATATTCAGCCAGAACTTCCTGAGCTTCATTTTGTGCCCATTGCCTCTCGTCCTCTCACTGGGCACAAGTGAAAAGAGACCAGCTTCATCCTCTTGACACCCTCCCCTTAGATATTTATACATAGATATTTTTCCCCTGGTAGCCTAGGGGAAAGAAATTACACTTAGAAGTACCATCCTCTTGAAAAATAATCCATGTTCTAATAAACACTTCCCTTTCCTTAATCTTAAATTCACATCGGAGGAAAGGTAACACTTAGGTAACACTTGCTGTAGGGCATGCCACAGTAGCCCATCTCTTTCTCTGGACATTGGAGCACTATGCAACTAGAAATATGTCACAGAAAGAGAGGAGGTTTAGATGAGATGGATTTTAGCTTGTACAGAACGGATTCCAGGTCCTGGAATACATGTATAAGTCACATCAGGATGTCCTCTCACCTCCTTTCAGGATGTAGTTTCAGCCTCTGTCCTATCTATTCTAATTTTGGCTCTTTTTATTCCTGCAGTCATGGACAGATAGAACACTCTTATTTGAAATATCACTTAACGGTTGATATCGTTTTCATGTAAGTCTCATCTGAATTTGAATGTCTCCAGGCTGGAAAGAACCCAGAAGCAGGGTGGGTTGCCTGCTTTCTGTATGAGTGCAATAGATTATGATGCAGGAAATCTTACTACACTATTACTATCTTAGTAATGTTAGTCACAGTCACAAAAGGTGAAATCTGGACCACCACAAAACTCTGAGGGAGAGGTAGATGCCTGTTTGCAAGGTTGACACATGTATGAATGCGTAAAAATGAACGCGTAGGAAAACAGGAAACACGATGTTAGGATTCTCCAATATTAATAATTGTAGACACCAGGCTGCATGGTCTATTGTATAGGACTTTCATGAGTTGTTTTCAGACCCAACTGAGAGTTAGATGCAGTCAATTGAGCTATGTGTGTCTTTCATCCTAAAGTCTGCTGCTATGTTTAAATTTTCACCTTTTAAGTGTCCATTTTCTTTTTTCTTTTCTAAGTTAGCTGTCTGCTGCAGTAAAGTTATGCCTTAGATCCTGACCATTAGGGAAAATACAGTAGCATTGCTATTTTGCAGGTTGGTGTCCTAAGCATAGACACACTAAAGCCAGGATCCTGCAGGCATCTTCTTCCCACTGATTATCCTGAGCAGTAACCAAATAGCAATTAGACAGCTAAAAAACTTTCTGATTTTGCTTATACACCAGAATAAATCTGTATAGCAGATTAAGAAATAGTCCAGGATCTTTTAAAATCAAAGTTTGCATGACAACTACAAAAAAGCCCTCAAATTCGGTATTTTGTTTCTCCAGTTTTGATTGCAAAATTGATTTTATATTTCCAAAATGCAACAGGAATATCATTGTAAAATAATAGTGTAGACAATTAGGCTTTATCTCATTGAGTGAAAAACAGTGTTAAATGTGTAAAGAATTTGAAAGTGTTTATTCCCCCTTACCTGGCTTCTTTCAGATGGGCACATAAACACCGGAGTGTTACTTAATTCTTTGTAAAGGAGATACCATCACATTTCTTTGACCATCAGAATGTAAGTTAGTGTCAACTTACCCTATTCAGGTCACATTCAAAGCCCTAATTACCACCCTGTAAAAACATTACAGTCAAGATAGTGATCACAGCACATGGTTACTGTACATATTGATTTTATCCTATTACTATATTAACAAAAAAGAAATGTGTACTAACAGCTGACTTTACTGATACTGTTAGTAATCCTTAACTCTTTTATTGCTCTTAGAAACCCAATAACATGATATATCCTTATTACATCCTTTCTAGAGTCTTATGGTATTATGATGGGGAATGTGCAATATTCCCTAGTGAATGAGATCTGGTGGTACAGTGGTGCTGTGGTATATTAGCAGTCACCCAAACACAGATAAAGCCAGTTTAGTTAGTAGAAGGTCAAATACAAGAGGATAGTAAAATCTTTGCTATGAAGCTCCAGTGGCTTAATTAACATACAAATTCTGATTTCACACTGCTGTTTCAAAATGTGAGTGCTTTTATCCTAAACTAATTTCTAGTCCACAATAAATAATAATTTACATTTCCTGCTAATCTCATGTAGATAGGAATCTAGCCTTTCAGTTGGCATTTGGAAGATAGGGACATATCATGTTTATAATTGGTTTGCTGTTTTTTTTAATATTATTCTTTTTTCTTCCTTTTTTGGGGGGGGAGCGGAAGGGGGGTTCGGAATGGGATGGGACTATACAGCTTGCCAGCAGGACATTGAAGGAGAGTGTTTGAGACATTTTTTTTTGTAATTGTTCTTGTGCAGGATTTGTATTTCATCCTCTCCACATTTTCTTTGAGCTTAACAGAAAACAGAGTTTAGAAGATTTGTTTGGTGTTTAACTTGATTATTTAAATAAGAGATAAGCAATTGCCATTACAGCAGCTAGGCAATAATTTCCTGGGGTCAGGGTCTCTCCTGCCCAGCATACACCCCTATTGTTAATGGAACTGAACATGCACACACACATTTTTAGAAGGGAATGTTAAACAATCCACATTTATTTTACAGTGCAAATACTTACATGACAAAACACAGACAGACTTCAGTAGTCAGCCTGAAGATTATAAAAGAGAGCTAGAAGAACAAAGAGATTTAACTACCTAACCATTCCTTTACCCTCCCAAGTCCAAATTTTAGAAGCGCAAAACCTCACTTAACCATTGTAACCCCACTTAGCTTTCACCTAATCCTACAAAGCTGGGGTTCCAGCACCAACTTTTTCCTCTGCATTTCTTCAGTAGACTAGCTAGCTGATCTCTGCTAATATCTCTAAGCTAATATATCTCATGAATTGTACTGTGAGCTTAGGTACTGCTGCCTATCAACTAGAAACTAACACTTATTCTAAAATCCCGAAATGACCATTGCCCACACAGTTTTCTTGTTCAGTTGGATGAGTATCTACAGCAGTATTAAGTGTTAGAGATCAAACTGTGACCACTCAAACATGCTTGCAGGGTGCAGTGGGAGCCCCAGAGCAAGAGTCCGTATCAATCAGATGTTAGGGTCATCATGATATAACAACTTTTTTTCCCTTCTCTTGAATATTGGTATATACACAGATTTGTACTTTCCCTCAATTTTCTTGACTGGATTGGTTTCTGCAGCTGCCACGCAGCTAAACATTGCAGTATGGCATCTGTTGGATGCCGCTAGTTAGCCAGAATGCTGCTGACTCCCTGGGTTGAAAGTCTTTCACCCAACAGTACCATCACCACTTCAACAGAAACCAGAGCAACAAACTTTACTTAAGGGTTTATTACCTGTACCTGTACCCTTACTTAAGGCAGCCCTTTCCCTATATCTCTCCTTCTCTTTCAGACCAGGAGCAGCTTAACAGTTTTTATTGCTGGGTAGAAAAATTATAAGAAGATTTCGGTTAGTTCTGAAGGCAAACATTACATTTTTTAGCATCTGTGTTTTCTAGACTAGAATAATTTTGTTTTTACTTCAATCAGGACAAGTTTGTAAGTTACAGTAGCTGAGTACTTTAAGGATACTTTGCAGACAGTTCTTCAAAGCTGTCTGACCACAGCAGAAGGAGCTTTCCTGAAGCAGGCAAATTCACAATTGCTTTATAAAGAAACAAACAAACAAAAGAGTCATTTTGACATTTATCAGTAGTAAAAAGTGTGTCTCGGGGAAGAAAATATTGTGAGAGAATTCAATCCACTTGACATTCAATTGAACTTCGATGAGAATAAGCTGGGTAGCTTGGGAAGACATAAAAGAGAAAAGTAACTATGCTTGGTAACCATCCAGGAGGGATTTGCTACAAGGGTATGGCAAGGCTTCGTGATATTGTTTATCTTTAATAATGAGCTAGAAGAATCAACAATATGTTAATAAAACTTCGGGTGACACCACCAGTGAAGATGTTCCCTTGTAAAACATCTGAGCTAAATAGTTGCTTCCTATTTTTTAAGCAAGATATAGAAAGATACTGTAACACAAGTGGCTGGGGGCACTTGAGAAAATGTGGAGTAAGTGTCATTACACTCTTACATTTTTGAAAGTCAAAGCTTCAGTTCCTAAAAGAAAAACAAGTTAAAAGTAAAGAACTATTGAAAAAGCACAAAACCCCAAAAGTCTATCTTGGAAAAGGTGATATTCAGTACAGTGTATTAATAAATACTTGATATACTACAAAATATAAATGTAATATAATAGAGATATAATACAGTATACTAAGAGTTAAAGACTTTGCAGAAGCTGTGCTTCATCCTCAGATAACATGTATTGTCAGCAGTAAAATGTCATGTACTTCAAACCTAACAGTAAAGCTCCTTACCATGAATACAGAAGTGTTTATCCTTTTTTATGTGATGACTGGTGGAAGTACATGAAGTTGTCACTCTGGCTAAAAGAAACAGATATTTTTCATTTTGCATATATATATAAATATATATATATATACATACATATATATATATATATAAAAAGAGAACAGTGAGACTGCTTTACTTGACAATTAAAGTTGAGAAATAGTGTTGAAGTCCTCTGTGTGTCTTTGAATTGCTTATCTCAATCTCTGGACAGATTTTTGTGTGAGAATTGACATAAAGCTTTCCCACACAATCTTTTTTTAGGTATTCTAAGCTCCCCTCACAGTATATGAGCATTGCATTTAAAGTTATGAAGTTTTCCAAGTAAAAAAATTCAGTGAATAGGATGCAGAACATATGAGTGCATTTTGCCTGGTATCTATAGTCCGTTGTCTAAAAGATCTTATGTGTTTGACATAATAAACAATGAACTTCCTTCTGCTTTCAGTTACACTCATATAAATCTGGAGTAACACCTTTGGAATCTGAGATGAGTTCTGCCTCAATCTCTTTTTTAGATGCTGGATGGAGGCCAAGTTTTTACTTTGAATAACTGCTTCTAATGTTGGGATTCTATTCATAAGTAACCCATAGGAGGTGCATCAGAAAACAGAGCTCTAAACTTAGGGAAACACTGGGCAATTAAAGTATTTGCCATGTAAATCCAAAGCCTAACCCATAAGTTTCAGGAAATGTATCTAACTGTGTGTTCTGTGCATGCAGCTGAAGAGCAGACATGCCCGCACAGGCTCTGCAGCTTGCAGATGGTCTGGAATGTGAGGCTGCTCCAGGTTCTTCGCAAAGGGAGGCAGGATCCCTTTGCTCTTCCCTTTTCACATGTTGTCTGTTTATCTGGTTTTAATATCTTTCCTTAGGTAAAATTTGGAAGTGTATCCCAATCCCATTTTCACAAACATTTAGAGCTTTAGATGGCCTTTAGAAGCCACTGAAGTTGTTTGCACATTACATTCATTCATTCATTCCGTTGAGAAGTGTGTGACACTGCTACAGCACTAAACAGTTAGGTTAATTGCTTTTGGAATGACACTGTAAACCAGCTTAATAAAATAACACAATTTTAAATGAAGCTAGCCAACATCCTAGAAACAAATGTTTTGGAGTCATCATTTTCCTGCCAGGTTATTTTATGCCCAGTAATAAATTTACTTAAATTATTACAGGATCTTCTGTTTTGCAACTAATTCTTTGAGAAACATCTATGATATAGAAATGTCCTAAAATCTGCAAGTCTAAAATTATGCTGTAGAAAATTGACTAGACAGGGACTGAACAGAATGGGTTGTTCTCCATGTTGAGATAGAAACATCCTTCCAGACTTTCCTGTGCACTTGTGTGGGTGTGTATGTGCACTCACTTTCTCTCCATAATCTTATTTTTTTGTAGGGAAAATTCACACGTCAGCAACATTTTCCAACTACAGCAATTTTGACTAATTTTATATTTTGTTAGGAATATTTCCTGTCTTTATGTGTTTGCCAAGTCTTAAGTGTCCTTTCTAGCATTCAAGAGATGAGTGTACAGTAACTGCATCTCTGGCTACTTAACAACTCGTGTAATGTGTTTCTCATTTCAACAATTCCCACCACTCAGCTCACAGTTTCATTAATTTTTCAGGTGAAGTTTTGCTGATATGTGGTTAAGGGATTGAAAACACTGAAATACATTAAACTCCATTTCTGTGCTACAAGCTGTCCTTGGAGTAATTTACTTAGTGTGAGTGCAACATCAGTCCACACCATTCTGTCAAAAACTGAAGAAAAAGTTCACACTTCTGAAGACAAGAGCTGGTAAATCAGTTTTGGACTAGCTCAGGGAGATTTTCCCAATAATAAAACTATCACTAATATTAAGAATTTCATGGGTTAAGTTCTCTATAAAGGTTATTATGAAAGCATATTGAGCTTCTGTTTCTGGGAGAAAAGGTGAATAAAACTGGGAAAGCTTTTTTTTTTTTTTTTTTTTTTTTTTTTTTTTAATTACTAAGGATGAAAAAAAGAAGAAAAGAACTTTGTAGGGTTTAAATCATGCTAAAGATGCTAAAGTGAGGTATGACAAAACCCAAAGTCATGCTGGCAGTCCTCCCACCAAAAACAGGCTGCCCTGATAGCAGGCCAGTTGGCCTGGCCTGGTCTGGAAGCACTTACATGAGATTGTAAATCACTCCAATTCTAAATAGCATTATTATTATTATTATTTTTAATATAACTGCGAAAACAAAAGTTATTTTCTATGAAGTAAAGAATGTCATCAATCCTTCTCGTCTAGTTATAATCACTAGCCCGAGTCCTGACATCCATATGTACCTTAATTCAGTTTGAAGGAATTGAAGAAAGATTTAGCCCCAAAGAGTTCCCTTAAACCTTAAACTACCCTATAATCTTTGACCAAATCTCTCTGGAGCAAACTGAAGTCTTTCTGTTTACTTCATTATGCACTAGATGAGGCACAAAGGGCTGTAAAAAATTAAATATATGAGTAGGCCTTTATTTTAGAGCATGCATGCACCTGCTGTGGAAACCTGAGTTACTTCCACTTAAGAAAGCAGCAGCTCTAGGAATACTATCAAATGACACAAAACTTGCAAATCAGCTGTTCATATTGTGCCAGCTAGTGCCTGTAGGGGACAGAGAAATACCTGGACGAAATATTCTGGGACCAGGGTTATACATATGGCATAACGGAAGGGCTGATCTTTCTGATGACAGTGGAGATCTGGCTTTGCCCCCCCAAAGTGCACAAGCCTTGAAGAAATCCTTCCTGGAAAGACTTCTAACAAAGCTTTTGGTATCTGTAGTGTTTGTGATGGGGAAAAAACCTCTAAAACATTTAATTCAAAATGTTGTTGAGAGGTCATTTAACAAAGAATCTCTGACTAGGATAGTCCATAAACTGTGCGATACTGGAAATTACCTTTATATATATATATATACATATATTATTTTGTTTTTCTTTTAATATAAAAACAAGGGCTGAATGGCGGATGTTGTATGTGTACCCTGGAAACAGGATTAAGATCTTCCAGTGAGTTTGGGGAGGTTTTCAATTTCAGTGTGGGCATGGCTTCCCTGAGGCCTTCCTAACGCTTCCCTGCCCACCTGGGAAGCCGGCAGCATGGCGCCCAGGTCCTACCATGCTGAGGGGGCAGGCAGGGCTGGTGCACAGATGGGGACTGTAGGATGCTAAAAGGGTGCCATTACCTGCCTACTTGCGCCAGAGCCCCAGTTATTGCAGGGCGCTGGGTCTATTGTCAATTAAAGTGGTAGCAACGGCGAGCAGCAGCTGTGACAGATGGCTGGGCTCCAGCCACCTCTTGGCAATGGGACCAGAGCCAATTCAAATCTTTTCTTTCCTCTTAAAAATAAATAAATAAATTGGAAAAAAAAAAAAAAAAAAAAAAAAAGGTCCCCCAAATCAACACATGGTTGTCAATTATTCACAACGTATAAGGGGGAAGTGTCATATCTACAAAGGCATCATTTTTCTCTATTAACCCTTACTTTCATTTTTTTGAAGTCAAGATTTTGTTTATTTATTACTTACTTCAAACATGTTTTAGCAGGATATTCAACCCAAAAGACAGTTTACATTAAACCTTTGTTCTGAGAGGAACTTACACGACACTTTGTTCATAACTGAACCAATTTAACCCAGTTAGCTTTTTAATTACAGAAATCTTTCTTGCAGAACTGTACAGACTCTGGGTTCAGAACAAAGCACACTAAAATAAATCCAAGACTCAACCTGTTGTTTCTGGTGAGTCTGATTCCATTTATTACCTTTAGATTATATTTATGTTAAAGATGAGTCATAGCACCCTTCCTAATCTCAGATAGACAAGACCCAAAGCTGTCTCTGAAGGGCTTTTATTATTCTCATTTCCACATGATTTGGGGTGTTAGGCACCTCTGTTCTTCTCTAGGTTCACCCACTCTCAGCCTAAACCTGCTTTTGCAGTCTCCGAGGAAATACCTCAAATTCTGGGTACCCAGTGTGGAGCAATCAACCTAAATGCAGCCATCAGTGACCACATCTTGACAGCATTCTGCACCAAATTATACCTTGAATGGTTCAACCCTTTGACCACAAACTGAAACACTGATAATCTGGTCAGATGTATATTTGTTTTATTGATACCATGTGGGTTACATCAGTAGCAAAAGTGCAGCTCCGAGATTTAATATTAATGTTCTATAAGGAGTTGAGGGGGAATACTGTGGTGTTTTTACCCTGCTTGGTGGCTCAACTCCACTGTAGCTGCCCTCTCACTCCCCCTCCTCAACGTAACGGGAAGAAAATATGATGGAAAAGGGCTCAAGGGTTGAGATAAGGACTGAGAGTTTGCTCACTAATTATCATCATGAGCAAAACAGACTCAGTATAAGGGAGAATAATATAATTTATTGTCTATCACTGGCAGTCTAGAACATTAAGAACTAAAAGCAAACCAAAACCACCTTCCCCACATCCACCCTCTTCTATGTCCTCCCCCCAAGCAGTGCAGGAAAACGGGTAATGGGGGCTGTGGTCTGTCCCTGACACTTCGTCTCTGCCGCTCCTTCACGGTCACTCTCTGCCCCTGCTCCACATGGGGTCTCTCCCACGGGATGCTGTCCTTCCCGAACTGATCCTGCAGGGGCTGCCCACAGGCAGCAGCTCTTCAAGAACTGCTCCCACATGGCTCCATACCACGGGGTCCATCCGTCAGGAGCAAACTGCTCCAGTACAGGTCCCCCACGGGCAGCAGCTCCCCCCAGACCCCCTGCTCCTGCGTGGTCTCCTCTCCACGGGCTGCAGCTCTGGCCCGGGGCCTGCTCTTGCGGGGGCTCTCCATGGGCCGCAGCCTTCTTCAGGCCACATCCACCTGCTCCACCGGGGGCTCCTCCACCGGCTGCAGTGTGGAGATCTGCTCTATGTGGGACCCACGGGCTGCAGCGTGGAGATCTGCTCCATGTGGGACCCATGGGCTGCAGTGGGACAGCCTGCTCCACCAGGGCCCTCTCCACAGGCCGCAGGGGAACTTGTGCTGCATGCCTGGAGCACCTCCAGCCCTCCTTCTGCACTGACCTTGGGGGCCGCAGGGCTGCTTCTCTAACTTTTTCCCACTCCTCTCTCCCAGCTGCAGTTATGCATCATTTTTTTTTTCCCCCTTTCTTCAATCTGCTCTCCCAGAGGCCCACCCAGCATCTCTCCCTGGTTCAGCTCTGGCCAGCGGCAGGTCCCTTGTCATGTAAACACAATACAAATACACAAAAAGGGATGGTGGGATCCCATCAGAAGAACTATTTCATCAGCAGTGACTTTGAAAACATGAGTGCAGAATAGTTTAAAAATTCAGTGAACTGAAATTGTTTGATGTTGAATAAAAGGTGTTGACTAGTAGTAGGTATAAATCAAAGAAGGAAACACATTTAAATTTCTTGTCAACTAAATCAGTGATTCTTTGAGAAAGAAGTATAAGGAAAGCAAAGAAAGGAGTGGATTACTTCCTTGCTAACTTTAAATTACTCTTCCTGTAATATTTTTCTTTCTAGATCCAAGCAGCCCATCCCGGCCTGGCTGCTTGCTATCATCCAAAAGACAAAGCATTTTCAACTATTTGGAACAAAGGAAATCTCTTTCTGTAGAAGAGGAAAGTTTGGGTAGAGTAAACATAAACAAAGCTAACGTTCAGAGCACAAAAAAAAAAAAAAAAAAAAGAGAGAGAGAGAGAGAGAGAGAGAGAGCAATCTGTCAAAAATAGAAGAATACAAAGCAGAGTTACCGAATTCTGAAAAGGAGGAGAGGAAAATTCGAAACAGAAGAAACCCCAGCAGTGTTATTAATCACCCTTATTTTGTTTTGTTTTGTATTGTTTTGTTTTTATTTCTATTGTAATGGTGTCTTGAGGCCCCTATCTAGAGTTAAAATTTAAGCTTGAGATATGAACTGTTGTGTATCTGGTTGGTTAATGCCCCCAAGGGGGTAGAAAAATTAAAAGAAAACTTAATCTCTAGTTGTTATAGTATTTATGATTTCGTACAGTCTTGGGACAACACAAACACAAAGTATTTTTACTGTTACTATTAATTTGAGCTTTTTTTTTTTGTTTTTTAATAAAAAAATATTTCTTCAAGCTGAATTCAACACTGGAAAGGAAAGGGGCTTGATGAACTGTTACTGCTTAGTGTTTATTCCGCAAAGGTTTTATTGACTTATTCAACATTCTTCTTATACATTAAATAAAAAGAAAAAAAAAAAAAAAAGAAAAAAAAAGGAAGAAAAACAGGTAGTTCTTCTATTATATCAAAACTTTTTCCATTTGTTTACAGGGAAAGAAAACACTTTCCCTTCTCTTTACCCTTGGCACAGAAGGTTTTATTTGGAGGATGAAAGAACAAGAGGACATTCTCTCTTAAGTATTGTTAGAATTCAGCTTAGTCTGTCAAAACCATACCTACATCTTTTGGTCTGAATTTAGTGAAGTATGCAGAGTAGGTGATCCCATCTAGTTTTGTTTTTTATTTCTATGGACTGTTCTACTCAATTTTGCAAACTCTGACCAGCTACTCTTTCTTTATTGAAATTTTCCTAAAAGTAGGCTGCACCCCATGTAGACAAAAAGAAAAACAAAAAGAAAAACAAAAAGAAAAAAAAAAAACAAACAACCAAAGAGAAAAAAAAACACCAGAGAGAAGAAAGTGGGAGAGAACCTGCTGTTTGGATTTCTCAGGTGGAGAATGGACATTCAGAGAGAATAAAAGAAGTGTCCATGGTCACACAAGCAGCATGGGCATATCAGGAGAAGAAATGCAGTTCTTCCAGGTTTCGGTCAGGTACCCTAGTCATGTAATCAGCTTCCATATTTTGAAGGTTAAGCAGGTCAAAATAAGAAGGGAGAAACAAAAGTCTTTTAAAGGGAACTGTTTGCATTTCCCTTTAAATAAAGAGAGTATTTGCATTAATTTCTATGGTTTTGGGAACATAGCTCATCAAGAGGTGAATACAATTATTTAGATAAAAATAACATGAAAAGAAATTGTTTTAAAATTCAAAGCTTATTGAGTAGCTCTGGATGATTTATCTACGTAAGATAAAAATTGATCCAGGGACCCCTCCCTTACATCCAAATAATAAGCCCTATTATGTTTTACAGTGAAATACTGAAAGATACTTGAATAAATTATTTTGCAAAATATTGTTGAAATTTGCAATACATTGATTGATAATTATTTTTCACACTTCTGTGGGACCAAACTCCAGAAATGGTGTTTTGGAATAATTTTAATTGTAAAAGAAAAAAAAAAAAAAGTACTCCATTCACTAATTATATCACATCTGTAATTTCAGGCAGAACAGAAGTTGAGATCTATGGAAAGGTTAAAGCCAGGTTTGAGATTAAAAGTTACCTTCAACTGTTAACCAGGCGAGTAACTTTATACATAAGAACCATTTCATTTGTTACTATTCATGTGTATAATCACATATCATTACACTGAGCTTAATTCTGCTAATCCTTATTTTGGACTGGGTCACATTGCTAATTTTTAAGACTGCTCATCCATTTCAGTGCACATTTCTGATTACAGACACAGACACAGACACAGACACAGATTTCTAGGTTGGAAGAGACCTCAAGATCATCGAGTCCAACCTCCGACCTAACACTAAGCACTCCACTAAACCATATCGCTAAGCTCTACATCTAAACGTCTTTTAAAGACCTCCAGGGATGGTGACTCCACCACCTCCCAGGGCAGCCCGTTCCAATGCTTAATAACCCTTTCGGTAAAGAAGTTCTTCCTAACATCCAACCTAAAACTCCCCTGTCGCAACTTTCGCCCATTCCCCCTCGTCCTGTCACCAGGCACGTGGGAGAATAGACCAATCCCCACCTCACTACAGCCTCCTTTAAGGTAACTGTAGAGAGCGATAAGGTCTCCCCTGAGCCTCCTCTTCTCCAGGTTGAACAAGCCCAGCTCCCTCAGCCGCTCCTCGTAAGACTTGTTCTCCAGACCCCTCACCAGCTTGGTCGCCCTTCTCTGGACTCGCTCGAGCACGTCCATGTCCTTCCTGTAGCGAGGGGCCCAAAACTGAACACAGTACTCGAGGTGCGGCCTCACCAGAGCCGAGTACAGGGGCACAATCACTTCCCTAGACCTGCTGGCCACACTGCTTCTTATACAGGCCAGGATGCTGTTGGCCTTCTTGGCCACCTGAGCACACTGCTGGCTCATATTCAGCCGACTATCAACCAATACTCCCAGGTCCTTCTCGGCCAGGCAGCTTTCCAACCACTCATCCCCCAGCCTGTAACTCTGCTTGGGGTTGTTGCGCCCCAGGTGCAGGACCCGGCACTTGGCCTTGTTGAACTTCATACAGTTGATCTCAGCCCATCGCTCCAGCCTATCCAGATCCTCCTGCAGAGCCTTCCTGCCCTCGAGCAGATCGACACACGCACTTAGCTTGGTGTCATCTGCAAACTTACTGAGGGTGCACTGGACGCCCTCATCCAGATCATCGATAAAGATATTAAAGAGGACCGGCCCCAGTACCGAGCCCTGGGGGACACCACTTGTGACCAGCCTCCAACCAGATTTGACTCCATTCACCACAACTCTCTGGGCCCGTTTTTTTTTTTTTTTTTTTTTTTTTTTTTTAAATTTTAAATTTCAGTGCTAAATTGTGTTTTATTTCCAACAGTTAGCCATTACAGTATCTGAAATGGCTAACTGTTGGAAATAAAACACAATTTAGCACTGAAATTTAAAATTAAAAAAAAAAAAAATGCAAAAGAGCTCTTTCTTTTATTTTTTTTTCCTCAAGAATTAAATCTTCAAGAAGCAGTCCTTTTCTTTGATGCTAAAGTTTTTGTTTCCACTATCAATAGATAAAGATAATTTAGTAGTTAATTGATACAGATGATATGCAAATGAATATTGACACTACAGCAAGGAAAAAAAAAAAAAGATAATGCTGTTCTTTTATAAAAGGCCACCTTGTAGCTCTTTACTAACTTGCAGCCTCTGCAATATCTTGTATATTGTTGACATTCCTTAGCTTGGGCTAACAGTAACATGCATACAATACTCCCATCACACCCTTCACTAGCTCAGTCAACCCTATTCATGTGTTACACACCTGTGCATATTTGCAGTCCATTTAAGTGTGGCCTGAGAAATATTAGCTTTCAAGGTGGACTCAGTAAAGATGTTTTACTCCCTTTTTGTACTTCACAGGCACTAAAGGATTAGGAAGTCATAGACCCTACAAGTTATATTCTTATGTTTGATGGTCTCACGATTTTGTATCAGTCTTGCTTCATCAAATAGGTAGGGATGTGTGCATCAACACATGCTTACATGCAGACAGTATCTGCTTTTTCTCTCAGCTGTATCATATTTTCTAATGAGAGAAAATTTTTCTTCCTTTTCTATCTAAATGGTCACACATTTTACATTGTCACCAGCCTGAATGTTCAAAACCTATAGAAGGATTCAGTTCCTTAGAGACAGAAAACTTTCAGTGTTATACATTGCAAGATTGTACCAGAAACCATGGGGAATCTTTTAAGGAAATGATGAAATTATTAATGACAATAATTTAATAATTTATGCCAACTTTTTATATTCATTTCAAATGTCTGATTAGTGAATGGAGGAGATCTGAAATCTATTACAGTCTGCAGTTAAGTGCAAAACACTGTTATTCTTGAATGCCTGGAATTACCTAGTCACGCATAGAAGATATTTTGAGAGTTTTTTTCATTGACACAATGGTCAAATTCAGGCAAAATTTAATCTCATTGTTGAATTGAGCTTGAGTTTGACCCTTAATCCATCTGACCACCACAGTTCTAGCTTCTTATGTAATTAACAGGTTGTTTCTGCTTGACCTGAATGAGGACACCTCAATTCCAATTTATCTGGAAATTTACCCCAACCAAAGCCAAGAAATGTTTCACCATTTTATGTACATAACATTTATTCTCTACCACAAGCTACTTGCTGTTGACCAGCAGAAATGTCTGTCATTGTTACTTATGACTAAAATAAAGTTAATGAATGGGTAAGTTATATACTTAGAAAAATCTTTATATAAGATATCAACATGTAATACAGATAGATACTGTTTAGGTGTCAGTGATAGAGGATATCAGATTTCACTGTAAGCTTTGCATCAAATGATGAACTAAAAGCGACTCTAGAACAACAACAACAACAAATATATACAATTGGTAATATCCTCTCACAAGTGTTTTCTGAATTCTCTTTCCTTCAGCTCATTCTCAGATGGTTCAAGGATGCATGCTACTGTTACTGAAGACATGCAAAAGCCTTAATTCATGTTTTAAAGGCTTGTCCTCATCTGTTCCCTACATACCCTTTTATTTTAAGCCCCTTTAGTACATCTTACTACACTATCAGGGAACAACATGAATAGATTTACTATTGAATGAATAAAAGTAGAAAAAAAAGGTCTAAAACCTGTATGACAAGCATGGAGAAAAGCTGTGAGAAGCTCCTGAATGATGAAAGTACTTCCCCTTTTCTTCATAGCATTGTGATAACTTTCCAAGAAAACAGTGTAATTCCTGTTTTTTAAGACTTTTAAAACAAAGCCTATATAATTTTAAAATTAGAGTGAACAAAACAATAGAAAACATATCATAGAGATGAATTCCTCACAACCAGGTATTTTGCTAAAACAGAACAAAGTTTTCATACAAAATTCCAACCCAAACCATTCTGTGATTCTGTGGTTCTATGATTCTGTGATTCTGTGATTCTACGATTCTATGATATTGTTATAACTCAGTCACTGAAAGATTTTGAAGTATTTTTGTTGCCTTAGACTAAGTACAAACAGAAAAGTTGTAAAGTAGTTAAAGATTTTGTGTAACAGTATAACAGTGTCTAACTATGTAAGACTGCCATCCTCAGATACTTTCCTTCACAATCAATGGTGTCATTTGATTATATCCTTATGGAATCAATAAAGAATTGCTAGTTATAACAGCTGGTTATATGTGTGATAACTTTTACTATTTTTTAATAAAATAGTGCATTTTCTTTTAAAGCAATTTTACTGTGATTTTGAAACATATTGCTAATTGTTGTAAAGAAATAAGTAACTGGGAGTTTTTTCTAAGAAACATAAATACATGAAACTGTCACACTCTGGAAGGTATCAAAGGATTTTAAGCATCTTTAAGACTTGTTGGGTCTGACAATGTAAATGACAAATCTGACTTCAAGGTAAATATACAAATAATTGATGCAGTAATTGCAATGTGTAAAACTGGAAACCCAAGGCAGGATTTATGGTCACCTTATTTTATGTTTATAATGTGGGAGTATACACCAGAGGTAGTCACCCAAGGGTTATTTTACAGGCAATGCATTTGGGACAGTGTTCAATTTGTTAACTATAGGTGTTTATTTTAGGGTAAGACATACCTCATCTTGGGCTCCACTAATTGTATTGACTCAGTCTTCATTGATTATTGACTCAATCCCATGTTTCAGCAGCGTCAGGTGACTAACTCAAGTTTTACTGTCTGTGTTATGAGCAACCACATTTAGTGATTATCCCACTAGTACTATCCATACTCATAGTTCTGTTTAAGTCATTGGCAAAATTACCACTAACTAAGCCATTGTGGGAAAAGAGATAGGGCAAAAGTGAGGACTTTGAATAACCTCCACAACACAAACAAAACTAACCATCCATGTATTTACATCTTAAGTGTTAGAAACAGAAAACCCTTGAAGAGTTTGTGTCTTACTGTTTCCGTACAAGTACTTTCATATAGAAATTCCCAATTACATTCATTTCCTGGCCCCATCATCACTTAGGGATTACTTCAGGTTGCAATTGGAACACCATGTCTCTTGAGCTTCAGTAAAGCACCTAATCTCTAATTTCAAATGTCTTCACCTCATGTAAGCTTGCTCTTCTTTTGCCAGCTAGGATCATAAATTCTAATTTATTCCAAAGTTAAGCATATCCATTAGTCTCACAGTTAAGCAAGACTGCAAAACAAAGAAGGAAAAAGGAAATCACTGAAATTCATGTTGTTAAACTGGCAGGAAACCCAAGCAGCTCCAAGCATGTGATGCAGTGAAATGAAGAAGAATAACAATATAATTCACAATTGGCTTGCTCCAGCAAGATTGAATTTAACAGGAACTATTGATATCTGCAGGAAGATCAAGCCTCCTATTTGATAATATTTAGAGAAATAGTACAAAAGAACCTGCTTAGATTTTAAGAATGCCCTTGATATCAATTCAAAAGAATTCCATGTGTAACAATTTACAATAAATTATTCTTTTCCCTCCAAGCAATTTTGAAGTATTAGACTGGGAGAAAAATAAAGAAAGAACAAAAAAATAAAGTCCTATTAGGTCAGAGTAAATGTCCTCAAATCCTACCTTGGAGAAAGGCCAAAAGCAAATAAAGAGATTATGAACAGCAAATGCAGCAATGCTTCTGTGGTGATTTAAGGCTCAGGGACCACCTGAGGAAAATCTGTAGTCTTTGCATTAAACAATTTTCAATAGCTTTTATGTGAGATGAACAATCTTCAATCTTTTTTTGTTTGTTTGCTTTGCATATGCACCTACAAGTTTTATTTGATATTTCCTAGTTTTTTTTTTTTTTTTTTTGAGAAATAAAAAGTAGCTATTCTATATTGAATGTCTCCCAGCCATTAACGATTTTATAGTTCTTCTGTCACACTACCTCTTTAGTCATTTCTTTCATTTCCTTGTAGGTCTAAGCCCACTTAGTCTTTCGTTATACAGAAGCCACTGTACAGTTTTGATTTTTTTCGTCTTCTGAACGATTTTCTGTTCATCCATATACCTTTTGAGTCAAAGGAACAAGTATTTCAAAAAGAACTCATAGCTGTAGCCATACAGTTATTCTGTTTTGATATTTCTTTCATACAAATTTCTATTTGGTTAAAGTTTATTTGGCAATTTCTAAGCATTGAGTTGATGTTTTCATAGAATGATTGTAAAGTATACATGAATATATACGTATATATATACATAATGCAAATGTCTATCCTAAGATTTGCTGATGCTACTTATTTTAGTTGTCTATTCTTCATGCTCTAGGGACATTTCACAAACATATATTTTAATTCTGGTTTTCCTCCTTAGACAAAGAAGAAAGTTAGATACTTCTATGGTGCAATCCAGAGCAGAGTCCAAAATAATCTCTTTCTCTCCAGTGACTGCAGAAGGAATCAAACGAGATTAAAACACTAGCTTAGCTGATACCTAAAACTGTGTAACAAGAAAACCATTACAGTCTCTGGTGTGCTGATGGATGAAGATCCATTTGTTTACTTGCTAGAAAAGCACTTTTGTACTTCTCATAGCTCTTCAAATTTAGCAATAAAGCTGTATCAAACTGAGAGAAAGTGGAAATATAAAGTCTTCAATGAGTCTCCTCAGTTTTCACACAATCACAATTGCACGACTCAGCCCCCACTCTACCTCAGCTGAAGGAATAGAGATCTTACTCAGTCCCTTGTTAATATTTAAAACATCTTCTCTTACTTCTCTGAGGCAGCTAATATAATTAACTTTGATCTATTGACTGGCCTTATCCATACCAAGTATTGTTCTCACTGCTCAAGTGTTTTCATTCAAAATCAATAAAGGTAAAGATGGCATAATCTGCCTATAAATGGGATATGTATATTATGTGCTCTGTCATGTTGGCTACCTAAACTTATTCTAATTTTACAAAGAAATTATAAATGCATTTTAGTGGAAATCCCCCTCAAGAACCAGTTTTGTCTGTTAATTAAAGCAATCTTCATAAAAATAAGCAGTTCTCCTGAGATTATGTATCCCCTTTACAAAAACATAGTATAACATATCATCCATAAGTTTAATTTGTTATTGGTACTTAGACACCTCTGATTATTGTTTCAAAGATGTGTTGGGGTACATTTGAATTCAGTTCATTTTGTCACCCTTTAAAGTACTTTCAATAACAGAGACAACTAGCACTGAAAAGAAGCTTCTTGCAATCCATCTGGGATCAGATTTCCTTGGTAGAGATACTATTTTATACATCTTATAAAATATATATATATAAAGTGTTCTGTATGAAAGGTTGTTATTATTTCTTCATTACTAGATAAAATCATTTTTGTTATATAACCTAGAATTATTGTAGAATGCCATAGTTTTCATGAGAACCTGCCACCTCTCAGAAATCAAGAAAATATCTAGCAAAATATGATAATTTCACAGCTGTGTTATCAAAAGACACATGTAGAATTTACCTCAGGAGGAAGAACCAGCCATAGCAAAGATGCCACAGCCTGGCAAAAAAATGTGAACCCCCTCAGAAAAACTCTCAGACAAGCTGAGGTCACAGGTGATATGAAGCCTTGAGGTTGAGACTGTAGCCTTCAACAAAACAGATTACCTTGTTCTTAATTTAAGGGCAGCAAGAAACTGATCTGGTGTTTTCAAAAACCAAATCCACTGTTCTTGTGACAAAATAAACAATTAAAAAAGTTTTAAAAGCAAAGAATGATTGATTTAAGGGTGTTGGTATATACTTCAACTAATGTTCTTCTTCAGGTCAGTTTCATTTTGGAGAAAGACTGAGCCGCAACTGAACCTCTTTGTTCAATTTTCAATGTGTAGTTTTTCTACTAACACTCTACTAAAAGAGGCACCATTTTTTCTTCAATGTATTGCTGTGGTGGTTTTACTTGGGTGGGCGGCCGAGCTCCACCACAACCGCTCTCTCACTCCCCCTCCTGAACGTGGAACGGGGAGAAAATACGATGAAAAGGGCTCAAGGGTTGAGATAAGGACGAGGAGATCGCGCAGTAATTATTGTGACGGGCAAAACAGACTCAGCATAGGGAGACAGTAAGATTTATTGCCTATTACTAACAAGCTAGAGAAGTGAGAAACAAAGGAAAGAAACCAAAAGCACCTTCCCCCCCAACCGCCCTCTTCCACCTCCTCCCCCCGAGCGGTGTGGGGGAACGGGGGTTATGGTCAGTCTATAGCACTTCTCCGCCGCTCCTTCTCAGTCACTCTCGTCCCCTGTGCTGTGGGGTCCCTCCCACAGGATGCAGTCCTTGCCAAACTGATCCAGCGTGGGCTGCCCACAGGCAGCAGCTCTTCAAGAACTGCTCCAGATATGGCTCCGTACCACAGTGTCCATCCCTCAGGAGCAAACTGCTCCAACCTGGATCCCCCATGGGCAGCAGCTCCTGCCAGGTCACCTGCTCTTGCGTGGGCTCCTCTCCATGGGCTACAGGTCTGGCCTGGAATCTGCTCCGGCAGGGGTCTTCCACAGGCCACAGTCTCCATCGGTGTAGGTCCACCTGCTCCACTGTGGTCTCCTCCATGGGCTGCAGCGTGGAACCCTGCTCCACCGTGGTACTCCATGGGCTGCAGGGGGACAACCTGCTTCACCATGGTCCTCACCACAGGCCGCAGGGGACTTCTGCTCCGGCGCCTGGAGCACCTCTCCCCCTCCTTCTTCACTGACCTTGGCGCCTGCAAGGCTGTTCCTCACTCCTCTCACTCTCCCAGCTGCTGGGTGGCGCAGCGTTTTTTTTTTTCTTCACTGTCTTAAATATGCTCTCACAGAGGCACAAAACAACATCACTTATTGGCTCAGCTCTGGTCAGCAGTGGGGCCCTTACCAAACATGGGGCAGCTTCTAGATCCTTCTCACAGAAGCCACCTCTATGGCCCCCTGCTACCAAAACCTTGCCACATAAACCCACTACAATTGCATAAGGGACTTAAGAGGAGCAAAGCTCCTTATTTTCTCCTTTGGGTTGGGCTGAATCTCATGTTCTTTGCTGAAATTTCACTTCAACAAAAGTAGTGGAGTTTTGGGGTGATTTTGATCCTACAGACAAGGAGCAGAGGGAAACAGCAATGACTTCAGTGAACGGTATAAGCCTTGGAACAAAGAATGCCTTGAGACTCTGGTGCTTGCTCACTTTCCGTCTTTATCTGGTTTTTATACTTTTCTTCAGTTCTCAAGAGACCCAATG
The DNA here is from genome assembly GCF_009769625.2 of Cygnus olor. Taxonomy (NCBI): domain Eukaryota; kingdom Metazoa; phylum Chordata; class Aves; order Anseriformes; family Anatidae; genus Cygnus; species Cygnus olor. Next base: position 18,369,298 of record NC_049171.1, read on the forward strand.
CCATTTTTCTGCTTGTATAATTGACAGCAATGTTGCTATTACAGAGAGAGAAAAATTGCCAAATTTATTGAAGAAAATTGACAATACCGTAGACTGAACCTATGACTTACCTTTCCCTGTTTTCTCTGACAGAAACATAGGGATATGAATCAATTAGTTGTTCTCAGGATACCCTCAAGGAGAAGTGCCTGAGCTTGCTGTAAAATTCTGCCTTAACAACAGCAAAGTTAAATTGTCAGCCACATGCTTATCCCAGGCAAAAGAGAAAAAACATCAGAGATGGGAGTAAAAGTGTCTGGGTTACTAGCAAAATATAAAGATGGGAAGACCACTGTGACTGTTGTAATCTGTATTGTGCAACTGGATAATGACATTCAGGTTGCAAGAATGCTTTGAATGAATAGTTGAAAATCTGTTTCTTTATGTGGCTTAAAATTCATAATATTCTTAAGTAAGGTTTTGCTAGCTATTCTTGCTTTGTGCACAGAGTACAATGTGCTGCATAAGAAAAGCATAGCCATACATTTTATAAACTATTTGTTTGTTTTACATTACAGATCATGTATTGGTGCAGATTGTTTTGGCATAGTAGCAATGGTTACGTATTGGAGAGAGCAGGTGAAAAACCTTGCTACGTATGTGTACCTTATCAAGCATGACAAAAGCCTCTCTCAGATGGATCCTCTGTCAAATAAATTGAGTAAGGGTATTTTTCTGTATGTTTTGGTCCTTAGATCCATAGCAATGGGCAAATTTATCAACTGGATGAGAAGCACTCAGTTGCATTTTATACAAGTGAATTAGTTCATATCAAATTCCAGCATGGCTGTTCAAACCGTAAGAAGATTGTATTATCTTTATAATTAATAACTGCTCAAATGATTTCACTGTTTGAGAGACTAATCTTACTTGGAGTTTTTGATTAAAATCCCATATACACCCTGGACTCTCTACATCTGTTTTAAATAGTAACAGCATTATTTCAAATAAGTGGATAATGTTAGAGGGCAATACAGATTAAAGTTTCCTTAAGTCATTGTCCCATGAGATTATCTATGGTTGACTTGTCTCTGAAAAAATTTTGGAGGTGAATAAAACTGTGTCAATCAAACTGTATTTGATCTACAAGGTTTCTAAACAAATAATTCCCTTCTGGACCTTAAAAATGTCTAGACAGACCTTAGTTATTAAGCACAATTTTCATTTCATTAGGATGAATTAGCTTTGAAGTTCTTTAGATTCCTACCAGGGCACACTTTCACCAGTTGCATGTAATTATTATTTACTTACTTTCTATGCCCATTCTGTTATTTCTGAAGATCACGGTAATGTACCTTCAGTTCTGGTACTGGCTTCTTCCTTTGTTTTACAGAAAAAAGCAGGATCAGCCATTAATGGCACAGACAAAAAAAAAATAATAAAAAATAAAAATAAAATAAGTAAAAAATTCAAGGCTGCAGAGTACATGGCCTTAGTAGAAAGTCAGTCCTGATTATCTCATCAATTAAATTGAATTAGAAACATTTTCCATATTCTGCTTTAAGTGCACCTGTCTGTAATCATAAGATCAGATACTGTAAACTTACAGAGTGGATTTGACAATAATTAGATATCTGTTCTTCAAGAAATACTTTTATGAGGCATACATGAGGAGTTCTGGCCTCTGCCAATTGAAGTTATATATTTTCTTGAGGCTAGTAAGGCATGTTTTGAACACTAAGACATTGGTTGCCTTAACACATCTAATAGTCTAAAGCTGCAGCATCTTTCCCTAACTGCATTAGAATCAAAACTAGGTTTACAAATACATAAGCAGAAAGTAAATTCAAGATTTCCACTATCCACAACATCTTTATGAAATTTCTTAATTCCTGTCCCTTTTCATCATAATTCTGATTTTTTAACAAGTTTGAAACCAAACCCATGTCTAGGAAGTCTAGAAAACAATCTTTCTAAGAAAACATTTTCATCTGAAGTCAGGCATATGAAATTAAGAACTCTTGAATTTACCAGATGAATAATCCACTTTATACAGGATTTTGCCTCTAGCCATGGCCAGTGAAGATAATTCACAGGAAGAGGAAAAATGTCTTGAGAACTAAATGAAACTTTTAGTTCTGTTCTGAATGAAAGACAATACCTATTCTTCGTTCTGGATCTATTTCTTGTTGCATTTTCCTTGAGGCATAATTTAGCCTTGAAAAGCAGCTTTTTTTAATTCATTGTCTCTGTATTAATTCTACCTTGTTCAGAATGGAAGGATGTAATGAAAAATTTGTAGTTCTCTCTTTGAAGAAGGTCAGGAGTTCATTTAAGCTCAGACAGCATTTTAAGGTTCACAGGGGCCAGCAGCATACACACGAATCATAGAGTTGACATTACCTCTTGCTGTCCCAACTAACGTGATTCAGTGACAGCGGGAGGGAGGGTGAGATGTGGGATCTTTGGCATAAGTGCATAAGATGCTGGGAATTATCTCAATGTAAAAAGAGACTGTAGTTATTCTGCTTCTGCAATGTATTATCTCCTACTATCCTTCTTGTTGTTTTAATAATGCTGGTACTCAAGCATATCTCCCTGCTTGCCTATTCTTCTGATTTTCATGTCTGGGTGTTACACAAAGAACTTTAGCAATGTGATAAATAAGGCCCTCTTTGTAAAGTATGGAATGATCTCTGCACAAAATGAACCAATTGCAGTTAGAAGTGGACCATGCATTAGAATTATTGGAAACTAGAAATAACTCTTGTTAAAGACCCAATTTCAGTGTTAAATGATTTCTATTGTAACGCACTATATTGTATCTTGCCTGACTGTTTTATTATTACTGTAGGCTGAATAACAGTACCTAATACTATTCTTAGTGATACTTATTCTACGTCTCTAGTTAATTTAGAGCTGTAAGTGTGCGTAGATTGTTCAAGTCTCTTCTTACCAAAAAAAAAACACAAAACAAAACAAACAAACAAACAAACACTTTACCTTTACTTATGAAATATTTTCACCATACACTGTCCAATTGTTTATGTTGACTGGATCCCTCTTCAGCCTCTTTGATTAACACATTTTTTTACATATATTTTAATTCAGAGCAAACTAGACTCCACAAACTACTGAGAAGGAAGTCTAATAAATTGAGAAATCCTTCACTGATTATTCTAGTAAATAGAACCTGTTGAGTTGTAATTTATTTTACTGGTAGAAAATCAAGTTAAACCAACAGAAGCCATACACAATAGTCCTGCTCCAATGCGTGCAGTAGAACACAGATTCTGGACTAACATGCATGAAATATGTAAGTCTAACCATTACCTGCTGTATAGATATCATGGACACCACAGACATAACTTGATCATATCTCTTTTACTGGGTGATTAAGGAGAAATATATAACCACACACTATATAACCATCATTTGCCTTCTTACATACTGATACCTTATTTTTGATAATCTCTAGGATAATACATGGTGGATTTTTCTTGTGCCACTCACCTAATTCCCCACTGCAGGCTAAAAGGCATTGGTCAGTCCATATGTAGGGAAACTGGTTATCTTGTCTTCATGTCTGCGTGTAGAGGTAGTTTCCATTGGCTTTAATGCTGTGGATGTCTAACAAAGAGGTGTACACTACCTTCAAGTCACTTCTAAATCCTTAATGGCATTAAAATTCCCTGAGTATGAATGGTGTGCAGATTTGGGTCCTGAATACTAGTCATTATTACACTAATTGTCTGATAAAGATGTAAGCATTCTTCCTATTTTCACCATTTTTACTGAAGAAATTTCAGTTTTTTTTTTTTTTTTTGGTGTGAATCTACAGAGAATCAAGCCTAAAGACACTGTTTTATGTACTTTAATTGGATGCAACATACCCCTTCTGTGCATTTTTTTTTTCTAGGGCAATATGTAGCTTTAAGCAAAAGTGTCTGTTTGTACTATCCTGTTCTCCATACACATTCACAACTTAAAATAAAAGGAAAAAAAAAAGTACTTATTTTGAAAAAAAATAAAATGTAAAGTCTGTTATGTTTGCACTTTTAATTTAACACTGGTTGGGATATCTGCCAATGTAATATAGGCACTTTTCTGTGCACTGGAAAACCCAATTAGGACTTGTTCTTAGTTTGATTATCAGTCAGAAACATGCATACGGAAATATTCATTAGAGACCTACTGAGAGCTGTGATAAAGCAGCAGACAGCTGAATTATAGAATCTGTCAGTATCCCCACTACAATTCTACATTTGCTTGATAAAGGACAAGTAGCAAAATATCTAAGATGTAATTTGGTGCCCACTGGAACTGTACTTCATTATGGTAGATATTGTTCTGACTCTCTTCAGGAGGTTGGTGAGTGTTTCATGACATGATATTGCGCACAAATGATAAATCACAAGGCTAAATGTTGCACCAGCCTTCCATGCACATAGAGGTAACATATGCGGTAGCTGGAGATTGCCTCTCAGTCACAGACTAAAGCTGATAATTTAGAGGATAGATTCCAAAAGCTTGGACTCAAAAATATGATATTTTCTAAGGATGATGATTCCACCAACCTCACTCATCTAAAATAAACAATAGTTTTATTCAGAGGCCAGACCAAAAGGAAAGGAAAAATATTACCTTTTGGTTTTATGAGTGTAAAATGTTTCAGTTAATGTTAGATAGCTTATTTATTTATATGTATACATATTTTAGCTTCCAGACCCTTTGCTATTGGCCTTAACTTCTAGCAACAAAACCCATTGGCAATGCAACATATGATCTGAAACAGTAATGGGCTTTCAATAGAATTGGGAAGGACATATGCATGGAACTGTGATATCAGTCAGCTAAATAGATCAAAGTCTCTCATACAGTTTACTTAAAAAGCACTTGGGAAATCTGGTTCCAATAATGACTTCAATGTTTTCCTTTCTAAACAGAAGCAATATCACATTTGTAGATGAAAAAAATGGCATTGATTCCTATATTGAATGTGGCATTTTTGTAAAAAGTTGTTTAAGATACATAAACTCCTACCTAAAATTAAATTATTTAAATAAGTATTCACAAAAGCATGTAAGTATGGAGAAAAAAGGTCCATGCGATATTCTCAGCATAAATCAGAACCTTTGGCAATGTACTGGTTACAGCAGTCCACAAATTGAACATGAATAGTAGTAGTGTTTATTTTTTTATTTTGTGATTGAATTTTATTTAGACTAGGACTCCTTAGCAGTCTTTATATACACCAAGTGTTGCATCAGCAACCCTAAAATAAATTCATGTTAAATCATGTTACTAAACAAAACTGTTGAAAGATCAAATTCCCTAAGCCATTCTGGCTGTGTGTACATTCAATACTTTTACAGCATTCTCTGATGAAGGATTAAAACCAGTTCACCATGTGAAAACAAGACAGAGACCCATGCAGAAATGAATCACTTTAAAATATGCACAGTCTTAAAGTGAAATTGCACAGCAGGATACTAAAATATAAGTACCCCCTTCTCATTATCTTCATTATTTTCTAATTGGGAACCATATTCATATTTTGGACATAGTTATCCAAGAAGCTTGACTGGTGCTTCTAACTTCAGTGCTTGAAAGCCTTACAAGCTGTGAAAGCAATTTCCTTCGGAATATGTTTCCCTGTCATATAAGGCAATATTGTTTTCCCCAAGTTACCAGACAAAGAGCAGATGCACAGAAGCTATGTGTAGGTGTACATTAGCAGGTACAGACAGAACTGAGCTCTGTCTTCCCATTCTAATATTGGAACTGGAAATATGATGGAAAAATGCACCAATGTAGGCGTCTGCATCTAAATTTTTGGTCCAGACACAGTTCTAGCCACATGCTGCACTGGAATTAACATACCATGCTGAAAGTCTGTGGGATGGCTTTTGCAGCAAGGATATGGCTGAAAAAATAGTTCAGACATTCCCCTTTGCCATCTGTAAAGTAAAGGGAAACACTCCCTTTTCACCTGTCTTGAAGTTAGCTTGGCTGCATGGCAAAACACCTGAGAGAAGTTACCCAGCTAAAAATCATCCCAACAAAGAAAAAAAAAAAAAAAAAAAGACCGTTTGTCATCAGATTGAGTCCTTTCTCCAGCTCGCTGTGCAGATAACATGTATCCCAGCACAGGTGAAAGGCAAGTGATGGGGACCTGCAGCCACAGCAAAATGGATTGGCCTGGGCTACCTCTTCCGGGAGCACGCAGGGTTAAGAATGCATAAAAAGCCATAAAATCCACCTTAAGTAAAATTAGCAAGGGTGTAGTACTCGGTTAATGCCTAGCGACATGCCCAGAGGTAGAGAAGATTCTTTTTAGAACAAGACTTGAGGCCTGGAGATTAAACCTTGTCTTCTCTATGTTTGGTGAGTCCTCTGCTCTCAGTGACCTGCTGCAATAAGCCTTGTTCACCCATGTTCATTGGGAGTTATCATGATGGCATGTCTGTAGGCAGCTGGAAGTTAGTAAGATTTCACTGAGCAAAGCACTTTCAGTATGTGTTTAAACTTAAATGTGACCCAAATGTTCTGTTGAAGAAGGATGGCCTTAAGTCTGTGCCCAATGGCCCTGCTAAATCAGGATCTTCAGCCTTGATATCAAAGTTCAAGGAACTCCCCCTCTACTCCATTCTCATGAGGATCCACCAGGAGTTCAGCTCTGGGGTCCCCAGCATAAGAATGACATAGACCTGTTAGAGTGGGTCCAGAGGAGGACCATGAGGGCTGGAGCACCTCTCCTATGAAGACAGGCTGAGAAAGTTGGAGTTATTTGACCTAGAGAAGGCTCTGAGGAGGCCTTATAGCATCTGTCCAGTACTTAAAAGGGGGCTACAAGAAAGATGGGAGGGACTCTTTATCAGGGAATGTAGTAATAGAACAAGGGGTAATGGTTTTAAACTAGAAGAGGGTAGGTTTTGATTAGATATAAGGTAGAAATTCTTTACAATGGGGCTTTGATCAACCTGGTCTAGTGGAAGGTGTTGGAAGGAGAGTTGGAACTAGGTGATCTTCAAAGGTCCCTTCCAACCCAAACCATTCTATGATTAACTGATAAAGTAAGAAAGCACATGTTGATTTCTGTGAGCATTGGTTTAAAACATCTCAGTTTTCCAGCCCTTGGACCCATTTTTAAATATCATATATTTAGAACTAAGGAAAACAACATATTGCCAGTAAATTGTTTGTAAACTGTGAATCTACCCCAATTTTTGTGACTATATTCAACCTTCTTGTACAGAAACATCATTCTCAGGATGCACATTTAAACACACACCTGATTATGTGGGGCTTGAATGGGACTAACAGTATAGTTAGATGTGTATTACCTCTCTACACAGAATCTAATTTTTTTGACTCAAATTGGTGGGGTGATCTGGCTGCTGGAACCATATGGAGTCTGTAAGGATATTTGCAAACAGTTGCTTACACACTCAGATTCTAATATTTTAATGTTATTTAACTCCTACTCTGGTTTTATTTTAATCTTAAAGAACCATATACTTTTATAGAATCATAAAGGCACATATACATGTATATTAATACCATATCATATATTTTTTCCAGCTGAATTTCATTCTGAAAAGAACAACAAAGCTACAGCTGAATACCACATGAAAAATATTTAGCCTTGCAAGCACTATTTATATATCAAAAATCTTTATTAAAATCATGGGAGCACACTGCTGAGTAAAAACATCTGTCATTTCCCCTCCATCTTCTTTTTTTTTTTTTCCCTTAAACAGTAACACCCACATTTCAAATGTCTGAAGAGTTTATTTAAGTTATTCTGAGCATATGGAAAGATCCTGTATCATCCACACACAGATAGCAGTGAAACTCTGAGATGAAACCCCCCAAAGCACTGAACATGAAGGAAAAGAGTGAAAGAAAACACAATCAGCATACGCCGGCACTGTATTGGATATGGTAGGTTTGGTGACACATGTCACTATTGTTCTAGGAACTGACCTCTTCCCCGCTGTCATTACTAAAGTTTGGGTGGGTAAGCTGTCTTTCTTAAAAGATATATTTATGCTTTGCTGACAATGTTGTTTTTCATGCTTAAAAATAAAAATGTTCCCTATAATAGACATATAACTATTTATACTGTGGAGGCTCCAGTCTCAGTATGTGGAATACTGGAGGAAAAGGGAGCCTGTGTTTTGAATAGTTTATAATTTACTCTATTAATCTGTCATTTGGTATAAATTTAAAAAGCTGGCCAAAGTTTTTGCTCTTGTTTGAGCCTGTTTTAGCTTATGTTGCTTTATATATATCAATACTAACCCTCCAGCCTCTGTGGTCTTGCTCCCAATTCATAGCAGTGCACCTGTAAGGGAACACGTGTCAGCTTGCTACTCAGATAAATCAGATTACTCAAATGAGTAAGAACTGAACTGCAGCATGATGATGATAGAGGAGACAATCTGAGGTCAACCAGTCAAGAGAACTCATGGGACAGCATGGTAGCAATAAGAAGAGTGGACTGGGGTTTCTCTGGTCTCCAGACAGTCTCTTCACTGATGGACAGGTTAGGTCACCCAGCTTCCGGTACCTAATAGTCATTTCTCATTTTTGAAGGAGAAATATTCTTATCTTCAACAGCTGCATAATTCTTGATCAGACATTACACAATGCTTCTTTTTACAGAACACAGTAAATGACTCCGCCCTGGCTTCCTGCCATGTATGCATTTATACATTGCTTCAGCCTTTGCTTGTCTGGAGAATGAGAGCAAGAAAAAGACACTGTGCACATATCGTAGAGTTCCCACAGAGCAGTACAAATGCTATGAATTAATGTACTGCTAGGCCAGTTTTGCAGTGGGAAAAAAAAAAAGAAAAAAAAAAGAAAAAAAAAAAAGATTCCTTTCCCCATCTTTTTCTCAGATATGTAGTCAAGTGAATGTTCTTAGGCATCCGTGTTTTTTTGTTGTTGTTTGTTTTTATTTTTTTTCCCCCTTTCTAAAAGCCTATTTTATAAACTTTTTCTCTTCTCCTTATGTGATAATTTCAGGACTAACTCCATATTTCCTGAAATTGCAAGGGTCCCTGCAGGACGCTACCTTGGCAGCCGGAGTAACTTAGTTCCATTAAGGAAGCAGTCTAACATTTGTACTTGTATCTGTTTAAGTTCCAGGGAATTCTACCATTTTTATTTGTGAACCTTCTTGTTAGCCAAAATAATTTCAACCTGGAGAATTTCTCACAAGCAAGATGTAGGTGAAACTGAATTTAGACTCAGTTGAGTTACAGCAGTAACTGTTACAGCAAATAGCTTTTCATATTCTTAAGCAATCCAGAGACAATGAAAAAAAAAATGTAGATTTTGGCAAATGTTGGTGAGTTTCATAAATATGCCAAATACCAAGGTGTGGGTTTTGTTAGTTTGTTTGTGTTTTGTTTTGTGTGTTTGTTTGTTTGCCTTTTTTTTCTTTTTTTTAGTTAAAGTCTACTATAAAATATTTGTAAACTCAGTTGGTAAAGTTGTCTTATTTTACCTGTACAGCTGTTATACTCTGACATCCACTGTTTGGGAAAGAGGAGACACAGCTGGCTGTTTCTTCAGTGCTGTCGCTAATAGACAGTGCCGCCCTGTCCATTAATTGTCCATCACCGGCAATATCTGCTCTCCTACCTCCTCATGAAATACTTCCTTGTCCTGATGTGCCTGATTAGTTCTCAGAGATGTGACTGAGGGAAAGGCAGCCATGAGTCCAGGTCTAGGCTGCAATGTGGCAAAGCAGTTGTTCACAGTACAGAAGATGCTGTCCACCCATTTAAACAAACTCTTTTGCTGTAGTAGCTGGCATCTGTGATGCACTCAATTTGTAAAAGTACAGGATGGAAGGGGTGGGAATGGTTATCATTCTTTGTAAGACTTTAACAGGTGATGTGCTCTCTGTCTCAGAATCAAAATCAAAGTGCTAGTACACAGGAGCCATGCTGGAAAAGAGGATGCAGAGCTTTCTGCATATTTGAGCAGAACAAGCTGGTTTTTGAAGAGCATCAGATCTTCAGAGAGGAAATAAGTCAGAGCCTGAAACAAACACTTCTGAGGCATCCTGATTTTTCTCCAAGCAGTTAAATGATAAAAGGCTACTTCAAGTATATTAAAAAAGCCAAAGGATTTTTCCAGGACTATAACTCCATTGCCTAAACTTTTATATTTTAGAACAGATCTGGCATTGTCTTGGTCCCGGATAATGAACACTTTCAGAAAAAGTGCTTGGAAAGTTCAGGAGTCAGCAAGAATTTTCCCAATGTGAGATGTAAATATGACCATCTTACTCTGAAGATCAAGAAAGTTTAGTAGCTTGAACAGGGCATGCCATGGCAGTTGACTTCAGTTCCAGAGAGCACATTTAGTTTATTAATACAGATTTCCAATGCCCAAAGATGAACACTCCTCTGATTGCCAATAATCCCCCAAAGGACAGAAGAAAATGGTTTTAAACTGAGGTGCTTCTTATTGCCTTTTGTAAATATATCTGACTGAAGATTTTCACTGGTAAGTCAGTGTCTAAAATGGGGATGAAGGCTTGTTTGGATCCTCTGAAGAAGCTTAGATAGTAAATCAGACAGGCATAATTAAGCAGTGCCACTTGCTGTATCCAAGAGCACACAAGGAGGGTATAAACCTATGCTTGCTCAGACTGTAAATTAATGTCCAGTGAGCCATTCATACCCTGGTCAGACTTGAACATAACTTTGTAACTTTAACACAAGGCTTCAGTTTGTATCACAAGGGATATTCTACTACTACATCCTGTTTAAACATGTTGAATCTGGCAAACTTTAATACAAGACTATACCTTATATTAAATAAGCGTGCATTTAAGAAAATGTAGGAAAACCAATTTCTACTCCAAAGTAAAAACCTCCAAAATCTACGCAGCTGCTGCTCCTTCAGTGGCTAGATTTTTCTGTTTCCTACTTCCCATGCAGTTGTCACTGTCAAAGCTTCTATCTGCAGGTGGCAGTGCCTTGCTGCTAATTGGTGAGAGAGAGCAGAGAGAGGAATCCAGGGCTGCTGCCAACAGAGGGACAGGCAGGCAACAGGACCAAAGAAGATGGCAAGCAGGAGGGATGGTGGAAGATGCTGGCAGCATGAAGAAAAGGACAGTGATGGCAGGGATGAGGAAAAAAAAAAACAAAACAGAGGAGATGCACTTAGAAGAAGAAGAGGGAAAATTCAATATGAAGAAGTAAAAAAGGTGGAAGCTGCCACTATTGCAGCTGCACAGAAAGAGAAACAAAAGCAAGGAACGAAGTGAAGACATACAAAAAGGTAAGGAATATTTAAAAGCACATCCTTGGCATGACCCCCTAAAGAAGCAAGGTGTGACAGGAGGCTAATGGCTGGTTTTGCACCTACAGTAGATTTCTGTGTCTCTATGAGTCATTAAGAATACACCTACTGCATATTTTATGAGAATGGCAAAGCACACTCAAATTTTACGTGATTGGGCCATTTTAAGAAAAAAAATAAAAAAAAAAAAGTGGTCCTCAGTCTTGGCCCTAAGCACTATCACAGCCTTTCAGCCTTCTGGTGTTTTCCAAAGGAAAAGAGTGATTTCTTCGGAATTCAGGATCAACAGGCTTATCATTTTGTAACTGCTATGATAACTTAAATGGCAAAGGACTTAAGGTAGCGAAATAATGGATCTTGAAATGCAATTGTGTGACATGATCCTAGGTGGTAAAACAAACTATAAGCACCTGAAAACACAGTTACATGTCAAGAGGAAAGTTTGGCATCTGCAAATCATTTTCCTGAAAACTTGGCCCAAGTTCAATACGATTATACAATTACATGGTCATCCTTTGCTGCAAACTTCTGTCCTTTTCCCTTCCCTTCCCTTCCCTTCCCTTCCCTTCCCTTCCCTTCCCTTCCCTTCCCTTCCCTTCCCTTCCCTTCCCTTCCCTTCCCTTCCCTTCCCTTCCCTTCCCCTCCCGTCCCTTCCCTTCCCATCCCTATCGTCCACCCCCTCCTTTTTTTTTTTTTTTTTTGTCTTCTGGGAAAGGAAAAGGAACCAACAGGCGGACACAAGAGAAAGGATGGTGAAGACTGAGTTAAGCAAGGCAGCTGAAGAGTGTTTGCCATTTAGAATTTCAACTAGAGAATTTCTGACTGCGAATTTAAATTAATTATATTTATAACTCTCTCTTCTGAAATTAAAAAAAAAAAAAACTCCAAAGGAACCACCTGCTATATTTCATTAAATCATATATTTTTTTTACACACACATTGTTAATTAAATATTATTTAAAATTAAATATTAAATCATACTTTGGGAAGGGGATTGTCCCAAAGACTATACTTATTGAATGATTCAGGACACTTTAGTGGTCAACTGTAAATTAATCTCACTTTGTTTCTTGATCCATTCTGTCTTAATATTAAGAGTTATTCTCAAGCATTTTAAAACTTAATCTTTTGCCAAGAATTGCTTCCTAAACTAAATGGCTAATTTCACAGCTTCTTGTAAGGGTGAAGCAGTATGTATCTTTCCCAGTGAAGATAGGGAATCATGGGACTAAATAACAGACCTTAGGGAGCTGGACAAATTGGCAGGGTACAAAACAGTTGCTCTGAAAACAATCATGTCTCTAAATCATCAATTCTCATTCATATGTAATGTCATGATCCTGTTCCTACTGAAATAATTGGTAAAGCCTTTCCTAATTCTGCTGGGACTAAGATTGGTCTTTTGGGCTTCCATTCTGCAAATACACATGCACATACTGAACAGGCCTATTCACATGATTAAGTTAAGCATGCAAATAAGTCTTTTCACTTGCAGTTTATACATTACTAATGTTTGAAAACTGGAAAGTTATTTTTCTTCCTGAAATCTTTGGTGTAAAAAATATACTGTTTCCATTGGTTGTAAATGAAAGGTTTTCATTCATGAGCTGAAAACAGTCCATTTTTTGATGTGTGTGTTTGTTTGTTTTGTTTTTTTTTTTTAAATTGTAAAAATGAGAAACAGTGGTTACAAAGGGTCTTTGTCCCCACACAAATTAGCTGCAGGAAGAATTTCATTAAGTTGTTTATTGGTCATGGCTCTTTTCCTTCTAGATGAGTCTTGAAAATCCAGACAACCCTCAAGGAAATATATAAATCAAGGAAAATATATTTGAAAAAAATAGTGAAAAAATATGTTCTACTAAGATGACATTGTTCAAAATTACTTGGTCAAAATTAATATCCTTCCAGGAACAGGCTACTTTCTTTTTCAGGCAACATGTAATATACAGAGAAGAAGGAAAAGGAAAAAAAAAAAAAAAAGGAAAGGAAAGGAAAAATGATGAAAGGACTCCCTAGCTTCTTATATCTCTGTTCACAAACCACTCTTCTCCAGAAATGACTCACGTCCCGTTCCCTCACTTTGAAACCCTGTGAATTGTACATATTATATTTCTTGAATTACATGAGCATTCTGCCCACTAATCCCACTAAAATAGGAGGTTTTATGCTAACATTCCAAGCCTCTAACCAATTTCAATATCTGCATTTTATCTAAGTAAACAAGATTGTCAGGGAATTCCTTTTTCTTTCCTGCTTTCCAGGAAATGTGGAATTCCTTTCTTTCAACTAGTATATTGGTAGATATTGGAATGGCAAAATAGTGGGAATTAGTAGGGTATTATTGCTGGGGAAAAGGTAGAGAGCCAGGATAGATGTTGAGTCCTTGGCAATAAGTCGTATTGTTCCAGCTGGTACGAGAGGGACCATCACTGTTCTGGAGCCTTCACTGGACTCAGTGTGCAATGCAAAGGGGGAGCAGTGTGCTGCAGAACTAAACCTTCCATACCTACTGTGAAGGTCCAGGGAGAGACCATGATCTGAACCATGAACTTGTGTTTGCAAACTCAGATGTGGGACATGAATCCTGGATTATCCCTTCCTAGTAAAGATTTGTTGATATGTTGTCTGTATATTTAATGCACACTGTATATACAGGATTTGGAGCAGGGAACAAAGCATTGAAGTACTTACATATGAGCCTGTGATTGTATTTCTGGTTTCACACTCTCTTTCTCATTTTTCAATTGAAATTAATCTTGGATTCTTTTCTGCAAAATGTCTCAGTTTCAACCACTTTTTGTTGTTGCCACAGTAACATATGTGATGTGAACAAATGCTTTCCAAGATCACAAACTTCAGCTTATTCAAAGATGGATTTCAGGCTGCTTTCAGTGTAATATATATTTGGACAGACTGAGCCAAGGATCACAAAATTTCTGTCTCCTTTTGGGCTGTTGCACTGCACAGAAAACCTGCTTCTGTTTCATGGTCTTCCAGTGATCACCCCAACTACTATCTGTTCTTCACTGCTGCGTATGAGATGAAGAACAGCTTCAATCCGAACTTCAGAGGAGGCTTCCTTTGTTTTTAGTGACAAGACAATATGTACATTTGGGGTTTGAGGGAATGGGGACTCTGCCTCTAACCATGTAAAAATTAGTTACAGACAGAGGCATTGTTGAAATAGCTTTGCTTTGCTGACATACATTGAGGTAAACCAATTTACAAAACTGGGTACAGGTAAAGAATTTCCTGTAAGACCAGCAAATGTATTATGATTCCTGCCTCTGTAGCCCAGAATATGGACTGTGTACTATGGAGAGTCCAAAGTGTCTGGCTCATTTTTCTGCAACACTGACTTTTTCTCTTCTAGTAGCGCAAAAGATCTACTCCTTTATTTACTAAATATAGGTGTAAGAGACATCTGGGAAAAGTTTCACTGACTGTGGACTTTGGTGGCATTGGAAATAGCTGTTCTTTCAGCATTTCTGAGCAACCCCTATGCCATTTTCTAAATTTGCGGAGTACTTAGGCTGATGACTTGAATGGCCTTACCTCTTACTGTGCTTCTCTGGTCACTTAAACTCAGCTGCTGGTTGGAACCTAAAATAAAACTTTAAGATACAATTGTAGCTTAACTTACAGAACTTTGCTTTCTGGGACTTTCTCAGTGCTGTTCAAAACTCTTCAATAAGTGTACGGAAAAGTCTGACCAAATGTAAAGAGAGTCAGAAAGAGCTGTTGATTGTGAAAGAAAACTAATTAATTTTATGTATAAAGCATTACCTTGGCTTCCAAATGAATTTTGTTTTTTCCCACTCTATTACATCCCAACTGATGAACATAACCAAAAGGCAAAGACAGGCAAGGCCTGATGAATCCCTGGTCACTGCAATGGAGATACAAACAACTTATTTGCCAAGTGCACCTCAGGATAAATAAGCCTTCTAGACCTGATTTGTTTCTTTGATTTCAGAAAAGCACAGATGATTAAAGACAGCAGCTCTCAAACAACAATGTGCTATCCTTCAACAAAGAATCTTAAGTTTCCAAGGTGGCTGAGGACTTTTGGGTTCAGGAATTTTGTGCTGGATCTTCCTGCTATTATTAAAACCATGTAGTCTAAAAGTCAGTAAAAAGCACGTAAACAATCAAAGTTCTCTGCCAGTTTTCAAAACAAGGTTTTATAGGTTCTTTATGTGCATTCCCTACATTATTAACATGACTGCTGATGTCTGATGTGTTTTTAGAGTAGAGGACTTTTCATACGTCCACCAGGGAAATAAGTAAATAAATAAATCTAGCCTTCATTTTTGAGTTGCTAAGAGACCAGGTGGTCTTTTTTAACTTTGTTTTTTACATGCCTTAGTTGATGTATTTGTTAAAATACGTGAAAATTGATGTGTGATCTTCATAGCATAACTTTAAGATAAAACTCAACTCACCAAGAAAGTGACTGAGAGACTCAAAAGTTGCTACTGGCTGTGAATTAAGCTAACATGAATCAGTAAAAAATCTCCAACACAGGAACACATTATCTTTAAGCCTATGCTGCATCAAATAAATACACATTGTAACGTTCTTATGCTTTTAGATATCTATTTTATTATAATTATTCAATATTATTTTAATGTTAGATTTATTTGGCTCAAAATGAGTACATTGTTTGATGGCATCTGAGTCACAGAAGAGGGTGTTTCATTCATATGTCTGTACGTATATATATGTATATATATGCACATATGTATATGCACATACACAAGCATTTTCACTCTAAGAATTTTAAACGTTTAGTCTTAATGGAACCTCTTTTTAATATAATGTAATAAATGGCAGCAAGTGAGTACTGCTGTAAGAGTTTACATCATTTGTGCATGTTTGTCATAAAGAACAAGAAAAATATATTTATTTATAGCATGCCAATCTCTTTCCCTAAACATCTAACCTTATGAACATATCAGATGATGTATTTCATTACTCAATGTAAAATTACACCAATTTTTGAGCTGAAGCCTGACAAGGTAGAGTTTTAAGTGGTAATCAGCAATAATGTATTGCTTGTACCTTAATGTCACTATTGGTGATTTAGTGATTAATTACCTGACTGCCGTGTAGAGCTTAAAATAATCTAAATGCATAAGGTAAATTAGTTGATCAGGAGAAAAGTCTGTCATGCAAATTCAGTTCTTACAGAACCTTCCTGTCACACTCATCAATGACAGCCTAAGTGGGTCACCAGAGTGGATGGCCCCTGTTAATTTATTTTCTCAGACATGCAATACATATTCATGATATCCTGCTGTTTGTCTGTCACCTCAAAGAAACTCTCCATCTCCTCCAAATTATAATTAATGAAAATACGCACAGTTAGGCTTAGGGGCTTGGAAGAAGAGATACTAGTATTATGTTGCAGGGGGTTGCAAGGTATTGGTATCAGCAGTTTCTTGCTAATGTGGTAGAGGAAAAAAATATTACTTTTCTTGGTGTGCTCTCTTCCTTCTCCTAAATGACAAACGTAAAAGACTGACCAAAAAAAAAAAAAAAAAGTGTGTTTACACACACACATACATATAAAAAGACGTGTACATAGTATATGGAAACATTTCTCACAGACTGACATTTAGGACAATACTAGTCTAATCTAAAGATTATTACTTATTTATTTATTTCCAGACCATTACAATACAAGACTATATGGAAGCTATCCACACAAACTACATTTTTCAAAACTGTACTTGCCTATTTGCCTAGGTTGAACACTTTTGATGATTATGCCTTTTTAGCCAGAATTATTTCCTGTCATCACCACAGCATTTTATTATATCAGAAAAGATATATCATGTATGTTTGTTTATAATATCTTACATACCTGAACAAAAGTAACAAAAGTAAAAGTAACCAAACCTGTGAAAATACAAGTAAAACCATGCAAAACAATGCACATTACTAAACAAGTAATGGTAACAGCAGTGAGGTAAATTGTATAGTCACATGATAAATTGCTAAACCATGCTATAAATAAAGTTCATCACATGCTTCTTCTGTTTATCGGTTACCTTTTCCTGCCACTAATCCATCTCCTCTAAGACTGATTTGAATATTCCAGACCTCTGAACAGCTTCAGACAACTGACTATTCAGTTGAATAAAAAAGATAAAATCCTACTGCCAGAAAAGCAATTGTTCCAAATTGTGGAGTTTTTATAGCACTTAAAAAAAGTAAAAAGTAAATTAAAAAAAAAAAAAAGTGCAACTCTGAGCCCTGGCAAATTTGTTGTGTTATATTTTGCAATGTGTCACGCTGTGTTCTTATCTGAGTCACAGGTCTACTTTCAAAAAGTTATGGGTAATTTGGGACTAATAATATCTTTGTATCAACACTATCTTTACTCCCTGTTAATGAATGACAACGGAATTAACTGGTACAACTGTACGAAAATACAGATAATTTTAAATGTTAAATTTAGGTATGTGGTTGCATATTTTGAATTCTGGTCATAAGGAGGGTCTTTATACAGGAGAATAATGATACAACCATTTTTAAACAGTTGGAAAATTTGAAAAAATATTTCTCTCTCCCGTTAATAATATGTGACAAATTCCTGACAGTGAAGTAGAAGGATTTTATTGCTGACCTGCATGACTTACTTGTGGCTTTGTCACTCATAAATAATGTATTCAGCCCTAACTCCTGCCACTGAAACATTTATACCACAACACATCATTGTGTATGTTATATAAATATTTATTATGATGAATTATTAAAATGAGCAATGAATATTTATTCTTCTTGCAGTGTGAGTATATGCATGTATGTATGTTCTGTGTTAATACAGAAATACACATGCAAATATATTTAGGTAGCTCTATACACATGGACATACGTGTCTATGTGTTTTCACATGTATGTATATTCTCATGTATGTGCAACCGTTCATACGTATGTGCACAACTAGATGTATTAACACACTTGTAACTTTGGAAGGCTGTAAGCCTGTTTTTTATAGCTGTGCATTATTTATAAATAGAAGTATCCACATGAAAGGTAGAATTATGTAAGTTTGATTTTTTATTATTATTGTTATTTTTTATTATCTGTGATTAATTCTGACAGGATCATGGCTTAGCTGCAACTATCATAACAAAACAGGGCAAAGGCCTCAGCCAAACAGTATCCAAGTCTCCGAGAACACAACGTCTTTCATTAGCCAAGATTTACAGCACAGGAGAATTCTTTCAGTCACTGTTTTCACACAACGTTTTTCTGCTTATAGCATAAATAAATAAATAAAAGAAATCACTATATAGCTTTTGTGATACCCAAAATGCATTTAAAGGAACAATGTTAGATTGTGATTCAGATGGCTCCCTACAACAGATGCCTGTTGAATCCTGGAGCCTGTCTGGATACATCTATCTAATCATATCTGATTTCATAGACTGCTGGAACATTTTAAAAAAATTTGCCAGGAAATCATATGACAGCACAGACAGACAGAATAGAGAAAAAGCTATGACCATTGCTAGGGGAGCACAGACGAGGGAAAGAGCTTGGGAACCAGACATGAGATGCATTTTCCAGTCTCTGAGAAACTTTTCATACCAATGTTGCACACCATGACATAAAACATTCCAAAGCAGGATACACACTTGAAATATTAATAGGAATGTATCGAGCTCCATAGACTGCCACTTATTTTCCCCACTTGCTATGTACAAAGAAAAGGATTAACACCACTGGCAATATTTGTGTCAGGCCATACTGATTAATTTAATATTCTGATTGGATGAGCAGCAGAGCTTTAACGGCTGTTAACTTTCTGGCAAGCAGTGCTGAGAAGGTGATAATGAGATTAACATTTGGAGGACCTGATTTGCTTTTGCACTGTATTTAATTACTACTTTGACACCAACTGGTGTGCACTATGGATTGTGCAGATATGCCGATAGATATCCATATTTGTTAAAGTATAATACTGGCTTTAAATAAATGTGTTAAAAGCTGTGATTTCAAAAATACTTTGCACAAGACGTGAAAACTATGTAATCTTACACTTGATTTATAGCACCTTAAAAAGGGTATTTGGAGTAAGAAGCGTGTCTGCGAGGAATGAAAAACAAATAAATAAAATTAAAAAAAAAAAAAGGATTGATTGATCAGCAAAGAAAGTTATACATTAAAGTTCAGGTAATAGAGGAAAAAAGTAAGAATTGCCAAAAGTCAATCTGACTAAGACTTTGCAAAGAAAAATTTTTAAATAGTTGAAAAGCTCCTGAGTTCTATCAATAAAGGTGGAACAGAGCAGGAAGGAGACTTTAACGCAAGGAGGTTTGGGTAAAGATTTGGAAATATCTTGAAAGAAGGTAGGGAAGGAGGGAAGGAAGGAGGGAAGGACGGAAGGAAGAAAGGAAGGAAGGAAGGAAGGAAGGAAGGAAGGAAGGAAGGAAGGAAGGAAGGAAGGAAGGAAGGAAGGAAGGAAGGAAAAGAAGAAAAAAGCATCATTTGACTCAGTCTTCAAGAATATTCTGTAGGAGTTTAATAATATCATACAAAGATGAGACTAAATTTTGCAAGACAAAGTAATTAAGGATATGGGGTAAACAGAACATGGAAAAAATGCAGCTTTTTCCCAAATCCACTGATGACTCACTAACCTGATTTTCTGAGCAAGTGGAAAGTGACATTGACTAGCCATGGATGAAAGGAGAATGGACAACAGGCAAGGCTTTCAAACTGTAAGGAATTTATTACAGAGATAGTGATTGCTCTTGGGACTATTTTTATTGTACTTTAAAATATATATATATATTATTGCCGAAGGCAGGAAGATATTTGCTGAATTAAAGTTTGAATTTAGATATAAAAACTCATGTTGTTGTTACTTGGTTTACCACAAATTTCATCAGAAATTTACCACAAATGTCATTAGAAAATTCTGACCTGCATATTGGCTGTATCAATATGCAGGTCAGAATCTGAGGAAGCAAAATGTTTTAAATGTAAATCTTCCAAATGCACAGTCTGTACTCATTTGTATAAAATCATATACACTATTCTCAGTTTTAATTACCTCAGCCTCCACAAGGGAAACTCAAGAGACAATTCCTTTAGATGTCTATTGTTTCAGACCCAACTTCAAGCTGAAACAATTATTGTGGAAATACCATAGCACACTGGGACTGCTAATACATACTGAGTATGTCCTTCATGACCATTCTCATCTCAATAGCAGATGTGTTGGAAAGCAGGAAATAGAAAGAAAGAATCCAATTGACATCTTACACAAAGGCCCATTTTACTGTTCTACAACTGCAAATGCAATTTTCACACACTGTGTAAGTTCATTTGCACTGTTAGTGCAGTGGAAAAGGCCTTAGGCTAAATGAGAACCAGGGCTTTTACTTCAGGTGCTGCTGTCTCTTCCTAATAACTAATTGATATCCCTTGCAGCTCTCTTATGCTGATAAAGTAAGTGTGGTCTCATTATCAAAGGTCAGGCTCACCAAGAGAGACTCTGGGATGATTTTCTTATTCTTTCATTGATTAATTGTGTGGTATTAGGCATATTACCTCACATTTATAATATTTTCCTCCTTCACAACACTGAAAAATTTACTCACTGATTTGGGACCAATTATATGAAATCACGGCACTCCTTGTTGGTGTAATAGATACTAGCTAGTGGTGATTCGTAGATCCCCACTATATTCCCATCAGTTTTGCAGAACCTGATACTTCCAAAAGAGATCATCCAGTCTCAGCCTTTGTCACTGTTTCAGCTTTGATGTCAACTTCACAGAAGCCATTTGTCATAACTTCAAAGCTAAAACAGGCAAATGGGACAGACACAGCCCTGAGCCAACTGAAGGAGGATCTATTGAGCTGCTGTGACTAGATATGTAATAGAGGAGATCGTGATAAAGGTTTCTACAGCATTGTTCAGGAAATCTGCCGTCACCCTGGTGTGTTGGGAACACAATGTACCTGCTGCACAAGTCCAGGAAAAAGGCAGTAAATCTGATATTTTGGGGGATTCCTTAGATTTGTTGTACTTATGTCATGGATTTCATCTACAAATACAACCATGAATTTTTAATGTCCATAAGCATAATTAACGTTTTCAATGTGAAACAGATTAAGCCATAACTTCCTACACTTCCTTCAAGTTCCTTTCTGAATGACCAGGGCTCAATTTGCTTCCAACTGCAAACGTCTCAAGACGGGAAAATATCTACCATGCAGCTTGAAAGTGTCCAGACAGAATTGTGGTTCTTTGGCAACATAAAAGGAAAATTGTCTCAAATTTTTAGAATAATGTTGCTAGCTTGCTGACTGATCAGTAGTAAAAGTATTCTTCAGGATTGTTTTACAGAAAAACCTGTCAGAAAAACATTGTAGATAGGTTTTCTGTGTTACTGAGAGAATCAAGTAACCTTGCACTTCTTTTTTTATGAAGGAATTGTAAACATAATGAATCTATTTAGACCTAGCAGACAAACCAAGAAATATTATAAAGAATAGGATTACAATGCTGCTACTAATTGTAAGAAAATATTATTACTAAATTCTGCACAAAGGATGTACAAATTTGCATATGAGTTGTGGTATTGTTTTTTGCTGAAGTGTCCTCACTGCAGATTTAAATTCCTAGCAGCGCTTTCCAGTCACACCCTGGACATTACACATCTGTCTGCCCACTATATGCGGTTTTAGTTTAGTTTTTGTTTTTATTTTTGTTTTTGTTTACTTCGCTAATATTTGAAATGCAATCCAAGGCATCTTGCTTATTAAACTGGAGAGACTTCAAATTTGCTTTTGTACAATTGCAGCTAATTGTCTGAGACAATTTGCATCCATCAGCATAGTGTTTTATGGCTTTCAGACTCAGTGTAAAATGAATA
Source organism: Cygnus olor (assembly GCF_009769625.2). Classification (NCBI taxonomy): domain Eukaryota; kingdom Metazoa; phylum Chordata; class Aves; order Anseriformes; family Anatidae; genus Cygnus; species Cygnus olor. The sequence continues at coordinate 18,391,512 of NC_049171.1, forward strand.
AATAAGAGAGCTCAAATCATTATTCTCCTTTATTACTGGAGATGTGCTGGCTAATCTGAGAGTAATTTGAATTCTAGAGGCCCATCAAACACTGGACATCTGTCAAGCTCTAGCTTCAGCCGCTAGTTCACAATCTGTGCCACTTAGTAACCTCTTCTTTTTCTTTCCTGAACATATCCCAGGCAAAAAGAAAATTTGAATTTGGTTATTTAGCACATGTATTCTTTTTTTTACTGGTCCGAAGAGCTCTTTGGAAAGATTTATGATTTGACTTTTTGATTAAGCCTAAAGTTGACTTAATTTTCTTGTTTTTGGAGAGTGATGTAGTGGCCAATTTTCATGAGTAATCTAAGATTTCATTGCTATGTTAGCATCATTTTCAGATAAAAATCTGAGGGAAAAAAAAAAAAAAGACCATCTGTCAAATACTGCAACCTGTTTCTCTCCTCCTCTCACAGGTTTTATCTGCTCTATCTGAGCCCCAGAACTGTGCAAGTAGAACATGAAAAAAGCAAATGAAAAATTGGGAAAAAAGTTGGGATGCTGGTGTAGAATGGGGTTTATAAAATAACTGTGGGGGACAGAGGGACTTGGAAACAGAGGAAACAAAACATTTAAGGCATATGGGGAAAATAAGGGTGTGAGATAGCCTGGCAAGAAAGGAAATAAACCAAAGGGAAACAATGTGTATAAGTATGAATTTGGAAGTACTTGGTGAAAACTGGGAAGGGAAAAAAAAGAGGACACCTGGAAAAAAAAATAATAAATATAGCTAGGAATGGAAAAGCATGCCTGTAGAGAAAATGACATAGCTAAGAATGAGGCATCATAAGAAGGGAATGAAAGAGCACAAGCTGCAAATCCCTTTCTAAGATACAGAAGAGTTCAGGTAGGGAGAAAAATATTATCTGCTACATGAAAAAGAATTCAGATCTGTCATTCAGAAGAAGATAAGCTTGGCGTTATACTCCAGGAAATCTCTAAAGAAGCATAACTGCAGATGTTACAATTGCTTTTGTAATATTTAGTATCAGAAATTCCACAGTAGACTTATGCATTGTAGAACCTCACTATTTCTTCTCTCTTTTCTCCAGGGGAATAGACTTCTTCATACTGGGAGATATCCTGACAGGAATTGCCACTTGTGTATCCAACACTTTGACATGGTGTTGTGCTATGGCTGCAGATTTCAGAAATATAGTGGGTATTTAAGAATCACCTGGTGTCAGAAAAAGCTTCTTTCCCGGGCCACAAAACCACAGCTTTCCCCATCTAATACAAGACAATTTAAATAAATTCTGCTACTTCACAAAAAAAAAAAAAAAAAAAAAAAAAAAAAAAAAAAAACTCTGGATATTCTTGTCACACAGATCAATTACATGCTGATTAACTGATGAGTGTCTGGATCCCAACATCATTTAGCAAGGAAACCATATTGTCTCATTATCGTTCCAGGAGGTACACTAAAAAGCAGGTCCCAATGTATCTTTTCAATATCACTAACTCTCCTGTTTAATTTCATCATGCATCCTTCTATTAATTCCCATCTGAAATAAACCATCTCATTCCTTTTATTCGTTCTATGAATTTCTCTTCACAGCTTTAATTATTCTTACTGCCCTTCCCTAAATTTCCTTTTATTCTTCTGTCCTGGTTTTGACCAGGACTGAACACATTATTTTGAATGCTGATCTACCACCGAGGTATCTGTTGTATTATTTACAGCTATAAAGTATTCCTTCTTAAGTAATCAAATTCATCACTTGGAGAATCCATGATGCAAATGTCTATGAGGTATTTTCTCTCTCATGGTTTATGAAAGTGCCTTTTACAGGTTTATACATAATGGCAAGCTTTTACATAAAAGTCCATAGGGCCAAACAAATGTTCCTGCCAAACATCACTTTTGAAACAGAGGTTAATTTTTCCACATTGAATGCCATATGCATCTTTTATCCCTCCATCTAAAAAAAATTTACCTATGCCCACTAGTCATAAATTTTACAAAATTCAGCAAATTTTTGAAACACTGAATTTTATCGAGGAATATGCAATCTTATGCTATAAAATGTAAAATGAAAAACTAAATGAAGTCAAGCTAGAAAACTTTCTCTCTGCTTAATCTTGTAACTTGAGCTTGCTTCATCTTCAGTGTCCTTTGGATACATTCTTCCCCTCTGAAACTGAAAGATGCTTTACAATGTATGATGTTGATATGGAAAGGATTGAATATTACACTACCTTGTTTTTAAGGGACTGCAAGTGTAGTTTGAATTAGGATGTACATTTCTGAGGACTCATGCAGAGTTTAATATCTCACAACTTGATTGGAAGTTCAAGTTTAGTTATTAGTGTCATTAATATCAATAACAATACATTACAGACACTAATCTATACAAGTATCTCATGGTTCTTTGAGAAGAGTACTCATGCTTCTTTGTAAACAGCACCAAGAATGTTTCCTGGTGTTGTCAGTCCATGGTCTGTAAAGTGGTGGTGTTAAGACAGTAGCACAGTCAGTGTCTGTGGTTCTGACATCATCAAATGCTTTCCCAGGCAACTCGGTTGCATTTGGGATCATTTCCCAATGGCAGTCTGCATGATGCTACCATCTTCAGCAGGGTAAGAGAAGGTAGTAGCATGGCTGCAGAGCATGTCATCCAGTTGGCTGCAGCACTAGCAAACTGGTACTAAACTCACAGGCATGTGACACTTACCAGTACAGATGCAACTTGTGTACTAGGTGATATACTACACAAAGCAATAAATGGTTATTTCTGAAGGAAATTGTCATAAAAAGAGAAGGAAGCAGTAATATCTCCTTATAACTACTATGGACCTGAGAGATGAGTGACTGACATGTTTTGAAAATCAATTAGATTCATCAAAATAAATCACTTAATTTTTACAGAGCTAAGCTTACACAACATACCAACATATATCCCTTCTCCAAGCTCAGTACTATATGCCACAAGATATGAATAGAAAGGAATACACAGATAAATAAAAATACATATATAAAAATGGATTTGGGATAATTTTAAAAATAAACAACTTTGTTGTGGTGAATATTAAGTTGTTTTAATGAAATGGTGTTAAATTGGTGCTATGAAACTTCAAATGAATGGGAAACTTAGTCCTGCTTCCTGGATCCCATAGATGTACTGCTGGCATTTGCAGATACAATCTTTTCTCTGTAAGGTGATGTATGTGGCTCAGACTATCCACTGCTAAAATATAATCCATATAATTTTTAACATACTACAGTGAATGTGTGATAAGGTTTAATTTACAAGTATGTAAAATGTTTTGAGATTTTGAAAGATTTGTGTCACATTGCTTTTTCAAGCACATTACATTCCTTTACATTACATAACTTTAATTTCATTCCTTTGGCAGTCAAATTAAAATGCATAATATGTATGTTTTTGGAAGGGTATGTTTTTGTATGTTTTTATTTTCAAATTTAGATTGTTCTATCTTTTCTTGGAAAATAAAAGGAAGAAATCCAAAGGAAGAGCTTAGTAAATCCATTTTACAGATGATTTTTTTACTGAACTTATGCATTTACAGCATTGTAGATGTGATCATAATATGACAGATTAAAATTCATTTTAGCATGGATTGATGCTACTTTAGCAACATATGCAAAGCATGGAAGAGAGATAACTAATAGTAATCTCTGTTTGAGAAATGATGTGTTAGGTACAATATGAAGCCAATGATCCTCTGAGGTTGTACATCAATTAGACATACAATAATTGTGCAAAGATAAGGATTTGTGAATGATTTTTAAAATAATCAGGAAGTCTTCATAACTTATATAATCTCCTCTGCTCTCCTCTGCTCTCCTCTGCTCTCCTCTCCTCTCCTCTCCTCTCCTCTCCTCTCCTCTCCTCTCCTCTCCTCTCCTCTCCTCTCCTCTCCTCTCCTCTCCTCTCCTCTCCTCTCCTCTCCTCTCCTCTCCTCTTCTCATGGATACAGCTAAGACTGAGATTTCAGGTAGAATTTGGGAATATAAAGACTCAAAATTTCTATTAATTACTGAAGAATTAGAAGTTAGGAATAAGAAATGCTGCTCACAGAAGACAGTATCGTGTTTCATTCACTGTAGGCTACGAATAGACACTGGAGTAGAATGGGGTTTGGGGAGGGACTTGGAATAAACCTTCAAAATTCCATTTTAGTAACAGTCACTGAAGGGCCCACAGACTTAGGAAAAGGTCCAATAAGTCATGTTTGCTTTTGAGGTACAATTGTTCCTTCAATAATTAAAGTTAAGTTTAATTAGGGTCAGAATTCAGGAGTGTTGTTAGGGTTAGAATCTGAGAATGTACACATTCAGAGCTGTGATTACTACTGGATTCAAAAGTGCCTGCAGGGGTAGGAAGAGGGCATAGTGTTAATAGGATCGAAATAATAGGATCTCATTTAGCTCAGGGATTTTTTTCCTGGCTCTAATTACCATTATAGTAAGGATAGGGTTAGGAATAAAAAGGGTTTGAAAATCTTTATTCTGCATTTTACTACTGAGATTTTCAAGGACTGCAGAGACATATGGGAAGCTGGTCTCTTCATAGACATGGGCATTTACATGAGCTATGAGAGTGGTTAAGGGTCTTATGATTAGAGCTTGGATATCTAGTTTATCTGGGACCTCCTATTTAGTGTATGCTGTAGAGTTTACTAGATTGAGAAGACAGATTTTATCAGACATATATTCTCCCTTGGGGGTCTTCCCATTCACAGGATATGAAGTCTATGCATAAGCTTGTAGGGTTCAGGTTTGGACATTAAATGTTTCATTAGTCCACTCAACCAACATACCAGCCAAAATTTGCAGAGTGAAAAATGAGGCCACCATGGCCTCATCTTTCTTTAAGACTGAGGATTAATACCTTTACCATAGGCTTACGCTTACAGTTAAAGTAGTGCTGGCATTTAGCCTGGGTGCTCACAGTAGCAGAGAAAGCATATCAAGAAGGATAATGGTAGCAGTCCTTTCACAGCCTAGTACTGTCATTAGTAGGGCTCAGTCTGGAGGTGAAAGTGGTGATGATGGTGATCTCTTTTTTAGGTGCACAGGAGTACTGGCAATGGCATTATCCAGAGTTGATGGTAATGGGTATAAAAGCAGTCCCACATCACAGGAGATGAGACAAGCATTCCTTCCTTTCATCATCCTGTGCCCACCATGGAGGCGTGCTTTTCAGAGCAAAGTTAGAGTCAAGGTCCTTGAATGTGTTGGTGTGTTTTGCAGAGGCCAGTAAGATGTACAGAGGGTTGATCTTGAAGACTGCCACACCTTTCTTCTCATATGATGAACTAGCCAGTGCTATGGAATTAGGTTTCATTACAAATACAGGTGCAGGGAAATGGCCTGGGTATGGGATCTTGGTGCTTGCATATGTTGGATCGGGTGCTAACTTGAAGAGAAGGAATTTGATTTGTTACAGCCACACTTTATCTTGAGTGTGATGTGGAGGTTCTTTCCGGGGGCAATAAGACTGATCACCAGCGAAATGAAAGATAATACCCTTAAACAACTACTTCTTATAATAATCAAAAATAAATCTTAATAGGTGAAGAAATGGCAGAATTGCTAACTCTCATAATGCAGAAAAGTTCTCTAAGGAGTATACAGAGTAAGAATATCAAACTAAATACCTTTTATGTCAATAGTAATAAAGTAGGGATACAGCATTTACTGAATGGAGTAGGAACTAGCAGGGTGAAATGATAAACAAGGAGTCATCACTGAACTTTCGCATTTATAATTGGTTTCTAGAGAGATTTGTTGATAGTGCTATGCTATATGTAATGGCTTGGAGAAAAACATGAAAAATGTCTAGTATTACAGGTGACACGATGATTGAGACACCAGTTCAGAATAATCTGAATCACTTGAAGACCTGGCAACAAACAAAGTGCATGGTAATAAAGACAAACATAAATTTGTGCAGATAGTAATAGAAAAGGCAGGCTATGTTTGGAAAGAGTGAGGGTCTCTCACTTCAGGGCCAGAGATTCCAAAAGGGCTTTAAATTTAAGCAAATATGAGATCCTGATGCAGTGGAACTAATGCCAAAGGGGAATATAAGGATGAAAATGTCCTATTTCCACACTTGTCACTTTCAAAAATGTATTGCAAAATTATTGGATCCCACATTACCATAATTATGTTTTATTTTATAAACATATCCAGTTTATATATATTTATTCTGAGCATAAAAAAAATAATACCAATAACTAATAGAACTTGATAGCTTCCTTTTTGATGAGATAATTTCAACATCACTGATAACTTTCTTCTCTAATTGTGTATTGGGGGGGGGGATATTTTTATTTTTTTTTATTTTCTTTTTTTTTTTTCTTCATGGCCTAACGTCTGACTTTATTTTTATGAATTTTGGCAACAGAAGACTATTGCCTTAGATTAATGGACAATCACATGTATTTTCATTCTGACTGAACTAGAAATCCAATCATGTTTGAATTCCCGTGGCTGAGATTATAAAACACTGGGGACCTTCCCCTTCTATAATGAGATTGTGTTTAGCAGTTTACAGAACTGAGCATATACCTGTACATCTTTTTCTAATATTTCCAGGTGTGGACAAGTTCATCCTTTGCAGAGGGTTATATGGCTCACTGTCGTTCTCTTCATCTCCACTCTCATTGACTGTTTGGATAATTTCAATGATGGGACTGTATTTTCCCATTTCTGATTAAAAACCTAAGGGGGGGGGAGGGGGGGAGGGGAGGGGGGAGGGAGTGGTGAACACGACACGGGACAACTCACTGTTTATAGTCCACAATAAATTCTGACTACAACTATTGAGAGGACAAAATGCTCTTTCCTCATTTCATGGAAATAATCGTTGCTCAGAATTGCTGAAACTATTTACTTTCAAGAGTGCATATAATGATAACATTACTTTTTTATATTATACTAAAGTCATATTCCTGTATGCAAGCTTCATTTTTCTTATAATTAACTGTCCTCAAGTATTCAAGATATATAGAGAAGGCATCTGGAATAACAGTTTTACTGGAACAAATCTTTCTTCAAAAGGATCCCCATCAAGTGAGTTGCCATGTCAGATTCTTAGAGCTCTACATAACATAGTAACATTAAGTTTCAGAGAATGAACATTGAATTTTCTACAGCATTACTTAAAAAAAATACATAGTGGATGAAATAATTTAAACGGGATTTGATAGACGCCATTCATAACTTTTAAGTGCAATTTTCCTTGCATTTGATGTGTTGAATTTGTATGAGAGTTAATTACTTTAGACAATCTTGCTGACTTTCATTAATAACAGTGGTCAACACATGACTGAACAGGCCCAAGGATCAGGGCAAAAGTTTTCATATCTGTGACTCTCTTACCCAAAGAACCTGAGGATGTGACACCTACAGAGTTTTGACACTGCTGCATCCATGCCAGGACAGAGGTTAAACTCTCCAGCACAGCACAAATACAATGAAAGAGAATCAGAAAGAATAAGATTGGCAGGATCCCCAAAACTAGCAGCACTCAAATTAAAAGGAAGACAGATCCTACTTGTAATTGAAAGACAGAATATAAGGACAGGTGAATCATGTCAGGCAAAGGAAACCTCTTATCTCTATCTTCTTCCATCTCTAACACTGTAGAGATACAGTTAGCACAGAGAGGGGTTAACCGCTGCGTTCCCAGTTTATGGCATGAAGCCAGAAACAAAACACAGTATTTTAAAAAGGTTGTGTCTCACTAGTCAAAAGGTAATAATTAAAGCACTAATAGTAATAAGCAAAGTTAAAAGGCTTTTTATGTGAAATTTTTGCCCAGTTTTATATACTGTGAAAATATATATAGCCAATACACTTAGGAACAAAATAAAAATAAAATAAAAATAAAAATAAAAATAAAAATAAAAATAAAAATAAAAATAAAATAAAAATAGCCACACAGAATAGCATTACACTTTTGGAGATGGGGGCTTTTGAGCCTTATTTCTTCTAACCCTGGGTCTTAGATTTAATTAATATCTGAAGAATTATGGTGCAACTGACTTATATATTTGATTTTACCCATTAGATTTTGATAGAATAGCGAGATGTGAATAGAAAGCACAGATATAGTATTCCAATTATACAGGAGTGATTGTTCCTCTTCTTTTCCTTGTCTCTGTACAGCATCATACCCAGAAATATCTGTTATTTTGCTTCTGCCAGGAACTCTACAGAAGATACTGACAGTTTGATCCTTTGACATTTAAATGAATAGGGCGAAAGCAGACTTCAGTGGTTTTTGCTCTGGCTATAGACTTGACAATAAGAGATCAAAGTTATAGAAGTGTGAAATGAAGGAGGTGGAGGGGAAAAAGGAAAAGAAAGTCATAAGTATTGAATATTCAGTCATCAGGCATGATTAATACAAGTGATTTAAGGGCAAAATCTACACAATAATAAAGCTTTGACTGTCTTCCTGATATGGCTGTTATTAAACATGAATCAATAGTTGAAAACATGCTTAGATCAGTCAAAACTTTGGAAGTAATAATAGAGTGTAAGGTTGATTACGGCAACACATTTAGCTTAAATAAGACTTCAAGTACATTCCTTTTTGGCTAGTCATAAAAAAAATTAAAAAAAAAAGATCAAAAGCACAAGTCTTGAAGGACTAATAGCTAAATGTTAATATTACACTTAATTTATATGTAGCAAGGTCAACATTATTTTAAAGTTCTTTATTAGTAACACAATTTATCCAAAGCAGTACAAAAACATTTATGTTGAGAAGTGAAAGGATAGCAAGTAACTAACTATACTTTAATAAAAACAAATGGAAGGCTGAGCAAGGAATGGGTCTGGAATTAACCAAAGGAAACCAGAAGGCCATGACATACCACATCAAGCCTCATGTAGATTAGAAGTTAATTTAAAACAAAAACAAATCAAAAACAAAACAAAGAAACAAACAACCCAAACACATAAACCAAAAAACCTTTGTTTTGAAGGTCACATTTCCCACCTTGCTGTCTCACAAGGCTGTGTTACTAAGGATAAAATTGTCTTGCAGTTAAATTATTTTGTAACCAATTTTTGTCTAATTTACCTTTTCATTTCATATGGAAATAACAGCTGCATCACACCAATATGTAAATACCCTTTATAAGCCAAATTATTCTCTTTTTATTAATCTTACCAGTCTTATCTTAAATCATTCCCATCTCCACAACTCAGATAAGTGAAACAGATGCTGAACTACAATTTGCATTGCCCAAGTGACTCTATAGAGCACGCAAAATAGAAATGTATATTATATATTTTATTTATTTCGTCTTTATATTATATATATATATATATATATATATATATATATAACTGTCATATATTTTTTGGGGGGGAAGATTTTATTTTTGTGGCATGTTGCAGATATATTTGATGAATGTCCAAATAACTTTGGACAAGATCCCTTATTAAGTGATGCCACAAAATTGTATTTTTTTTCAAAATATAAATTATTAAAAATTATAATAAAAAAAATCATAATATTATTATGAAGGTGAAAGGCAGGAGGCAAAATAAAAAGACTGAAATGAAATGGACATCCTGCATTGTGCTAACTGCTGACACTGTCATTGAGGACCTGTGCATCACACGTGAATTCAGTTTGATTTAACGTTTTATACACACACTAGAATGAATTAAGTTCAGCTGATCTTCAGCTTGCTTCACTATTTGTCCCACAGTAAACTATATAAAAGCTAGTGAGAGAAAGAGTAGAGCTTAAGTTACAAAGCAGCCACCTAAACAATGGCACAAGATGAATGATAACGAGAGGTGTCTAAGAGAAGGTGGAAAGCTATCAGGAGAGTAAAAAGATGGTAGAACAAAGGAAGGAAGTAGTGAATAAGCAACCCCACCAGATTTCAGAGTGATTGGCAGCTCCCCATCTGTGGAGGGGACAGGACAAAATGACAACAAAAGCAGATATGAACTTCACTGGACAAGCAGCGAGTTATGAGTACACCGTATTCAGAACACTTCCATTTGGGAACATCTACCAGGAAACACTGACATTTAGATAATGCCTGATATATATTGGGGATAGTATGTCTGATTTATGAAATCCAACTTTTTAAAAATCTCTGACTACCAAGAATATTATATTTATATTAATCAAGTATGACAGTTACAAGTTGTCTACTATTTTATAAAAATGAGAGAGATGAAACATTGAACTGATATAATATGTTAAAAGGTGAAAATTCTGTTTGTTAGTTTGTTTTTTCTTTTCCAATTTCATTTTAAGCTAAAGCCTTAACAAAAACAAAACAAACAAACCAAAACCTCCACCACCACCACCGATAAAACTCTTATTTTTATTCGAGGTTGGGAATATATAGATCTTCAGTATAGGCTGAAAGCTTCAGTCATATACACATCTCACAATCTTACAATACATCTATATTTAACTATTATTACTATTACTGGTACTGAAGGTATTTTTTTTTTGCTTTGTTTTGCTTTGCTTTGTTTTTATTTTCTTTATGGTTGCTTTCGAAAAGAGTATCAATCCATTTTGTCAGACATTGCATATTTGAGACATCATTCTAAATCACTCTAAATCAGTGCTTTTTTTTTTTTTTTTTTTTTTTTTTTAAGTCACATTAATATCTGATTAACTTGCATGTTCTCTTTTATTGGTACATCTGAAACTTCTGTTCTCTTTTATTGGTACATCAGGGTCCCCGTCTGCTACTGAATAAATAAATAAATAAATAGATAAAAATTGAAGTCATTTGTTGATAGAAAAGCCATCCAACATAGATAAAAGCATTTCTGGATGACCTGATCCTTTACTTTCCAAATATATTGCTCACTACCCTTGGGGTCAGTGGGAATTCTACATACAGTGACAAGTTACCATGTTAGTGGACAATATATTCGTGTCCTTTGTACATAGTCAGAAACATAAATGATTACTTTTAAGATTATTTTCTTAAAGCTAACCAAATATTTAAGCTTTCCAAGGTTGCTTTTCTATTTTTATATACAAAGCTTTTGCTTTATAAACAATTTTGTATATGTCATTTTTTTCGGATACAAATGTTTCTGAATGCATGATCTTGAAAGAAATGTTTATACCACAAATTTTGGTATAAAACGTAACCTGCAGCTATTTTGCCTGAAAAACTGTGTGGTGAGATAAGTCCTCTCGTTTATTCATGGCTTGCTCATCAAAAAGCGAAATTTATTGAGCCATGGTTTCAGAATTAACTCAAAATTAGATCTCTGCATAAAGCAAAAGTTGTCAAAGAGTGCTGCATACCTTCAGGAAAGAAAGAAAAAGAAAGAAAGAAAGAAAGAAAGAAAGAAAGAAAGAAAGAAAGAAAGAAAGAAAGAAAGAAAGAAAGAAAGAAAGAAAGAAAGAAAGAAAGAAAGAAAGAAAGAAAGAAAGAAAGAAAAAGAAAGAGAAAGAAAGAAAGAAAGAAAGAAAGAAAGAAAGAAAGAAAGAAAGAAAGAAAGAAAGAAAGAAAGAAAGAAAGAGAAAGAGAAAAAGGAAGAAAGGAAGGAAGGAAGGAAGGAAGGAAGGAAGGAAGGAAGGAAGGAAGGAGGGAAGGAAGGAGGGAAGGAAGGAAGGAAGGAAGGAAGGAAGGAAGGAAGGAAGGAAGGAAGGAAGGAAGAAGGAAAGAAAAAGAAAAATAGTTTGGGGGACAAAGGGCTCCCTAAGAATGTTTGCACTATTTTTAAATAATATATCCTCCTTGGACTTAAATCCTCCAGTTTTAAATTTTATAAAGGTAATTTAAATAAATATATGCAAATCCTTCACAAGCTATATTTCTAAAATGGCCACCGTTCATCAAAAATATTTTTCAAAATAACAATTCTGTTTTTCCCTGTTGTCAACAAAAAGACAACCACTATGATTTTTCAAGATAGACATATTAATTGACTAATCTGGTCTTTACTTTTGCTACTGACAGTTTCATGCATCACCACTTGTACCAGACCCTGACACAGCAGCTGAAGCATCACTCTCTGACAGTACTTTCTGCTTACAGATACTCCATGATCATTTCTATAATATTTCCACCCTTAGATGATCTACTTTTTCTAATCTAATGGGTAGGAGTGCTGTGTTCCTCTGACCCTCATGCATACCTGAGACAGCCTGTTAAGTAGACGCTTTCAATATGGTAGTAAAAAAGGAAGGCACGTTTGAACTTTTACTCCCTTAACTACACTGGCTGATAACATATGAAAAACAGGCAGGCTGTTTAGAAATGTTATAATAGTTTCTGGGATACTGCTCGGCATAGACGTTGTTGTATTAGTGTGCTGTATGAAGAAAAACCTAGTAATGTGATATATTATTCACCTCTGCACCACATTCAAGGTATATTTTTCTTTTGGAGACAGAGCTAAAAAGTTGGCTCTAGGGTCTGTGTGATTAACATCTCCTTCTAAATACTTGTGTGAAACAGAACATAGGCTGTTTACTACAATATTTGCCAAAAATATGCCAATCTTTAATGTAGATTGTTGAAAAGATGAATAATTCAAAATAAAACTATGACTATGTAATTCATGTCTGGACTGGGGATGGATAAATTGTAAATCTGAAAATGAGTCCAAAAAAAAAAAATCTATATATTTTGCATAGTAGTGCCTTATCCGTCTCCCCCTTTCATACATCCACTGAAACCATTCTTTAATAAGTTCATTAAAGCTGAGCAATATCAGCCTCCTTTGAGTAAGAAACAGGGACAGACACAAGCTTTAAGTGAACTGCATCTCCTCCATCAACATTGACAGTGACAAGATCTTTTTGGCATGGACCGATAGCATAGGAGGACCTGCAGCAGAGCCGTGGCTGACTCTGTCTTCCTGCTTTCATTGCATGGTGGAGATTTAAAAGCTACCTCTACTGTGATGAGAAAGAGCAGGTTACTAATGCTGTGTCATGGGATCAGGTAGCTAGGAGTAATGAGGAGGTGTAACTTTGTTAATAAGCCTTGGAAATTTTTTTTTGAAAGGAAGACTGGTGCCTTCAGAACAATGAAACCTGAACTGAGCTTTTTGCTCTTCATTGTTGGGGTGTTCTGACCAACTACTGTGTCCAGAACCCTGTCACATGCAAAGTCCTTTATGCCCAAAGATCCTTTACATGCAGACAGGTAAACTACCTATAATCGATCTTTGGAAAGATTCCAAATGAGCATGTGCAATATTTCTCCAAGATGGATCTTTTCTCTTGCAAAAAGGCAAGAAGTCAATGTTGTGTTCGTTCAAAATGTGGAGCTGTGTCACCCATTATTGATGGGTAAAAAAGGATACAGAATTCACTAGGCAGCATGCTTCTACTTTGATTCCTAATTAATCAGGTGATAAAAGCACCTAGAATGATGGTTCAAGTCAGACCATGAATAACAGTGGTTCCAAGTCTTAAAAGGATTAAATGAGCTGTGCTCTGCTAAGACAAAATGAGATAGCCTCTGCCAACAGTTATACTCTTGCAGTCGCTTGGAAGCTAGGAGGACTGTGTGACGTTACTGCCACCAAATTTAACCCACTGGATATAATTCAAACAGGATTTTTTAGATAGTGGCTAAAAATCTCAGATGTAGTACATCCACAGAGCTCTGCAGAAGCCAAGAGATGTGGGTGGTTTTAGACCACATAGAAATGCAGGCAGCAGTGTTTCAAAGGAAGGATGATGGCCAGACCTGGAAAAAGATGTGACGACATCCTCGGTCATGTGTGAAGGTGGTACTCCAGCTCTGCTCTTGATGGAAGCCAGCTTGAATGTAAGCAGACAAACAGCCAGCCATTTTAGTTCAGTTCTCACACAGGATAACCATCCCAGGCAGGCTGAACCTCCAAAGGAGGCAGTGTGTGGGAATGGCTGCCTTCCCAGCTCTTGGTAAGCAGCTCAACACCCAGAGCTTCCTGCTAGACTAAACCAACCAACCTTCCTTCCTTCCTTCCTTCCTTCCTTCCTTCCTTCCTTCCTTCCTTCCTTCCTTCCTTCCTTCCCTCCTTCCCTCCTTCCTTCCCTCCTTCCTTCCTTCCTTCCTTCCTTCCTTCCTTCCTTCCTTCCTTCCTTCCTTCCTTCTTTCTCTCATTCTTTCTTTCTTTTTCTTTCTTTCTTTCTTTCTTTCTTTCTTTCTCTTTCTTTCTTTCTTTCTCTTTCTTTCTTTCTTCTTCTTTCTCTTTCTTTCTTTCTTTCTTTCTCTTTTCTTTCTTTCTTTTTTTCTTTCTTTTTCTTTCTTTCTTTCTTTCTTCTCTTTCCTCTCTCTCTCTCTCGCTTTCTCTCTTTCTCTCTCTTTCTTTTGTTGTATCATCCCATCATTTCAACTTAAAACTATTTTAAGAAGAAAGATTATTTTAAGAAGAAAAAAATTGACCAAGAAAGCGGTACATGGGCTGTACATTGAGCAAGAACCTATCACTCAATCAATCCTTAATTTGCATTTGTGCAAAGTCTTTAACCATAACTGCTCAAAGCTGTTTTCCATGACAGGTGTACAGAGACATGACAGCTCTCCAAGGCAGCTCCTTTGTTAGCACTATTTTAAACCTGCATGAAGACATCTAATGTTCAGGCTGTAGCCCATACATTGAAGTATCAACATGGTGTTTCACTGATGGCTCCACTTTATGTAGTCTTCTCTGTGGTTAATTGGGATCTAAATAATTATCTAGTTGTGTAAAGCAGGGTTCATCGTAATTTAGAGACCTGAAAATTAGGCATTTAAGCTAAAATTATTTTTCACGTTCCCCCTGTCATCAAGAAAGACACATCTCCAAAGGATCAGTTCCTCCAATTTTAAGGTAAGTATCCGGTACCTATGATTTGTAGGGTGACTCACCACAGGAGAGTAAAATCTTTTCACTTTGACTACAAATGGAGTCTTAGACAGCCAGAGGATTTTTGGGGTGCATGTAAGTATAGTTGAGGCAAATTCCATCCTGAAACTTGTGAGTCAATATATTTGTGGTGTCCCTCCCCTAAATTTAGGAATAAATCTCCTAAAGTAAAACTTCATACTGCATGTTGGTCACTGACTTCCAGCATGCTGTGATCACATTCCACAGCTCTCTGTGCTTCCGCTGGAAAAGAGGAACAAGAACAATTCAAAAACCCAGCTCCTCAAGAGCACTAGGAGGCCAATTTTATAAATACCAGAGTAGTTTTCACACCAAGGAGCGACAGTAGCAAGACTCACTGCAGAACAGTATAGACCACTGTGCTACAGCCTGAATATGTATTAGCGTTTTAGCACAGGTACTGGCACCTCTATCCACATGAAATTAGTTCTGGATAAAAACCATGCGAGTCATTAAACAGAAAAGTAGCAGATGAAATGCACAGTTGCATGGGTCTGAGTTGGTAAATTCTGCCATCTCACTTCTCTAAGGTGACAATTTTTACCAATTTCATAAGGCAATGGCGAAGGAAAATACAAGTGGTAATTCAGAGATTGCCTCAGCTGAATCAATCATATAACATATATTATTTATTGCAGCTCTTTATTTGTGAAAATGTATTGCTCAGCCTGTGCTCCCTTCTTCTCTATTCTTTGTATTACATTCTCAATTTCTTCAATACATTTTAGACATTTAGACATGCAATTTCAATATGTTTCATTTACATACCATGTTTCATCATCCTGGAGCACTTCAAAATTTAAGGACAGAATACAGAAATTTTGAGCCAGATTGCAGCTGTTTTTTCTTATACATGCAAGGCTAGACTTTCTGCCCAAGCATCCCTCCTCCCAGCTGCTATCCATGCAATATTCTGCCTGCAAAGAATCTTATACACAAACACCACCTGGACAAAGAAGTGGCCAGAAAGAGGAAATGTCATTGTATTCTGCTTTATTTGACATAAAGTGAGTACTTCCTGCACAGGGGAGCATATAAACAATTCTCTTTGCTGTATAAAGGTATCATTTCCTTCATAAACAGGTTATCAAAAAAAAAAAAAATCCCAAATCACATATATGCATGTATGTATACATGAGTGTGTATGTGTATGTACATGTGAAAGTACATATGCATGTAATTTCTGATTAATCAACATTTAAATTTGGAAAACAATACTACAACTAGAGATTTTTCCATCAAGGTCTACTGTCAATAGTGTGTAGCAGCAACACACAGCAGTTTAAGAAAAGAGCTTTCATTCACTATTGAAGCAATCAGGGGAATTTTAGAGAGGTGAAATGTAATTACCTCTTACAAACCGGTTAACTGTGCTTTCATTATTATTATTATTTTTTTAATATTATCTTTGATTACAACACCTCTGCAGACTTTTGCAGGTGTGAATGTCTGAATTACCCACTGGCTGGAAAACATAATTTATACCCTTTTAAGGTTTACCTGAACTGAAATGAACAATACATGTAAGCTTACACTGACAGACTTAGAGGGGTTTGAGCCTTTCAGCAATGAATACATGAATCAGTTCTATTGGCTAAGTATCTTCAGTGTTGATTAAAGAGACGCTTCCTAGTAATGAATATTCATGGTGTTATACATGAATACAATGTGTTTGTCATGTGGTTTCTCTGACAGAGAATTTGAACATCCATTTGGGTATTTCCTGTTGTATATCCTGTTGAAGAGCATGAACAGACATTTCTAAATTACAATATTAACTGGAAAAAACAAACAAACAAACAACAAAACAAAACAAAACAAAACAAAAAAAAAAAGAGAAAAATTCAACAAGACCAAAGAGATTCCTTGTGGAAATGAAATTTTCAAAATGTTGAGGGAAATATTTGTTGTATTTGGGGATATATCTTTGCAGAGCTAGAGGTTTTTACATGCATGATACTTAAGTCTGAATTCAAGAAGGATAAATTCCCCCCTTTTTTTTTTTTTTTTTTATTCTGCACAATTAAGCAGAAATGCATGTAGGCTTCTGAAATAAATACACCTCTCAGAGAGTGCTGCAACTGCCTGACTATGAAATCTCTTTGCTAGGAGCACTGCTTTTCTTGGTGAGATTTAGAGGGGAAATGTCTATTTATGCCACTAGTATTTACATGTCTAAAATGCTTGTTGACATGTATAAAATACAAACTGACTAAAAACTAAACTCAGAAATGAGGTTCTACACCACAGGATTAAAGTCATGGGAGCAGTCTGAATGGAAAGCATCTGACACATTTTCGGGCCAGCTGTCTGTAAATTGCCCCTTCTGTGCTAAGGTACTGTGCGGTCTCTGCTTCACTGCGTCATGCTGCAGCCATGCTACAAAGGCAAAGCTGAAAGCCAATATTCAAATGAGGCCTGAAGCCGAAATACTATTTTTCTCCATTAGAGGGTGGTCCCTCCTCATCATGGTTGAATTCCACTGGCAGCAGGAGAAGACCTGCAATGCAGTCAGCTGCGTCGTAGATGACACATGAATCAGGAGATGTCTGTGTCTTTCCTTCGTGTGCCTTTCTCAGCCTTTTGAACATGGCAATTAAAGAAAATAAATGTGCATGGCCACAGGCCAAGTAGGTATACACATACATGCAGTACCTGTCTTCTTGCATATATTATGTATGCACATAAATGAAGACACCTGCACATGCATGTATTTGTACCAATAAGGCAGCTTAAAGACAGCTTACAGCTTTCCCACAGCAGCTGCAATGAAAGGAACTGAATTCGCCACTGTACAATTTATTCTTCTGTCAATAACACCTACTTAATTTCAGCCACGCTAATGAACTGTACATATATATATACATATTTTTTTTAAACATTCAGCATATGCTTATAAGCGCACACAAATAAATAATGTACTGGAAATAAAATCTTCACATTAAGATAGAGTTGTGATTAGGAATTTGAAAGCCGGAGAATGCCAAAATGCTACTTGCCAGAGAAATTTTGCTGCACTCTTGTGTGACCATGAACAATATAAAAAGCCTTTCACAACATGATTGCATTCGTTATTGTAATACCCTAATTCCATGCAGGCAACCCTATTCATTCAGCTTGTTTTCAAGATTATATATACATGGAGTAGGGTTCCGTTATGTCTTTTTACAGCTCAAAGTTAATAATAAGAAAAAAAAAAATCAATAGAATTTCCTACTGTACAACGTACTACCGAATAAGCATTGCAATGAAATGTAAGACAGAATTGCTGCTGGCATAATGAAACCACTTACACTTTGTATTTCATTAGCTTAATAGTAGTGAACTGTCTCATTCACAGCATTGCCTATTATGAACCATACATGACATGTAACACCCACAGAAAAGGCCTTTGAAGATTTGTAAAGGTAAAAAAAAATAAAATAAATAAAAGAGTCCTCTTCAATAAGAGCCAAAATAGAGAAAGCTGATCCCAAAAGAAGTTTGGACTCTGAGAGCATGACTGTTACAAATAGATGAAGGTGGAATTGCAGGGTAACAATACTCCTGTTTTAAATTGACGTTGCTCCATTAAAGGCACTTCAAACCAGCAGAGGGTTCAGTCTCGTCACAGCCTGCACCTACAAAAGCATTTAATTCAACTAGAGTAATCTGGGAATGGAACCACTGAAACAGCAAAGGACTTCATGTTATGTGCATGTTTAAACACTTCTGATTGGGGACTTGGTATTTATCTGCTCCCAGAAACAAGCTTAATTCCCAGCAGCCAAACAGATCTATTTTGTATAGGTCATTTTTACTGTCTAGTCTACATCATCCTGTCCTAGGAGCATGTCCCCTGTGAATGTTTACATGCAAAGATTTTTCACAAGGTTCTTGTAATCACCTCGCGTACATATAGAGAAGCAAATATCAAAGGTTTTGTTATGCTTAAAAACACCTATTCAGAAACGAAACCTATAGCAAGTAGACATTTCTTTTACTTCGCTCTCTTTATTATTCTCCCTCATGTTAATACTAAAAGACAGAATTTCATATGAAAAATTTTCCAGATGCCTAGGAGCAAAATAAACAGATATACATTCACATTAATAATTCTGTAAGGTCAGATACTGAGAACTAAAGCAATCCTTTCAGGGTTGTTTTTCAGCCTTCAGATTTCAAAGATGCACAGCATATGGGCTAGCTATCCATCAGCCTCCCTCTGACTGTGAGCCTCAGACCTAACAAGACTGCACTTTAGAAAGCACGTGAGCATTTCCTTGTAGACAGTATAGCAGAGAAGCAATAATTTGTGAAAAATGTAGATCCACAAAGTACATGCCACACAACATTTTATGCAATGGAAGTGTAGAGCAGTGATCTTATTAGAATATGGCCATTCTTATCCAGTGAAAGACTCAGACAGCTGTTGTATGGACAAAGCTTAATATTCCTTCATTTCCCATGCAAGCCTATTTTTCAAGCCCACAATGTACCCACTCCACTGAGTTACATTTAAAACTACCTGGAGAGCTTTTTCATGTAGAGCTTGTGTTACTCATTCTACATATGGTGTGAAGTTCACAGATGAGAAATGTGAGTGCCTAAAATAAATACTACATGAACCCTGAGATGTGTGAGGGCCCTTGGGAGTTCAGCAAATGAAATGCCTATCAGTCTCTGACACAGCAGACGCTCTCTACAATTGGCAGCTTCATGCTTCATTATGCATGGATCAGATATATAGGTATGGCCCCAGGCAAACTCCCTGGTTTAATGGAGAGGTGCATGCCGGGGAAAGGCAAATGTCATTTGCCCATGAATTTGAAAGACGAGGGGAAAAGGGGAATGGAGTTGATTAATCAAATGTTTGAGGGGTTTATTTTGTACCATTTATCCTAGAGTTTCCTCACTGAGAGTTATTTGCAACATTATATGCATTGCACTTTTTATGTTTTGTGGATTTGACAATGTTTAAAAATGTAATTATTCTTGTTCACCCTGCTGAACAGATTCACAATAAATAACAAACAGCCAGGTTGTTACCTGCAGGAAAAAATAAAATAAAATAAAATAAAATTTGCTCTGCCTTTTATAATCCTTGGAATGTTTCCTATGTTTACAGCGTAGGGTCAGCAGACAGTTGCTGAAACTGTCCAGAATTTGTTAAACATCGTTAGAAAGTATTGTGCTGCCTTAATGGAAAACAAACAAACAAACAAACAAACAAAAAAACCCAGCCTATTCTAGAGACTCTACTACTGCATGATAATAGTCATGGGCATTCCTTGGAATGGAAAAAAAATAAATAAATAAAAAACACTAGTAGCACAATATTTTGCTTCACATGTATGTAGTTCTAATTAAAAGAAACAGTGTAAACAGCAAATCCATCGTGACCCACAATTAAATGAGGTGGAAGGGAGGAGAAGGAAAGAATAAAAGAGAAAATTATTACTGACAATCTCTTAAAAAAGAAAAAGAAAAAGAAAAAGAAAAAAAAAAGCCTAAAACATTTATGGGAAAGGAAACTGCATTTCATCATTCCTGAGCAAATTATGACCCTGAGGGATCAATGCAGAAGTGCTACTGAGTATTGGTGTGTCTTAATGAAAACCCTTCTTTCCACCTACAGCGTTTTCATTCGGAGATTTCAATCACGATATGTTCTGTCATTTAAACTTTAAAGTAGCATTGTGAATATATTTTCTACCATGCCAACAACAATCATGTCAGATTGTCTTTGGGGTCATTTATATATAAAATTGTGTGTGTGGTGCATCTTTTTCACAGTGAGCATCCCGCAGAAGAATGGTATGGAAATGTTTTGAGCCTAAAACATGGATGAAAATTAAGTAAACCCAATCTATAAAACTGAGAATCTTAAGAAGATAAGCTTTCAGCAGCTGTAAAAAAATAAAGTGACAGAGGAAGAAAAAGAAAAGGAATGCCACTAATGTCTCTCAATGCTCTTTCTGTGTGTCCAGACAAGTTATGGTTAGGAATGTAAAACTTGAATTTAAAGTGCATCTGGTAGAGATTAAAAAGGATAAAGGGGGAAAAATCAGTTTGATGTACACTTCAAAATGCTGCTCATAATATAGTTTGTTCTATTACTTGAAAAGAGGGTATCACTGTTCTTTTATGTCTACTTTTTAATCCTATGCTTTTAAAGTATCTTTTATTTGCTCCTATTTGAGGTGAATTGCCTTTCTTCAAACCTTAAATCTAGTCTGAGGATTTTGACTTTAGAGTGGCTTCCTTTGAATAATCTTCTGAAGTTGTATTTTATCCTCCATTTTACCAGTTCTCAGGTTTTCCTGGGTAGTTGTGAATATGTGATCTTCTGCAGTGAGAATCACCTGCAGGCTCAGGAATGCATGTTTCATACTGAAGCTGCCAATGTGTTGTGGCAGGGTCATGGGAGAGGTATTTTCTCAAGTTTGCTGAATTATGAGCATGAATATAGTCACACTGAGTCATGCAAACATAAATCCTACTTTATTGCTATTTTTATATCCTACACTATGCATTAGCTTCTATTGGAAAAAAAAAAAAAAAAAGTTTTGGTCAGTTTTGGAGCATGTTAGAATTTATAAAGTGAACTTCAGTAACTAATTACAAACACATAAATCCCTCTGAAATCAATTAGGATATTTATCTGTTAGTAAACTACTTAGTCATTTACTTACAAGATAGAAAGAATGAAAAATATGAATTTCTGCTAGCACATCACTGAATGAAGACCATGAAACTAAGCTCAAGGGGCCAGAAACTGTAAGCAAAACACAACTACGCCAATGGGATACATGAAATACATGTGGAAAAAAAAAAAAAAATGTCCACTGGAATCAAGTAAGCCATGGCTACTTCACAATTTTTCATATGATTTAAAAGAAATTTAGAGTATTCTTTACAGAACTTTGTGTTCAACTAATGTGGAAGCTCTTTGTGGCAGTTCCAATTTTTTTTATTGTGTTTTAACATTGATTTGCTTGCTGAGGTATTGGTGGATGACCAGTGCCTGTAGTTCTGAGGCAGAGATAATAAAACATTAAAGGAAACTATGAGGTCCTTGAGGCATGATAATCTGAGGCTTGGTGCTTATCACCAGATTCATTTGTAAGTTCAAAATTCAAAGTATACACATATGTATTGGATAAGATTCTCATTCACACTCAACCAGAGGGGTACTTGTCTTTCAAGAAGACATAAATTGAATTGAATTCAGCATGAAACAACTTTATACTACCAACATAACATAAAATTGGCTCACTAAGTACAAAATTCAGGCTCTAAGAAAAAGCAAATGTTTTGATTTTGTATTTTAACTTAAAACAAACAAACAAACAACAACAACAACAACAACAAAAACACCTGTAGCCACTCAAAGTTCTTTGGCATTTTTCTTGTGACAGGCCTATATATTAATGGTGTACAAATCTCACTAATCAAGGAAAAAAAAAAAAAAGAGTAGATTATTTTTTTGAGGCATATGATCAGTCAGTGAGCTCTATGAGACACTTCAGTTAGCAGCCAAGTGCAGGATGAATGATACGGAACTGGTGACATGAACACCAAGAAATTTATGAGCAGAAAAAATACTTCAGATTTCATATATTTTAGAATTCTTGTACTGCTGGGAAAATTAAATAGCCATTTAATATTTAATCTACTTTTTAAACAATATTTTGCTCAAACTGAAACCTGTCATTCCAGTTCCCTGGCTGTAGTCTAGTCTTTAATAACAGAAAGATCAGCTGCATGTTTTCTTTAAGTGGGCATAACTACAACTGGATATGGTGTAAGCCCTGTAAATTATAACCAAACAGTTTTATAAATTTAAATGCAGATGCCATCAGGAGAATAAGAGTTGGCCTGTGAGACAGTGCAAGACCTTCAAAACTCTAAGGGTGCCACAACAGCACCACTTCACATCTCTTAATGGTACAAACTGGACTTCCCCTCATATAGGAAGCCTGGCTACATCCCAGTTGTAGCTATTGGCAAGAGTTAGCCACATTTATGAAAAGACGATATCCTGCAAATAAAGTGCTCTTAACCCTTGCTGAGAATTTAAGAAAACCACTAATATGGGGGGAAAAAACAAACAAACAAACAAACAAAAAACTCTTAGCTTGATAGATTTTAACCATGAGTCCAACAGAAAATATTTTAATAGATTGCTCCATCCTGCAGAGAAAATTGGGTTTTGTCCCTGCTTTATGTCCTTTCTGCAACCGTCACCTCTCGTCTCCTTTTATATTCCTCCACAGTCATCAGAAATCTTTTTTTTTTTTTTCTTTCTTTCCCCTTCCCAACTCATGTTTTTTTCCTTGAGGTCTAGAGTACTGCTTGTTCAGACTGATGTGTATGACTGGCAGTGAGAACTGAAATGAAGGATGGCTACATGCTAACGAGAGCACCCCTCTCGTTCTGTGCTTCACACTCAGCGGCAGCCAGTGATTAATGGAATGAATGGAAAGGAGGGCTGTGTGGATGGGTGACACCGTCATGTGCTGCTGTCAGGATCCATGGAGAGCAGCAGGAAAGCATCCACCTACATTTACATCTCTCTAGTCTGCCTCAAACATTTGCTGTGTACCCCTTGCCTCACTTCTGCCCTATTCACTGCTTTCATCCCCTCTCAGTCTCACTACTCCTTCAAATATCTGCATTTCTTCTATCCCTCTCAGAACTTTTAACCTTTGTTGCTGCTCACCAATGTGCAGATACCTTTGGTGAGGTGTTGGAAAGCTTTATTTTGCCTGTGAGATAACAGCAAGCACTAACCAGGGAAAATGTCCAGAACTCCTACATTGTGAATACTCTTGGTTTGGGACACAATATAAATCATTCTGCTTGTGAAATTGCCTTAGCTATCCCAGTAGTGCTTAAGGAGAAGGAGAAGGAGAAATGTGATCAATCCAAGAGAACATGCATGTCGGGGAATACTTAGGCAGGATAAAGTGATACTGAGGAGAATTTCAGCTCGAAGTCCAGCTGTTTCCCTTGTTTAAGGCTGCAAATGAAGCAAGTAAAACCTACCATTCATCAGGAAGGAAAAGATAACTCCCCTTTTTTACTTTCTTCATACACAATTTGGGAAGTATAACTTGTCTTTTCATTTAGTTACCATCAATCAGACTGCCCTTATCTTGTACCCTATCCCTATCCTGTCCCCTTTGCTCTAAGCTTCCCTCAACAGCCCTGTTAACTCAACAATGTGCAAAAGCACATACGCTGATGCTCCAAAATTATAGTGACCATATCTCTGCAGTTTATGATTTAAGGATTGCACTACCTCTTTATGGTTGAGTCAGCAGCAGTTAAAATGACGTTAACATTTTTCCTAAAAACTAGAGTGAACTTGCTTGAGGGGCTCTAGTAGCTTGATCATACATCTGGTGTCCTTTTGTACAGGATGAACTTCCCTCAAACTGGAAAAATACCTATTGCAAACCTCTAGTGTAGTGTTAATAATCAGAGTCACTTTCCAGAGTGATTAGTTTCACAATATGACTAATACTGGTATTGGGTATCCTCATGCAGGACATATGGTCACAGAACTTCTGCTAAGGAAACCAGTCTTGAAAGAGAGGACCTTGCCCCGAAACCTCTTGAAACTGACAGGACATCAAGGAAGATTATTAGAGGTGGTTTGCTATTGTCCTTTTGCAGGATTTAGGAATTGCAATAACCTTTGTTAGTCTTAACTTCTGTCTTCCCTGAACAGCTTCAGAGAAAATGTTCTCAATGTACATTTTGAGACAATTAAGTATTGTTTGTACCAAGTAGTATAATAAAAGCCACTGTTCTGCCAAGATCTACATTCCCAGGATTGAAAAATTGATATATTTGACATATATATGATATTATATCAGTCTTTTCACTCACTGTATAAGAAACCAGCATTACAACACTATTCAAAAGGTTGTCTCACAGGTTTCATGATTTTTTTTCAGATTATATATCAAAATATTTTATCTGTTAGTTTCAACCTTGTTCTAGTTGCATTGACATATGATCCCAAGCCAGCACAATTTGGCATGTTTTGAACAAAGTGTCATTCAGTTAGACTGTAAATGTGGGTTATAATTGGTGAGATTAAAAGAGAATGGAAAAAAATTATACCCTTTGTAATGAGGTGTTGTTTTTCTGTACAAATGACAAGGGTCTACCATGGCAGCTGACATCAGCAGAAATGTCAAACCTCTCTGCTGAGCAAAACTCAGTACAGAATACAACTTGAGATTCTCATTTACTAGCCTTGTCGAACCTCTTATCACTGACACGTACACTTTTAATAATAAAATAATGATTGCAGCAAAAGTTAAATCTCTGCCTCTAGACTGAGGGATGTACTATGGGATCTCTGAAAGAGCCCCAAATATTTTTCGTATCACCTCATATTAACATGAGCAATATAATCCTAATTTGCATAGCTGCCGTGAGACGTGCAGGGAAATTTGCTTCCAGGTCTTTAGAAACAGCTTTTGTCTTTTCCCATGATATGAATTTGTAGTAACTGGAGTTACAGTGTGTGTACCATTAGAAAGGGATGAATAAGCATTGATTCATTGGAATTCCAGAAGGATGTAGCTTTTCAGGGTAGTATGGAAGCTGTTGCTCATGAAATTTTCAGTGTTCCTTACTGCAAGAATGCCACTGCCATAGTGTGGTTTGCCTCTTTGTTAATCCTTCTATTGATACTTCATTAATCCATAAGAAGGGTGAATGAATGGGATGATGGAAAAGAGATAAATAAATTCTGTTTATTTACATTCTGATCTTGCAGACACTTTTGATCTCTGCATGTGTAAAAGATTAATTCCCTAGTCACGGCATCTAACACAGCAGAAAGTTACCCATGAAAAGAGCTTGCCTACTCAGGTAAATTGACAACCGAATGGGCTATCTTAAGAGGGGCTTTGCCAAACCCTTCTCTATAGTCAAAGTTTATGTTCCCAAATCATGCAGAATAAGACAGGTTAATTTATCCTGTACTCTGAAATCCCCTCAGAGTCTGGGGTGGTAGTAGAGGTGGTTTGGTTTTCTGCAGAAATCATCTGTAGAGACCTCTTGACACTGTGTTCGTGCTGGTGTGTTCTAATCATGCTAAAATGTGAAGCAAATGCTATTACAGTCCAGAGAAATGAATAAGACATATGAACGAAGTCCTTTCAATCTAGAACTTGGAAATATTTCACTAGAAAATGGAAGATACATAATAAAACATCTGTGATAGAACAGATCTGTAACTGTTATAAAGAAAAACTCATGAATTCTTCTTCATATACTTCAATATTTCATGAGTTCTTCAATATTGAATTTGTCACAAACTCACTGGTTGGTGACAAATCTGCCATTCAGGTTTAATTCTGAACCACATTAGGGGTCTTTCCTCATCTAAACACTGCATTGCAACTGCTATCAAACCCATTTGTATTGTGTTTTGTTTGTTTGTTTGTTTGTTTTTGAGCAGAACTATTATATTTGAATACAAAGTAAAGATGTGGCAGGAGTGTATTAAGTAACTTAAATGGAAAGAGAGGAGAGAGCTATACTGTTCAATGAGATTGTCCCCACCTTTAAATCAATGGGTTGCTCACTACATGATGACAGTGAGCTTCTTGTAGTCCAGGACCTTCTGCTGTTTTCTGACCTTTCTGGCAGTAGGCTGTCCAAAAAATCGAGTCCCTTAGAGCTGTGATCTCTCTCCCCTAGTGTCCTCAGTCTCTTTTTCTCTATGAAGTCTCTCCTCCAAACTTTATCTTTCTTTCAAAGATCTCCTTAACCATGGACTTCTCTTCCAAAACCTTTCCCATGCCAGGGAATGTTCCACTTCATTGGTTCACTCTAAAACAACTCCTACTACAGAGATTTACACCTTTGCCAAATGCAATGCTTCCTTGCTTCCAATCCCTTGTCTCCCACATTTCTGCTCCGGTAGCATCATCCCTGAGTCACACCAAGATAACCAGTAGTGCCCTACAGATCTTTCAGACCCTTTCTTAGCCAATAACATTAATCCTCCTATATTTCCATAGCCTAATGAGACCTGTTACCAGATAGTCTTAAGGGACGCACACGACCAAGCCCATTTCACTCAGCCAGGACGTTGTTTTCTCAGGAGCTCCAACTTCAAAAGCTAAGGTCTTGCAGAACTGATGATGTTTAGAAAACATGACTCTTCTAGGAAATAACCTTATATCCCAGTATTGACAAATAGTTGAAGAGTTAGGACGTAAAAGAACACAAAATGATTGGTTGTGGTGGCATGGGTAACACCGCACGCACCATCATGTGAACATGTGTATGAAGAAGGCAGGGGGACAGGATGGCAGAGTCATCCACAGCCCCTGCTGCTCAATGGAGTGCCTCTTCTGAGGCTGGACAGGTGCTGGAGGACGTGTTGGAAGGCTTGTGGGAGCCAGGTCCGGGAGGTGCATAACCCATGGCCATGGTAAGATATATTAAACACTCCAAGGTTCAGCTTTGCAGAAGTGTTTACAGTAAATGTGAATGCAGACGCAGTTCCTGTTGATCAGCTGACATGTAGAAAGCAGCTCATTCTCCCAGAGATACAATTAGACCCTTAATGAGCCTAAGCACTTACTTTGGGTACCAATGGTAAGAACTATTGGTAAGAACTATTGCCAGACCCTTTATTAAAAAGAATTATTGCTTCAGCACTGGATAACTCTGGTAGTTTTATTATAGCCTGGCTACAGTTAGTATATTTTCTTTAAAGCTGGATGAGGGTAATGAATAATTGTGAATATTTGATCCACATTCAACAACTCTTCATCTACCTTGTGCTATTCTGAAGCCATAAAGCAATTACTGACAGCTACAGCACAACAGACAACAGATTTGCTATTTCCTTGCATTACTGGAGTGGCACAAACCAGACAGAATCTGCCAATAAGTATCACTCTTTTGTCCTTTGAGCACTTTGGTTCAGCTATACCATGTCTGAGCAGTATTCAAAGAACTGAGGTAGGCAGGTTTGAAATTCATATCACAAATAACAGTGTTAAAGACTTTTCAAATATCCTTATGCTTGTACAGTGTTGAGATGCACTTTAATGAATTTTTAAATCGCAGAATTGCCTTGTGAATGCTCTAGAAAAATGAAAGACAAAAAATAACAATATTCTATATGCATAAGTACTACTCAAAGAGTTCTAATTTCTGTATAGCTCGTGCTGCAGTATTCAGGCTTTATAGGCTTCCAGAGAGATCTTCAGTTGAATTATTGTTGATCTTTACAGTATGTCTCCTGACACTGAAATTGATGTGTATTCATATTTTATTTTAATGGCATTGAAGATGATACTTATGTTGTTGTAATAAGTATTGTCTTCAGGACTCACAGAGCTTAAGGTTGGATCAGAGCTCCCATTTAAGTATCAGTGCTAATGCTGCTAATACTGATCCTATTAAATTGCACATAAACTTCTTAGGCACTTAGAAGATCTTTTCAGTGATAGAATTCAGTAAGCATTTGGACAGTTGTGTACAGGAACACAGTAATATTTACACTGCTCATGGAAAATAATATGTTTGCGTTTACTTTCTCTTGCTTTCTAGGATAATAATATACATTTTTATTCCTCATAAAAGAGAAGCTTTCAGGAAACAGGATTGCTATTACTGAAACTTACTCTTCTAGACAGCTGCAGACACTTGTCTGCTGGTTAGCTGTACTTGTTTCAGACCCCAGCAAGCCTTCTGAAATGGAGCTGATAACATTGTAGCATCTCATAAATAGAAAGCATAGATGCATACCACATTTTATTACACTGGCTGTATCTGCAGATGTGAGACAACAATTCTGTAGCTCTCCTACCAAAACCTTCATTAGATTATGTATTGCATGTCCCTTCAAAGACAACTGTATTCAGTGCTTGAAGTGGAAGAGTATGTGGTAGAAATATAATACAAGAAGGTTTTGTTTTATTTTTTTCTTTCTTTGTTAGTTTGTCTTCAACAACAACAACAACAACAACAAACAAAACAGATCACCCACACTAACATCTCATTAGGAAACGACTATGTTGATAATACAAAAAGAAACTTAGTGAAAGCATCTGTCTCACCTTCTTCACAGTACAGTGCAGGGGTGGCCCAGCCCAAGAGATTCCTGCAGGAGCATGCAGCATAGCCCTGCTCATCAGCCACGTCTTGCTGGGTGAGTGCTTTGACGTTGGGACCAGCAGCTACATTTGATGGTATTTAGGCATCGTTCAGGTTAAATGAAACCTTGACATTGCCTTTGCAATTCTCCTGCACCTGCCTTGAGAAGAATATGAACAAATGCCTGACTTCTTGGGCTGGAAAGACCAGCTCTAATTTTCTCACCTTTTTATCTCATCCAGTTATAGTTAAACTGTGTATAGTTATACTTTCAGCTGTTCCAGAAGACTGGCTGAATTGGGCATGGCCTCAGAAGTCCCAGCGAAACTGTCAGAACCAGATAGTTAAGACCAAAATGGCCTTTAACCAAAGAGAACCAGTAACATGGATGGTTCAGACTGCATTTACTCTGATCCCATATTTTTTGTGATTGCATATATGAATGCAAAGTGAAGTCCTGCCCCTCTTTTGCATTTACTGGACCTGCTATGGTTGCTTTCCTAAGGTTACATGCCTCTGAAAGATCCACATCATCGTTCTTAACTGTTTCAATAGGATAGTGAAGAGAAAGGGGCACTGAAAAAAGTGTGATGAAGGAATAAAAATAAAATCACAAGACTGGTTAGCATTTCTATTCCTAACTGAGAAAGTGTCAGCTGCACTCATGTTTGAAACTCCAGGTAATCAGAAAAACTAAAGGCAGCTGCAGTGGCAGACTGAGGTTCCTGACCAAATTATTTTCTGAATGTTTTCCAATGTGGCTAAAAATTCCTTGTACCTGTTATCCCACATTTGAATATTATTAGAACCTAGTGATAATAATGAAATGCACAAGATCATATGCAAAGAGCCTCATTACCTGTCAGCCCTTAGGAGGGTTGATACAAGGGAATTGTAAATGCATGTCACACTGTGGATACTGAGATGACTGCCATCCTCTGCCTATGGGAAAGTATTTGAACATCATGTGTCAGCACCTTCTGTACCTATTCAAAATAAGAATACTGAACAAAACTGAACAAACTGCTAGTCTGGGCATTTCTAATTAGATGTGCAGCACAGAAATATTCCACACGAGAGAGGGCATCTGAATCTGACTCACAGCAAGCTTCACATGTTATTTAGCAAAACTGCTTAGTACAGTTAGCTGTGCAATACAGTTATGTAACTTCTTAAAATAATTTGGTTGCAGTGTCTCAGATCTTCAGCAAAGATATTGGAGTGTAGTGGGGACCAAAGTATCAAAGATTAACACCCAAGAAAACTTCAGTATCTAAAACAGAATGGACATGTATGAAAATCATGAACTCAGGTACAGCCATTCATTTCAAAACAGATCATTCAGTTCAAACATTGACATGTCTGAACTCTGAAAAAGATTCCACTTTTCTCTTTAACTCCGAGTTTCCCTGCATACCTAGAAGTACACATTTGTAGACAGATATTCAGAATTTGCTTTGTTCTGGAAGGGTTGATCAGAAGGCATTTAACACTTCCTTAGGCTAGTTAGGAACCAGAAACTACATATTCCTCCCCCTAGGTCCTTGGAGGTGCTCACATAGGGGAAAAAAAAAAAAATCCTTCTGAAAGCCTAATGTATCAGCTAAGCAGTTAGGGAACAGGGAACTTGGAAATAGAAAGATAGTCATGAAATCCAGACCTCACACTTCCAGAAGTATATAAATATTTATGAATTTTATATATATACATATATATATATTGCTTAATATTGAAGTCCAAAATGACTCTAGGATCAGAAATCAGAAAACACACTTCTCTCAAGCCTATCTCAGCTCAGTAAACTGTAATTGCAGTTACAACATCTCAGCATGCATACATGCATTCCTGTCTAGATTTCTTTGCTCCTTTTTTCTTCTGTGGTTTAATAGCTGCAAAGTGAGCATTAAGAGTGATACATTTCACCCCTACTGCCAGCAAATGGCTTGTAAAATGGCTTTTTGAAACTTCTCTCTGCAAGTTGCTTCATTCCAGGTTAATATTGTCAGATGGTCCTTCATCTGGTGCAACAGAGGAAGTGTTTTGCCGTCACCAGAAGATGGAAATGCCTGTTATGGGAGGGCTTGGGTGGAACCACTGCTCTTACACCCACCCTACTTTCACCTGTTATAATCGTAGAAATCAGGAAAAGGACCCAGAACAAAAAGAAATCTTCCCTGAATGAGGTGCCAAGACACTATAGGGAGCTGAGGATCCTCTGGTAGCTATAGTTTTTCCTACTTTCTAGCTGCAATCAGCTGCATGTTGACTATATTAACAGTAGGCATCTCCCTACTTAGAACAGTCCTTTACATCACTTTTGGAGGAGCATAAATAATTCCATAATCCAGTCTGTAGGAGCCAAGACAACTAAAACAGGTTCTGGTGCACACAGCAGTCTACAAATTAAAGTTCTGGGATATGTCCAGGGTGCCTCCTCGCTACAGGGGTGTCCCTGCACTACAGACCTTGTCCTAAACCTCTTGGTTATAAATTAGGTATTTCCCAAATATTGTCATGGAAATAATAGCTCAGAAACATTAATTGCATGACTGTTTTAGAGTGAAAAGTTGTCAAGACACTATTTGCATAATCGTGTTATTTCTAGGAAGGATACTTTTCATGCCTAAGTAAATACCATTCTGAGAATGTGCTTATGCATTAGACAGGCAACAAGCAATTTGTAGCTGCCAATTTGTCCTAAGCTATCAATTGTAGATGCTGAAATTGCCTTGGAGTATTTTTTTTATATGTATTTTGTTTAATATGCAGTAGACACATAAAATAATCTGTTTTTAAAAAGACATATTCCTCAGTTTTCAATTTTACGACATCTTCACTCAAGTTAGATGACATCTGAAGCAAACAGGGGTAAAAGAGCCTTCCTGTGGGAGTAAACTATATTTACACCCTCTATGAAGATTTTTTACTGTGCCAGAACACTCTAGTATAATCAGAATCAAGTGTACTTTTTGCCTACTGTTTTTTTGCTTGCTCTACCATGCAATTCTTTTTTTTTTTTTTTGCTTTTTTTGAAATGCCTGATGATGTCCTAGCTGGCAGGCCTGATTCCTTGGTGCTATATATTTTCCTGTTGATGATTTCTCCTACAGTTACAAATTCCTCAACTATGTTTAGTTTACATTGACCTTCCCAAGACCCAATAAGATGCAGAGAGAGAATGAAAATGGGGTATATTGCTGTCTGGAGGTACTTGTCTCTCTTTCTAATTTAGAGCAGACAATTACACTAGCTTAGATTAGATACCTAAATTTGGATGGCACATATTTGGTAAGATGTATCCCACTCATGACACTTCTTTACAACTATTTAGCAATTAAAAAACAACGAAAACAAACATAAATTTTCACCTATACTAAATATTGCAGTCCTAAAAATGCTGTAAGTAGTCTCAGGAAAATCAGTCCAAACAGCAGGGAATCCCCCAGAACTGATGCATTTCTCCCTGTGCTACCTTTGGATCCCTGGGCCGCCTGACATGCTGAACTCTGAAACCAAATTCAAACCTCAAGTTATAACAGAAAAGTGAATAGCAATTTAAAATTAGGAAAAGAAAACAGCTCTTTCAGTTAAAGAAAAGCAACAACACAAGTAAAGTATGGAAAAATCTGAGGCTTGAAAAGAGACCATAGATTGTCCAGGGGAGAAGGCAGGCTGTGACTTAGAGCCGCCGGAGCAATGGAAACAATTTAGAAAGGGAAACTTCTATTCCTGACATTAAATTAAATATTCTGCAAGTACCCAAAGATTAAAAAGATTCTGTAGGTAACATTAAAGTTGTAAGTAACTTAAAATGCAGTGGAAAAAAAAAAAAAAGTCCACTTGCAAAGCAACAGTAAAAAGCAGAAGGAAAAAGCAAATTGATTTTGCACGGTGACCAATTGATCAAAATCTCAGCCCTGGCAGGCAAAATAAGGGAGTAAGTTCAGGAACTACTGATATGTCACAAAGATTGTATCAGAATTAGTCCTTTTTTTCCACTTATGACAAGAGATCTCCAGCTGAAGCACTATCCCTCTTTGCAACAACGGGCTGAGTAAAAAATGGAAATTAAACCGGATTTCATTTTCTTCATCAGCCTTTTCCAGAATCTGCTTGGGGAAATGCATGAGACTGCCTATCTGTCTGTGTGTGAAAACTGGCAGGGTAAACAGGCTAATCAGCTCCAACCATGCCTTTTGCAATCAGGCTCTCATGAGAATTGCACACACTTTTTCCACCCTGTTTCTTTTGAAAATAAGCACTCATATTACACAGACGATCTGCATTGAATTAGTGACAGCTCTGGGCGAACACCAACCCACCCAATTTAGGCAAGTCTGCTTGTCAGCTTTGTTTTTTTGAATCTGTACAAAAACACGTGTGCACCTTGCAGTATTGCCTGGTGCTGCTCTCTTGCTTTCTTTAGGCACGTCGGAACAGTATGCCCAGAATATTGCATGTTCAAAAAATAAGTTGGTTAGCTCAACTAATTTTTATATCAGCACTCAGCTTTTGGCCTCTTTCTTTCCCAGGTAGCAGAACCTGGAAACTAACAAGACACTGTGGTAATTTCACTGTGTTTGTCATTAGAAGAAGCTATGAATATTTGCAGCCAAATCCTTTTTGGACAGGTGGACAATTGCCCAGAGTGAGAGATGGTGGGTACCGCAACATCCCCTGGCAGCAAAAGTCCCTTTCAGGGACTCCATCCTCACCAAGTGGCATCCTTATGTGTGACCATATACTTTGCAAGCATCTGTCACTGCTCCATGTTGTTGAAGGACAAGTTCTGAAAGGCCATCATATAAAAAGTGTGCTCCCCACTGGGGATTACCACTGAAATAGCAGATTTAGCTATTTAACCACAGTTTAGCATAGTTTTGCCCTCCCTGACAAAAGGGTTGAATAGCTTTTCAAGTAAACCGTGCCCAGGAAGATGTGCAATTTTGGTGGTTACTTCTGTGACAGAGAGACCAAAAAGAACATTAGTTCCTTTTTATTTTTATTTTTTATTTTTTCACTTGTCTTTATGCATTTGATTTACTTATGGTGCCTCCATTCTGTATTCTTGGTTAACATCTTTAGACACCAGCCTGATGAGATTTAAATGAATCCACACAAGAGAGCAGGAATATTTCAGGTGTCTCCCACAGTCCTGCTCCAGGGACCTATGCTCTATCTGTGTACCAAAGTGTGTTACATGCTGGACCATGCATTCCTGTCTCTGACTGTTCCCCTAAAGAAAATCTGCAGAATGAGTGTCCATCCACTGTTACCCTTCAGAAGCACACAGGTTGCACTAGGAGCCTGGCACTTAACTGAAGCAGTGGACAACAGGG
The DNA here is from genome assembly GCF_009769625.2 of Cygnus olor. Taxonomy (NCBI): domain Eukaryota; kingdom Metazoa; phylum Chordata; class Aves; order Anseriformes; family Anatidae; genus Cygnus; species Cygnus olor. The sequence goes on from NC_049171.1 coordinate 18,425,868, forward strand.
TGATTAGGAGATGGTGATCTAGCTGTCTGTGAGGCTGCAGTTCTCAGTGTCCTGCAGTGTGATTTTTAATTTATTAATTAACTCAGGTATACAAAAAAAGTAAAGTGTATTAAGAATTATAGAGCCCTATTTCATCGGGGTTTGTTCTTATGGCATAATTAAAATGATTCTGTGTTGCTGTTAAATCCTAAAATAGTGATTGCTTTCAACAAGGTTTGACTATGCAGTGTTGGTTTTGACTGAGTGCTGTGACTGCAAGCTGACAATATTGCAGGGCCATCTTGTTAGGTGGAGGGATGCTTCTGCACTCCAGTATGCTGAAAGGTACCTTTCATATTTATTTCCACCCTGCCCTGTTATTTTACATAACACGTTCTGGCTGGAGGCATACATCAAATAAAGTGAATAATAAGTCTTAAAGAATATATTTATATTCCACCATTACTACAAAATCTGAGTATACTTACATAAAGAAAATAAGTCAGCTTATGAATGGGAATGAAGTGTCCCCTCTCTTACTCACTCTTTCTCCATTGAAGAATCACAGCCCATCCTAGACAATATCAATTAAAAACTCTACACAGCAACTTGCACTGAAACTATAAAAACTACAGACATATCCCAGCTGCTTTTATATAGTTATTTTAGGGAAGAAATTTGCTGTAACATGATTGCGTGGGCTAGCTATCTGAGAACATGGCTAGCAGGCATCCCATGAGTGCTTATACAGGGCAAAACAGACTCCCCTGGCACCAAATCTTCACCATCAGTTAGGCTAGCAACACTGAGGCTGGAGGCTTCCCTAGCTGTACCGCTTTCACTTGTTATGGGGATATGTCCCCATAGAAAGGCATATATTCCTTAGAAAGGAATTCAGAACAAAACAAAACAGTCATACTGAAGAACTGCTTATCTGTTAAGACTACACAGAAGAAGCGTTCTTCAGCCAGGATGCCACTCACATTAAAATGGTTATACACAGAAGCTGGTGATAGGTACCCATTTGTGAGAGTGAGATAATGCATTACTTTCCTGAAAGTAGGCAGATTGCTTATTAAATTTAACTTGCCGTCTGTGTCTTCTGGCAATGCCAGTGACAAAACAAACTGCCTGGGCTTGGGCCATACTGGAACAAGAAATGAGGTAAACAATGACATTAAAAAGTAATGCTCTGCAATAGCGTTTCTTTTTACTAAGTCATTCTAATACACTATTCCATACATGTAAATTATGCGTGATAGGCATAAAAGACTCTTGTTTTGAATTACCTGCATTATTTGCTGGTTCTTTCAGAGTGTTAATATAACTGGTATACAGGCAAGCTGGCAAGCCTCAGTCACTTTAGTTGACTGATATATCTGTCAGGTAAAAGACCCTGCGATTTTGAAGCTTCTGGTGTAACCAGATTCAGGGAACAGTGTCTGACGGATATTCATACTGCTAGAAAAATACACACTAAAGCAAAATATGTACACTGTTAATTTTTACACAGCACAAGCTGAAATCCAAGCAACTCATGACGGGTATCAGCAGTTTGAAAGGAAGTATCTAAAGCCTTCAGTCTCTGGCACGGTTCTAACAGTATTTAAACACTAGTAGTCTGGAATACTGCTATAAGAGAGCTCTAAGAACTGTACTCACTGGTGCAGAGTTAAATGATGGACCATGTCCAAAAAGGAGGAATTCATAGACTCATAGAATATTTCAAGTTGGAAGGGAAGCACAATGATCATGGAGTCTAACTCCTGGCTCCACACAGGACCACCCAAAAATCAGACACTATGTCTGAGAGCATTGTGCACATGCTTCTTGAACTCTGACAGGCTCAATACTGTGACCACTGCCCTGGGGAGCCTGTCCCAGTGCCCGATCACTCTCTGGGTGAAGAACCTTTTCCTAACACCCAGCCTGACCCTCCCCTGTCCCAGCTCCATGCTATTCCCTCGGGTCCTGTCGCTGTCCCCAGAGAGCAGAGCTCAGCGCCTACCCCTCCGCTCCCCTCGTGAGGAAGCTGCAGGCCGACATGAGGCATCCCCGCAGTCTCCTCTTCTCTGGGCTGAACTAATCAACTAACCTCCACAGGACCTCATACTTTGTCCCCTCTAGACCCTTTACCATCTTTGTAGACCTCCTTTGGACACTATCTAATAATTTAATGTCATTTTTATACTGTGTTGCCCAAAACTGCACACAGTACTTGAGGGGAGGCCACAGTAGCACAGAGCAGAACAGGACAATCCCTTCCCTCGACCAGCTAGCAATGCTGTGCCTGATTCATATGTGTTATGACTCCATGTGTGTTCATATACACTAGTCCAGATGGGTAGATAAATGAACAGTCTGGAAAAAAAAAGGCTTCATGCCTCTTTTATATTCATTGTCCATAGATATGAATGATTATACAAATGCCAAATGATAAAGCATCAGATCTATATAGGTATTTGTCCTGGTTTCAGGTAGGACAGAGTTAATTTTCCTCCTAGTAGCTGGCAGGGTGCTATGTTTTGGATTAGAATGAGAAGAGCGCTGATAACATGCTGATGTTTTAAGTGTTGTAGAGCAGTGCTTACACCAAGCCAAGGACTTTTCAGCTTCTCGCTCTGTCCTGCTAGCGAGCAGGCTAGGGATGCAGCAGGAGCTGGGAGGGGACAGACCCAGGAGAGCTGACCCAAACTGGCCAAAGGGGTATTCCATACCATCTGACGTCATGCTGAACAATATATAGGGGTGGCTAGCCGGGGTGGAGGGTGGGGCCGGCTGCTCGGGGATAGGCTGGGCATCGGTCAACGGGTGGTGAGCAATTGCATTGTGCATCACTTATTTCGTACACATTATTACTATTATTATTATTATTATTATTATTATTATTATTATTATTATTATTCTTTTCCCTGTCTTAATAAACTGTCTTTATCTCAACTCACAGACTTCACTTTCCCGTTTCTCTCCCCCATCCCGGAGAGGGAGGGGGGAGGGTGAGCGAACGGCTGTGTGGTGTTTAGCTGCCAGCCGGGCTAAACCACAACAGTATTAAATAAACAGCAAATAGTCCCCTCTTCATTTCCAAGTCTAATTAGGCTGATCAACTGAAGAAACTTCAGAATAGCTCATAGCTAGTAAAATGTGAAAATAACAGTATTTTTGTTAAACATAAAATACATACAATTCCATAATGTCTAAGTTCACTAATGTCTGGTACTGGTAAAATTGTATTAAACAAACAAAAAAGCAAAGCATCACCACCACCAACAACAAAAAACTTTACAAATACTGAATGTTTTTCTGCAACAGTTAGAATATCGTATCGGTAACTAAAATCAATAGTTAATTGAATTATAACACCATGATTAGATTACATGACAGCCATGTACTTACTTGTCAGTCAGCTGTAGCTTGTGTTAATAAGATTCACTGAGCTCATTATCTTTTGTAGACTGTTAATTTCTGAAAAAGAGAAAGGACCTGTGAACAGAAAGGATGTTGTCTTGTTAAGCAAATGCCAGATTGTTATTGAACACTGCACAGGAATAATGAAAAGAAATAATTTCCAGAGAGAACCTGAAATTATTTGATTGACCTCTATGATTTTTAACCCTTAACACAGAAAAGATCAGAAAATGAAAATATTCATATTTTTATTTATTTTTATTTATTTTTTTTATATACATATTTGGGTATTACTAGAAGTCTTTTAGGCTTTTAATAGGGTGAGGGATAGATGTAGTTCAGGAAACTGCCCATGATTAAAAATACAGATTTCTAAATTTCTGAATGAATCACACCCACCTTGATAATAACGCCACCTCATCTCATGGCTGCCCACTAATGATCAAGAAGTGCCCTAAAATATAGGACCAAAAAAAATCTACCTGGAACTTGTAGTCCAGATTTTTACAATACAGGTATGAAATTTTATTTTCTGCCCTCCCATGCCACAGCAGGCAAACAGCACTCACAATTCTTACAAACTTATGTATGAGTATTGAAGTGTTGAAGGAAAAAAGTGAAAAAATCTCCAGTAGGCTACTGAAGAACAGCAGATATGCTTGAACACACAAATTACAGCCCATGCTCCTGAGTGAAAAAAAAAAAAAAAAAAAAAGGGTTGCTTAGAGTCTGACCTTGGGAAAATAGCTTCCTCTTCCAGCATCTGGCAAGCAGTTCAACTCCAAGCACTGGAAGGACACATCAGCTAAATGTGAGTTTTTCAGTATTATAGGGTGTTTCAGAGCACTTCACACAACAACTGGTTTTGTGGTTAATCCCTACTGTACCTGAGGAAAGGAAATCAAGTTACAAGGAAAAGGGAAAACTATTTTCTTCAATGCTTACATATGACCTCTAGAATATAGTTAATTCAATATAAATATATGACTAAAAAAGTGTTGATTACATTCCTTTCAACTCCACTATAAGAAAGTTTCTTATTTCAATCTTTTATTTTGAATATGAAACACACCTCTAGTATGTCATACAATCCTTTGTAAACATTTATCAAGCTTCATCTTGAAACAGTTTAGGTCCTTGCTCCCATTACTCTCTTTGAAAGGTTACTAAAAAATTGAGGATGTTATGGTTAAGAATTTTCTTTTAATTTACAGGACCTATTTCCTCATCAATTTTATAGTCTTTTTCTCTCCCTTTCTCTCAATATTATAAATGGCATTTTTTCCTGTACTTGATTTGCAAAAGTTTGGCTTCTTTTTTCTTTTTTTTTTTTTTTCTTTTTTTCTGTAATTTCTCATCATGTTTCTGTTGGATTGGCACAAAAGGTGTACAAGATCTGTTTTTCAGGGTGGTCTATTAGATTGTACTGAGCAGAAAGAGCAGGCCACCATTTTGGTATCCAGCTACCCTTTTTCTCATGATCTCTCCTCCAGCCAGTTGGCAGAGCTTTCCCTGTAGTGTTGAGTTAGTTAACCACTAAATACAAAACTGAAAAACTGTGGGCCCAGAATCTTTCTCTATGGGACATCTCTATTTTTTTGATAACTGCTTCTCAGTGCAATCCACTGAAGCCTACTCTACAAATAGTTCTTTGTCAAATAGTCTTTGTTCTTCTTCTACTCCAAACCTATAATCATTCTAAACGTCTCCCCAAACTGGGAGAATAAATCTGGTTGCACTAGCTCTGTGTCATCAAGACATCCTTATGGTAAGCTACAAATCAGAGTCAGTCTCGAGTGAGTGAGAGAACAAAAGTTATATGAGCACTGTGTTCTTCCTTTCCTTTGCTTCTTCAAGATTAAGGAATATAGGCAGCCAAATCTGTCAGAACTTTGCTAAACGTCTGGATAAGTATTCCGATGCTAAAGTATCAGTCTTTATGTGCAGCGCTTTTGGAAAAAAAAAAAAAAAAAAAAAAAAAAAAAAGTAAAAAATTATATCTTAGAGAAATACTAGATATATAACTATATAAAAAAAAAGCATCGACACTGTGTTTTTTTTCCTCCTGGTACAAAACCAAATATTACAATACTATCACAAGAGTCTCACCACCACCATAAAAGCTTTGGACAGTGCTTATAATAACTTATAATAAATAAGTTATTTTGTTGAGCAGTTATGATTGTGCTTTTCATCCTTCATCCCCCATACCCTATGGAAAACAGGAAATGTCAATAATCCTTTTCTTTAGAAATGGTGAACTGAAAGCACAAAACCACCAAGTCTTGCGAGATCTAGTGGTAGCAAGTTTGTTTACACTCCTGTTCCTGTTCCTATTTTCCATTAATACATATGTTGTTACTTTTAGGTGATAACATGTCTCAACTGTAAGTTCTCAACTAGTGTCTCAACTATAAGTTTGTAGAACATGATACACCAGCCTTTCCTAGTGAAGAATCACCTTCTGTTTAAGCAGTTTTCTGATGCCTGTCAACATCTATGATATGCATTAAAGTGATACTATCCATTACACTACTTTTACCTAATTCCCAAGTCTTTTTTGTTTGTTTGTTTGTTTGTTTGTTTCGGGAGGTGCAATTCTACAGTTTTGTGTCATTGAATGAATTATCACTTTGAGCTCTGCATGTCATTCTGCATCAGATCTTTGCCAAGAACTTCTGACTGCTGGAAGCCCATCGTGACAAAGCTACTCACAGAAAGCTTCAGTCTGGAATGGCTGAAAGCTCTTACATATCATTTTACATTGCATCCTACATAGCTGAATACCAGCGCTAGCAAAGGATGCACAGAGCCTAGAGACAGAAGAGAGCTTAAGAGGAGAGCTACTGTAGGCCCACATGGACGAGTTATAGTTGCCCCATCCAGAAAGGCAGACGCATTAGGAGCCCAACTCAAATGCCTCTGTGTAAAAGTATGCAGCATGGGGAATAAAAAAGGGGAACTGGAGGTATGTGTGCAGTTGCAGGGCTATGATCTCGTTGCAGTTAATGAGACATGGTGGGACAGCTCTCATAACTGGAATGTGGCCATGGACAGCTTTGTGCTTTTTAGGAAAGACAGGCCAGGAAGGTGAGGTGGTGGCATTGCTCTGGAATCTATGCAGCTCTGCCTAGGAGGGGACGAAATGTGAGTCAAGAGCCTATGGGTGAGGATTAAAAGGCAGGCCAACAGGGATGACATTGTGGTGGGTGTTTACTACAGGCCACCAGATCAGGAAGAGGAGGTGGATGAGGCCTTCTAAAGGCAGCTGCAAGTTGCCTCACGTTCACAGGTCCTGGTTCGTATGGGGGACTTTAACCATCCCAATATTTGCTGGGAAGACAAAGCTCAGAACAAACAGTCCAGGAGGTTACTGCAGAACATCGCGGATAACTTCTTGATGCAGGTGGTAGGTGAACCAACAAGGAGAGGGGCGCTGCTGGACGTGGTACTAACAGAGATGGTCTAGTTGGAAATGTGAAGGTTGAAAGCAGTCTCAGCTGCAGTGATCACAAGATGTTGGAGTTCAATATCCTGCGAGGAGGAAGCAGGTCAAAAAGTAGGACCGCAACCCAGGATTTCAAGAGAGATAAATTTGACCTCTTCAGGGACCTAATTGGAAGAATCCCCTGGGCCAGGGCCCTAGAGGGAAAGGGGCCCAAGAGAGTTGGCTAATATTCAAGCACCACTTCCTCCAAGCTCGGGATCAGTGCATCCCTATGAGAAAGAAGTCAAGCAAAAGGGGGGCAGGAGACCTGTGTGGATGGGCAAGGAGCTCCTGGGAAAACTTAAGCAGAAGGAAGTAGTAGGGTGATGGTTGGACCAGATGATCTTGAAGGTCTTTTCCAACCTTAATGATTCTATGATGTGTAAGAAAGGACAGACCACTTGGGTGGAACATAGGAACATTGTCAGAGAATGCAGGGATGCAATGAGGAAGGCCAAGGCCCAGTTAGAATTAAATTTAGCAAGAGACATCAAGGACAACAAGAAGGGCTTCTTCAAATACATCAGCAGAAAAAAGAAGAGTAAAGAAAATGCAGCTGTGCTGCTAAATGAGGTGGGTGCCTTTCCTGGGTTAAAAACTGTCTTGATGGCCATGCCATGTTGGGGGGAAATGTCAATCTGCCGGAGGGTAGGAAAGCCCTACAGAGGGACCTGGACAGGTCGTATCAACAGGTAGAGGCCAATGGGATGAGGTTCAACATGGCTAAGTGACAGGTCCTGCACTTTGGCCACAACAATTCCATGCAACGCTACAGGCTTGGGGCAGAGTAACTGGAAAGCTGTGTAGAGGAAAGGGATCTTGGGGTGTTGGTCGATGCTCACCTAACTTGAGCCGGCAGTGTGTCCAAGTGGCCAAGAAGGCCAGCCAACAGCATCCCAGTTTGTATCAGGAATAGTGTAGCCAGCAGGACCAGGGAGGTGATTGTCCCCCTGTACTCCTCTCTGGTGAGGCCGCACCTTGAGTACTGTGTTCAGTTTTGGGCCCCTCACTACAAAAAAGACATTGAGGCCCTGGAGCATGTCCAGAGAAGGGCTACAAAGCTGGTGAAGGGCCTGGAACATAAGTGCTATGAGGAGTGGCTGAGGGAACTGGGGTTGTTTAGTCTGGAGAAGAGGAGGCTCAGAGGAGACCTTATTGCTCTCTGCAACTACCAGAAAGGCAGTTGTGGGGAGCTGGGGGTTGGCCTCTTCTCACGTATAACCAATGATAGGACTAGATGGAATGGCTGCAAGTTGTGCCAGGGGAGGTTTAGGTTGGAAATCAGGAGACATTTCTTCTCAGAAAGAGTAGTTTGGCATTGGAACTGGTTGGACAAGGCGGTGGTGGAGTCCCTGGAGTGTTTAAGGAGAAGTGCTTTGTTTCATATCCCAGCCGAAGGCCTCTGTACGTTACTGGAATTGTAAAGTACATTCTTCAACCTCAAATCACAAAGTACATTCTTCAGCCTCAAATCATTCACAGACTCTTCTGTATTTTCAACTCTTTTGTGTACCTCTTGATAACAAACACCTCTCTTAGATGCTTAATTTCTACAGAGAACACAATACCCTTCAGAGTATAATACAGTTTCAGAGTCACCTCCTTATGCCTAAATTGTCTGAAAACTATGAAAACATCAAGTGCTTCAGAACAAGACATTGTTAGTAATAGATTGAGTGTCTTCATTTTGCATGTGCTTGTAGGTGCAAATGGAAAGTCAAACTGTTGAAATTCTTTATCACTCTCTTCTGTATTCCCAAATAATATAAACTCTGGAAAAGATGTTAATTGATCCATTCAATGTCAGCTTCTTACTTCATTTACCACATAAAGTTCAGGGACCACTGGGACACAGGAGGTTTGAGCTGTCAAGCACACCACCCTCTCAGTGCAAGAACAGCAGTCCATTCCCACCAGAGCATTTCTGAGGATACTACTCCAGATCTGATAGCAGGGGCAGTAGACAAACATCTCCTTAGAGGACCACTAGAAAAAAGATAGTAAGAAATCTATTTACCACCAAAGCTCTGTTCTCTTTATCAGATTCCTCATTTGCAGAGCCAGTTTCAAACAAACTTAATTACAGCTTAAAGTTGTGTTTGTCCTTCCTCCTTCGTCTTTTTTCCTAGCCTACTCCCCTGATCATGGTTCAGTTCTCGTTTTCTCTCCATTTAAATCAGACGACTTCCTCCCCAGTGCTGCCATGGTGACATCCATGGGGCACTAGTAGTCCATCTGGTGGTAATTTAGACATCCACCTGGCATACTTAAACTAGGAGGGTAATTGTTTTAGGGTGCCCTATAGTCAATGGGGAAAGTCCTTATGGTCTTGTGTAGTCTAAATTGTCCTCTGCACCTCCCTCCATGCACAGAATAGGAAGCCCAGAAAGGTTAGGCTCCTAAATTAAAAGCCTTGTTTGATGGGATGTATCTGGGCCTGAGAGCAATGGAGATGTAATATTCCTAATGTCTTTGGGTCTGTGAACAGGAGCACTGTGTTTCCTGCACTCACTGGCACAAATATATCCCATGAGAGCAGAACTTCAGAGAAGTAAACCATTCACATCTTACTCTGCAGAACATGTATGTATAACCTGGGTGTATTTGGGCAAATTTTCAAAGGAAAACCACAAAAGGCACATCTATATTATAGTTTTCTTTATCTATCTGCTCCAAAATTCAGAGATGTAAGTGACCCACTTAATCCATACATTCCCTCTATTTATCAGATATGGCTAAATCATTTCAGCTGGTATTTCATAGCAATTCACCTGATTTTATCTATTTCATGAAGTATCAGTATGGTTAGTATTTGGCAAAACTAAAAAGTGATTGAAAGCAGGCTTTGACCATAGTAAAAAAAATAAATAATAAAATTAGTAATTAGTATTTAAGTTTAGAAACTTACTCTGTAAATATGAAACATTACTTACAGCAAAATAAAGATCAACATCTGTTGAAAAAATTGTTATTCTAAAAATTTTCGTTAGAACTTAGCCTAGTCTGCGCACATCTGTCCTACACAGTCCACCTAAACAGTAAATCTGAGAAACAATCTGTAGTTGCAAAAAAAAGTTATACTAAATTAATTATATATTTCACTTTTAGCACTCCAGATGGAAACAATATTAACTCAAAGTTTACAGTGCCAAAGAGACCATTCTTCCTCTTTTATATAATTATCTATTTTTATTTGGCATAAAGAATATTCTTTGTTTTTTATTAAAAAATCATCTTTAAGATATAATACTTTGTAAAGGCAAACAGGAAACATGATATTTATTGCAACAATAATTCAAATTTGTAGAAATTTCTTTACAAATTCTCAGGTGATTTGGGTATTTAGTCAGGTCACTGTAACAATCTGTCCTGAATCAGGTCATCAAGTTGCCTGGCAACCCTGGAAGGATTGACAGAGGCAAGCTACCTTTCCATACTTTTTTACCTCCCCTTTAAAATCAATATGACAAGCTTGATATTTGTGATGTGAGATTAGCTGAGAAAATGCATGAAATTGCCAGAGAAGTGCATTGCTCAAGATATTCAATTTTGAAGGCTGGGTCCAGGCACATCACTCTCTTTATGGTCTCTGTCATTATGGTTTTCCCTACCAGAAGCATTTGTTAAAGTATCATTTACAGAGACACTATTTCATTTAGTACATGTACTTCAGCTCAGCATTGGCTTTTTTTTTTTTTTTTTTTTTTGAGCTGTTTCATTCAGGACTGAGTAAGAGATTAGCCTGTGTTTCATGACAATATCATTATGATATTTTGTATGCAGCAGTTAAGTTTAGTGTCATTAGCAAGAGAGTGATTATGGGGTGAGGCAACCCTGATGCAGTACTGTTTACATTCAAGAATGTAAAAATGTATTTTCTGAACACAGAAAAACTTTATTTTCTGAACACAGCAAAATTCAATGGATAACACTATGAACACTATTGTTCATGATTCCAATTTCCTTTTCAGTCATGGAGCTTTCTTCTTCTCCCAGTCATTTTGCCAGGATTCTGCAGTGCTTATATCTATTGCTCATGTTTTCATTCTCCTTTTAAATTTCCTCAGTCTCTCTGATATTTGCCACAAGAACATACAAGATACCACTAAATAATGGCTATAAAACCCCAAACTCTTCCCAATTTGAAATGATCTGTGTCTGCATTTGAAATCAATTTTGTTATCTGAGCATGCCATTGTGCATCATTTTGGATATCAGAATTAGAAAGAAATCTGGGTCTAAGACAAAGTCCTAGCCCTGATTCACCATGGTGTCAACCACACATCTCTAATCAAACAACTGGTGTGACCCTGAGGAAGCCAGGGGCTGCTACCTTTCTGTAGAGTGGGACATGGCCTCGAATATCTTTACCCGCAAACCAAGGTGGTGCTATTTTATATTGGTTTTCTTTCAGAAAAATAACACGGAAGAAATAACATGGGGAAGAATAATAACAGGTTTGAAATAATTTCAGAAAATAACAGGGAAGTCCATGAGTTGTACAAGTGTAAGAAAACTCAGCTGTGGCCAGAAAGTATGTCATGGTGCTGCCATTTTAAAAAGGTTTATTATCCACCCTTCTTTTCTCAAGTTTAAAATCTTAGTGGCAGAGAAACATACATGATTATCGGATTTCAAATTTATAATCTTTCACACGTACTACCATGTAAGAAATTGCAGGTGTCAGGATTTATTATAAGGATTTCAACATTACAGAATAATGGAGAAAGGAAAATGAGGGATAAAATCCAAATTAAAAAAAAATAATAAAATTTTTAAAAAGAGTGTTTAGGCATTTGTTGAATGTCCCTGTATCTAGTATGTAGGCTGTTTATGTGTGAACTATGGACTGTTTGCCACTTGGTTGTATGATTGGCTACCTTAATCATTAGACATTTTTTCTGCTTTCTGGTTTGACAAATGAAACTTGTAAGATAGGAGATGAACAGAAGACAAGGGATGAATAGTGAAATCCTCTTTTTAATGCACTATTACCCAAGTCTGAAGGTAAAGATGGGTTTTGTGTAAAAAACAAAGTAACAAAACACCAAACCAAACCAAAACCAAAAACACCAACACCACAAAACCTTTTGTGAAAACTTTTGGCAATTAGCGAAATATTATTAGGCATAAATATAGCCAATGTGAAAAATCACTTAGCTTTCAAAACAGTGTTCACAACTTTTTATTTTTTTATTTTTTTGAAGGGTGTGAGAAGCTGAGCTGAACCCAAAGCTTCAACATAGGTATTTTTTTGTTGTAAAAGTATATTTTTGTATGCTCAAATAGTAGCTGTGCTTATATTGGTTATATATATGGTTAGGGCTAAGTTAACAAATTATCTTTATAGTACAATGAAAGCAGGGTAGTGTCAGCATTGTACTTGGACATTTCCGTTGCAGAATATGCATTTTTTTAGTCACAGACAAAAAGCTTGCATTAGATTTACAGTAATGGACCATTATTATTATTTAATTCATGGAAGCAAAAATGAACCATATTAGACACCAATTTTTGATGCAAAATTGCTTTGTAAATATATGCAAACTCAATAATTTTATACTACGCAAAGTCATTAGTTTGGTGATCTTAAGTGATTTAGCTAGAATTAGTCCCTCATATGAAGAGCACATTACAGAATATAAAATGATAGTTTTATATGTGTAAAATATAAAATTTCTGAAGGCCAAAAAATATTTCCACATCTCTAGTCAACAGAAATTGCAAAGGAAATCTATCTCAGGGAAAAAAAAAAAAAAAAAAAAAAAAAGTGAATACATTGTTTTGTACATGCTTGTTTTTTCTTACCCCCATTCTTTTCATGAATATATCTACTCACACTTTGAATATGCTCATTAGAGAAATTCAGCACATCACAGAATTTGTTGCAATTTTTGTTTTGGAAGGTGAAATGAAGTTGAAAGAATTGAATCAACCACACCTCTTTGTAAAAAGCATGTAGCAAAACAACTAATATATAAAATTGCAATTAAAAAGGGAAGAATGCTTCCAAACTAAATATGATGTCATGAAGCTGAATATATAATGGTTGGTGACTGAGACTGAAACCTTTTATCAAAGACTATGGCGAAAACTGTGTGAGTTATAATTACAGTTTTTCATTTGATCTTTAATCTAAGTGAAAGATTTCCTGAGAGTCTTACAATAACCATTGAAAGTGAGGACACTCAGTTTCTACTAAGTGCAGAAAGACAGTTTTTTTAGCTTATGCCTAAAATTCAAGGTGAAAAATGCTGACCTATATGAGCAATAAAATTACATCCATAGAGCCGCTTAGTTGTCTGTGATGTACCCAGTGAACTACATAGTCAAATGCCATTGAAACAGAACATATTACCCTTTAAACATAATATTCAGGTCTCATATGGCAAACAAGCTTTATCGGCTTTCCATTTAATTCTGCCTTTTGTTATTAACTAAGAATGCATAGATATCAATGGCATATGATGGTAAATTAATAGATATAGATAAAATCTTCTACGAATATTCATTATACCTCATTATTGCAAATTAATGGCTAAGGTTTTGAAATTAAGGGTATTCACATTTAGAGATATGTATCACTTTTCCTACATATGAGACATAAGAAATAAGTTATGCTCTAAAGCAAAGTTTAAGTTTATTCCAAGGCTGGCCCTCATAGTCCGAAAGTATGGTTTAAATGGGAAATTTTGAAAGACTGGAAAGCGAAGACAGTGCTGCTGGTTGGCTTTAGGCATGATAAACAGCTGTCCAGGACATTCTTTTTTAACAGCTGGACCATTTTTTTTTCATTACTTTGTCTTATACTCAAAATATTCTATTCTGGTGCTATGTCTGCATCCCTACCCTTTGCAGGAGTGGCTCATGGGGCATGGTCAAGGCCATGTTTGCTACTTATATACATTAGTCACTTCTAAGAGAGTAATTTGGCCTAGTTCTGGATGAAGCCAGTCTGTACTCATTGGGGAAGCCACAAGCCACTAGATTTTTGAAAGTGCATGTGGGGTACAGTGTCTTCTATCTCATCTAGAAGCCTCCATCTACATTTCTGCATTTGCAGTGACATTAAGAGGCTTGTTCCGATAATCTCTGAAACTATGGAAGAAGGAATCTGGAGATGAATAGAAATTGAAATGGATGTTGATAGTCTGCTAGGAGAAAATGCATTTATGGTTGTGTCTTTGTAGAACTACACAGAGCTGAGATGCCTAATTTTTTCTTTCATGTAGAAATACTGTTATCACTAGACTATTAAAAGAAAAAGAGAAAAAAAAATTATCATTATCTTTTAATCCAACAACTTTTTAGAAAGAAATCATAATGCAAAATTCTATCATAATGCAAAAAGTGTAATTGGAGTCTCAATAGTAGTTTCACCATGCTCCCTAACTACTGAAGCACCACAAGTCTGGGCAAGAGACAAAGTTCAGTATTTCAAAATATTAGCACTAAATTTAGTAAATGTGAATTCCACCTCGGAAGTAGAGTGCTTCAGTTTCAGGAGTCTCAACAATTACTGTCAAAACATTTGGTGTTCTTTTAGGGCCCTTAGGAAGATGGGGCCTCTCCTCCCATTTTGGAGTTTACCATGGACAAGTTCTTGCCCATTTTACCAGCTTTGCCTTCCTCCCTGCCTGTTCCTGTCACTCAGCTGACAGTGGGCTTTCTCTATCTCATTCCACACTACTGTTTTTGGGTGAACGCGTCTGTTTTCTGCAATTTCTACCACCTGGAAAAAAAAAGAAAAAAAAATAATGCTTTTTTCACAGAGCTTCCACATACTTTATTTTCAAAGCTCAGATGGAAAGATTTCTCTTACTGTCTTCCTTAATACTGTTTTTATTTCTTCTTCTACCTGCCTTTCAATTTTGAGTTGTTATTACTTCATAAGTCAACTCTCACAATTAAGGTCTAAAAATATAAACAAGATTCCCTTTCCCTCAAAGATGTAAAAGAAAGTTCTAGTATTGCAAAGACTCAGACACATGATAAAATTAATACAGAGCAAATACTTTCACCAATTTATTTGACCTATGTATAAAGTTTGATGTGTTCTAGGAATGTGACTTACCTTTGCTATGCAGTAAGAAAGATGAAGGCTTTAAAGCATGAGCATCATTTGAAAGCGTCCATTTAAACCCTGAAAACCAAATTCTGTGACCTCTGTTGATGGGATTTTTGCCTGATTAATGAAAGAAAAAAAGACTGAAATATTTTGCTCAGATTAATATCAGTACAAGAGGTACATTCATTCCATCTTCTGTTGTCAGTGGATACACAGTCAAACCTTTGTTAGACAGTACCCATCCTCCCTTCGTATGGGAGATACAAATCATGTCTTTCTCAAGAGAAAAAAAAAAATCTTCTGTGCTCTTTCAAAAAGAAAATTCTAATGCATTTTGGAGGGCCTTTCCCCCTTTTTTATAGATACTGCTGACCAAGAAAGAAATATAACTTAGGACACAGAACAGTTATAGTGTGTAAACTTGTGATGCCATACAATATGTCTCAATATTATAGGTTTAATGCTAACTGCACCCCAGTAATTTAATAATTCTGTGGGAAGACTGCTGGGTTATAGAGGATATTTGTCTTGTGATTTCTTTGTGGCAAATCAGAAATTACAGCAGTGCTCAAAGGAATAGAAATCTTAGATACTCATGACCTTCACTGAAACCCCTTTCGTCACTTGTCAGTTCTTTAAGGGGCAATTTAATTGTAGCTCTTTGGCGGTGACAAGGTAAGTGCTGGCATTTTGGCACTGTCATTCATTAACCTCATGCAATGTCAGCAGCAGTGCCTCAGACATGTCACCATTTCCCCAGTGACAGCAAGCTGACTTTTAGGACATATGTTATTCCAGAGATGCCTACTAGACAAGTCGACATGCCTCACATTCTTATGTATTGGGCATCATTTGTGAATTGTTTATGCAGTTAAATAGTTTCAAGAGTAAAACCAGCTTGTCTAAAACCAGGAGAAGAGAATGTGCTATAAGCGGAAAAGTATCTAAATTGTTTATGCTGCTTTGAAACTTAAAAAAAGAAAAAAAAAAAAAGTGAATTGAATTTAAACTGATAGGGAACAAAAATCTACTGTCATGATACCCGAAGGTTTAATAAAATTCTGTCATGTATAAATTTATTGAAGCATCATTCAATAAATGAAATGCCAGAATGCAAGGCACTCAATATGCATTATAATTATTAGTATTTGTTCTGCATTTCCTATTTCAGTGTGCTTGTAAGAAATCAGATTATTAATAATGAATAGATTGAAGGGAAGAATGGGTGCTGAGAACTATTTGCTGATAACAACAGTAATTGCCAATACCTAGAAAAACTGCATATATTTGAATGCACCTTTCTTCTCCTCCCTCTTCATTTGGGCCTCAGAGTGACTGGAAATTCTGTGCAATACAGCAATATAAATGTTAATAATGACAATAATAATAACAAATGAACTTGTTTCTCACTTTTCAAAAAACGTAGTATGAGAACTAAAGATCACTCAAAAATAATGTTGTTATTATGCTAATATTATGCATATCTCAAGATGCAAACACTTGAATCTAGATTTCAAACTCCAGGAACATAAATCTTTTGGGTCCATCTATTCTTTATCCTTTTTTAAAATCTGCATCCATGTCGAGGATCTCAAAGCACTGCCATATCTTCAGCCTATACAAAAACCTATTCTGACTATCCTACAGCTTGAATCAGCATCCAGGTATCCCCAGTGACAGAAATTTGAGAGGTGAGAATAATCAGTTATGGAGTTCATTGCCTTCTAAAAAAATGTTCAATAATAATATTTACTTGATACAAAATGTGAATTCTGTCATTGGAGCAACCTCTCAAACAGATAGGAAGGAGAAAACTAGGCATTAAAATGTACTAGTCATTAAAATGATTTTCTGCAAATGCTGAAGGAGATTTTTATGAGACTACTAAACTTTTCATTTCAGTAGAGACCACATAATGAAAACATATGTATTGCAAATGTCAAGTTATCACAGCGTAGAAAAAACATGCAGCTCTGGTATTGAGGTGAAATTGCAGAGAAAACCAATTACCAATATAATTATTGCACAGTTCAGAAAATTAAATTTCTATCTTAGAAATTTTTGTAATTTCTATATCTATTGCTTATTTCAGATAAAACAGCAAACTTCAGGCAAAAATAGCCAACTGGGCAAAACAGTGACATTTTCCTAGGATAAGATGTATATAAGATTGTATTTTGATAAATTACAAATGCTGCTTTATAATGCTTGTTTCACTTTTTTTAAAAAATTGTAACTGATTCAAAATCTATAATTGTTAAAATATTTAAATGATACCCTTTTATTTTAAAACATTTTCCTTTAATTTTTAATAAATATTGATCATATCACTGTGACTTTATGAAAAAGATATTTATTCAAAGCAGCAGAAAAAGGTTTGAATGACTTATTTCTATCAGGTCTACTACTGAGTTTAATAGAAACCTTGTAGGTGAAAGCAAGGACATCTCTGAGAATATATGAGTGGTGTGTAAGCAGAATGGCTGAAACCCCAGGTAGGTGAAGTCAAATGAATTGCAGTACAGTGTTGACAGTCAAAAATGAACATTTCAGCGCACCATTACAGTGTGCCTGTAAAGAAACAATATTCATTTCCAAATGTTTTATTAGACACAGTTGTACAAATTACACACACATAGTTCTGCAACTAAAAATGCTTTCTGTGCTTAAGAAATATTGAACATTTAGAAATCATCAATGGCATCAGCAGAAAAGTAAAAATGACTGTAGCATTTTCCAGTCAAACATGTTGGAATAGATGTAAAGAGAAGAAGCAACAGCAATAACAACAACAAAACCACCTTCAATTATAGAAAGGATTCTATCCACAGAATTCCGTACTGCTCAACCAGGCAGTTTAAAAGATCTCTTTTCCAATTGCAGCGCTGCACCTTAGACCCACACTGAGAACAGCATTTGCCAGGAGGGCCCATTGTACATTCACACTAATTATATGAATTGATCCAACAGTATGTGCTAGAGCAGTTCAAGAGAACTTAGATTCTGTCTCTGTTTTTTACTCCCCCCCCCCCCCCCCCCCCCCCCCCGACACACACACACACGTACATCCTGGGGTTGGTAATACTGATGAGTGATCGCCTTTCATCATACATAAAGATTTGGAGACATAACATTAATTACTGTCTTGATAGTTTTCAATTTGATCACCAAAAATTGAACCAAAGCAAAAACAAGTGCAGGAATAATTGGACTGAAAGACTATGATGAATCCCTGAAGTTTGTTTGTTTTCTTCAGTTTTTCTGACACATTTCCAGAACTATATTACTCCTCAAATAATAAACATAGCATTACAAAATCGTAACATTTCCTACTGTTAAATTAAAGACGCTTTTCACTGCTCAAATAAATGAATACAAATTATCACTGGAAGGAGCAAATCTTTATAAGAAACAGATAGGCAGACCTGATCCTATACTGCCTTGTTTCATTTTTTCTAAGTAAAATGTCATATTCTTTTCTACCTTACATTTATATTGGTCCCCTCTTCCATGCTGTCTCACTTAGGGGGCTTCTCAGATGATTAATCTTGAAGTAACAAGGCATCAGATGGCTTTTAGCAAGTCCTTTCCTACCTTGAATGGGAAAGATGTGATACTACTGACCCTGGAGAGCTGAGCAGGTCAATATGAGGGCAGAACTGACTGATTATCTTTACTTTATACACATTTAACCAAAAAGGTGAGAGAGGCTAAATGAGATGATGTTCTGCCTGAGAACTGGCAGGATAGGAAAACAACAGACAAAAAGATTTGCTCTGTCAACTCCTCCCAAATAGAAGTACCAATTTCACTTTGGTTACTTTCCTGCAAAGATCTTGACAAATTTAGCAAACATTGATTAGTTATCCAGGCAAGTACACAATAAAATAGAAATTTGTTCTATTGAAGGAGAAACAGGAAATAGATGAGACTTTGGTCCTCTTTAACAATCATTTTATCAGAACTGAGTTCAAAGAAATTAAAGCACTTGGTGACAGTCTGACAGGTGATGGAATTCCTCTCCAGACTCAAACACTGGAACAATCGTGTTTAGGTTGACTAAAAATAGGAGCCTATAGCCACAGGCCATCTCTGAGGGTATCTGCATGGGGCTGATAGATGTGACACAAGACTCCTGCCTTTGGAGCAGCTCCTGAAAGGCCAGACAGGATATCCTATGCTATCTCAAATGGTTTGAGACAACTGAGCATAGGTAAGCAACCCACATTCATAAATATAGCTGTTTCTGACATGGATTTCTATATGAGCCAGGTGTAAAGGCACCAGTAACAGTCAAGGGAAATGTGGTCAATGTAGTCAATGGAGACAAAAGGGGAATTCAGCTCACTCTCAAGTACTTGTTCATCTGAATTGCTCTCTAGGCTTCAGTGACTATAGTTATTAGATCTTTATGGATACATGGAGATCTCTGAACATATTCTGAACTATTCGTAGGTGCCGTAAATACTCTATTCAGGCTTTATGCCTGGAAAAGCTTAGCCTTTCATCCTATATCAGGCCTCATTTTCCATCCACAGAGCAATAAACTGATTATTTGGGGATGTCATAAATATACCAAATATAACAAGAGACAGTCTTCCTTTCACAGAGAAGTAATAGAATATGTTAACTTCAGTTTTAATTAGGTTACTTCACTATGCAATAAGCCAGTATCCAACGTCTGTCAGATGGATGATATTTAGTTTACCATCTCATTTTGGTAGGAGTACCTTAAACTAGTCTAGGAGAACCAGTAATTCCAAATTTATGCTGAAACAGAAAAAGTTGAGTATAAAATCCCCAGAGGCTGAACAAAGGGGTGATAGTGCATGTAATTTTGAGAGACTCAAAGAGCATGTCAGTAAGCTTTAAATGGGAGACGGGAAGCTCAATGTATGTTTTCATAGCAAAATAATCTTTTGTAAATGCAGAACCAGCCAAAATCATAGAAAAGTAATCGGCAGCAAAGGGAGGGAGTGAAAGAACATGATTCAGCGGAAAGAAAAACATTTATAGGAAAGAGGAGTTGGTGAATCTTAAAAGGATGCTGTCTTTGGCTAAAACTCCTGTGAGTGCTGAGAGGAAACTGTGATAAAGAAATGTCTGTAAGTGTGTTCTTTATTTTGTACAGGTCTGCATTTCCAATACTAAAAAGGTACAAAAACCTCTTAAGGATAAACATTTGTCTGTGTGCTTTTTTACCCTGGTTAGGGATTAAGCAGTAAAATGGAGTATCTAGAGCTCTATCTGTGCTAGCTGCTATACTGGGCTAAGGCTCATTCTATGTCCCTGAAGCATCTGGCATGGAACAGCTCACTTCCACACAGATAAACTCACCTAGAAGAGTGGCAACAGACCTGCTCTGCCCCCAGGCAGCCCAAGCTGGGTCTGGCCAGAGCCATGATGATGGTCCAGCTCAAGCAGCTGGGCCTGGCCTGGTTTTGGTCGCTCCTCCTACAATGACTAGATAACCAGAAGGATGAAGGGAAGGTAGTTCCTTAAGTTACTGACAAATGCTGAGCCTTGAGTGTAGCAAAGGTTGTTCTGGCAAGTGGCACTGCATGCAAGCCCCAGGCGCCCATCCCCACATTAAGCACTGGGCACCTGTGTTCCGGGCTCCTACTATGTGGCAGAAGCCTACTATGATTCACATTCAGGGGATTTGCTTGTTCATGCTAATTTGTTCTGCTCATTTCCCCTCTTTTATTTTTTTTAACAATTTATGTGACATTAAAAACCAAACCAAACCAAACCAAACCAAAAAAACAAAACAAAACAAAACAAAACAAAACAAAAAACCTTAAAAATAATATCTGGAACTCTTAGTCTCTTCTTGTTGTCAAACTCAGCCAATTTCATACTTTATATACCCAAAAAGACATGCAGACACTTTTAGGAACCATAAATACACTTTCATTTATTTCATTACTGGTCATTACACACTTACACCCTTACAAAAATATGCACTTAATATACAAATGAATTGCAGAAGACAAATAAATTTAGTTTAAGCATAAATGACTGTGTCTGTCTAGATTTCCATAACAGATAGAGAACTTCATCTGTGAACCCACATTTCTGAACATTTGCAGGTAAAATTAATTTTATACCAGCCTGTATACTGACATCAACATACTTTCAGAAATTTAATGAAACTGTATGCTGCTCTTGTTTACCTGAAGCAAGATTATCAATGCAAATTATGCAGGTCACAGAGTGCAGTGACCTCAGGCCTCAAAGTGTTACTGCCCAAAGCCCAATACCACATAAGCAAAGACATACTGCTTTGAGAACTGTACTATTCTCTGGCCCAGGGAACAAGACAGAGTGAAATCTACTTAATCCAAGTTACTCTTACATAAAATCACTTTTGTACAAGTCGCTGCTCCCAAAATGAAGAGGGCAGGAAAACTTGTGAAGAAAAGGAGGCTGAGGGGAGAACTCACTGCTTTCTGTAACTACCTGAAAGGAGGATGCGGCAAGGAAGGTGTTCTCTTTTCTCAGGAGATGAGTGATAGGATGTGAGGCAATGATCTCAAGTTGCACCAGAGAAGGTTTACATTGGGTATCAGGAAGTATTTCTTTGTGGAACAGGCTGCCCAGGGAGGTGGTGGAGTCCCCATCCCTGGAGGTATTTAAGAGACATGTACAAGTGATGCTTTGGGACCTGGTTTAGCAGTGGACTTGTAGTGTTAGGTGAATGGTTGGACTTGATGATCTTTCATTTAGAGTTGATTTAGGTCTTTTCCAACCTAAATGATTCTAAGAATATGTTTTTCCCTCTAGATCTTTCCCCATTTTTGTAGCCCTCCTTTGGACAGTCTCTAATAGCTTTATGTCCTTCTCATATTGTGGTTGTGGTGCCCCAAACTGCACACAGTGCTTGAGGTGAGGCCACACCAGCACAGAGCAGAACAGGACAATCTTTTCCCTCGACAGGCTAGCAATGTTGTGCCTGATGCACCCCAGGGTACAGGTGGCCCTCCTAGCTACCAGGGCACTCTGTTGACTCATCTTGCTGTGGATGATAAGGCAGACATCCTGGATCCAGTTCTAAACTGAAGTCAGTGGCTACATCTATACTGGTAAATTTTACTCTTCCAGGGCACAGATCTGGTCAAAAGACCTGTTATCAACTTTGAAATTGTTAGACCTGTTCTCTAGAACCATTTGGCTTCAGGAAGTGGCATTGTTCCAAGCAATATTCAGGCATGTTCATGAACAACCCCAGATGGGCAATTTACATGTGCCAACTTGTTTGGGAGAGTTGCACAGTATGAATGTACCAAGACAAAATCAGCTAGCTTTGGGGCAAGAGAACAGGACCTATGCTGTTTTGCTCAATAATATAACTTTAGGATCCTTGTCTACTGTGTAGCATCCATGCCCTATTGTGCTGCATCTAGTGAGCTTTTTCAGAACTGCACTATACAGGGAGCTTCAGTGGCTCTGTTGGAGCTAGAAGAGCTTGCATGGCTGGAGCTGAACTTGTGTTAATAAGTCCAGCCACGCTAATATTGGCTCTTTGAGCTTTTTGGCAGCTTTTTCCAACAAACATTTATTCTGTTTTCTCCAACACAGATCATCTGTTCTATAATTGATTACATATGGTTTTATGTCAAATGAAGATCTAAAGTAAAATATGTAGCTGATCTGGAATACCACTGTAAGCGAAGTCCCAACACAACAGATAGATAAACACCTCAATCTTATTCAAGAAGGCAGATAAAGTCATTGTACTGCTAAATTCTGGGCACAGTAGGACAGATGTCTGCTGTAAGCCAAGTTCAGTGGCCTTGAACAGTTGTATGTAAAACTTCAAGACATACTCTGACTGTACATCACAAAGAGTACATGTGATATGGCTTTCTTGTCATACCACTATGCTATTTTTTTCTTTTTTGTTGTTGTTTTGTTCTTCTGTCATTTAATAGGTCTGAGATTCTAACCTATCCACAAAGACACAGAATACTTCATTCTGCAGAAGTTACAGAAAATACAGGTATCAGCCCTGTTGCCATTTTCTTCTGTGCCAAGTGTAGATAAAGGATACATGGGAAATCCCTCTCTTGCTTGGAGGTTTTATCCCAGACTTCAGTGAGGGGAGTATCTCACCTTTGGAGAGGAGTGCAGGGGGAGTTCTGAGCAAATACTGTGCACAGCTACAAATGTCAGTAAGAGGAAGAAGGCATTGGAAAAAAATTATAGATGAAAATTAACTTTTATAACTTTTTTTTAACTTTTTTTTTTCATTTTCTGAGAGAACCCTGGAATTCAAACCATCAAGCCTCCCTTATAGCTATAACACCCTCTGGATATTTCACAATCTTGCATCGATTGGTGCTTCTGCTATCCTACCCTGAGAGTAAATGAAGAATCAGAAGCAGGGACAGGCTTAAATACTTCTATACAATTTCAAACACTGCAATGAAAATATATACACCTTTTTTTCTCCAACACTTCCTGTTCATTTCATTCTTATTTATTCATTGTGATAGAATAACAGAGAACTTGATATTTTTCACTTAGAGAAAACTGTATTATAATTTGCTGTCCCTGTACAGGTTCCATATGGACATGGAATAATTTGTTTAGAAACCAAAGGAAATAGATCTTTTAAAAATAATCTGTCATCCTGTAATATTCTCTATGGTATTTTGCTTTAAACTCGGTTCTTCCTGATCTCTCTCATTATTCACTGTTGAAATGTCTAATGCCAGAGTTGTAGGCCAACTGGCAGGAAGAATGCAGGCAAAGTATTATTTCCTTGTAACATGAAATTGGATGTCTCACATTTGCTATTCTCTTTCACACCCAAGGCAAATCCTGAGTTGCATCACAATAACCCACATTGATGAAAGTGCCAAAAAGATATGAAAAGAGAGAAAATGAAAGGCTTCTAGCAAGGTATATTAAGAAAAACAAGGTCACGCTTTTTATTGTTTTGAAATCTTTGCACTATCTCCTGTCTGATATAACTAAAGACATTTTTTTAAGGAGTTAGACTGGAGTCTCAGTTCCATTGAAATAAATGGTGAAACTCTAAATATCAGTACCTAAATAACATACTTGCTTATTGCTTTTGCTATCAAACCTTGTAAACTACCTTTTTGCTAACCAAGCCCACTTTTCTCTGGCAGCACCTGAGAACTGTACAGAACAGGGTAAGAATTCATTTTGGTATTACTCTCTGTATACAGGCATCTTGAATTAGTAAGACAGAAGACAGTAAGAGATTTGCCCTGACTTCAGCAGGAACAGCTTTCTGGAGCTCCTCAGTGAAAGCAGTATTACTTTACAGAGAGAAAAGAAAAAGCATATGCATTCTTTGAAGCTTTGCACCAATGTTAGATAAAATCTGCTTTTGATTAAATAAATAAATAACATCTGCTGAAATCTTAGAACAGACATGACAAACTGCAAGCTGAAACACTTTCATATATTTGATGATTTGCATCAGGCATATGTAAGCATGACTCTATCAGTAGTTCTGAAAATAAGGGTCAAATTCAGCTGTAGAAATGAGGATCACAACCAGAAGTGGGAATTATCAGCAGAAGCCTAAAAACCACTGCTATGTATGTTAAGCCTGGGTTGTATTTTCAAGATGTTTTTCTATGTTTTATATGCTAACCAGTGTAGCTTTCATTCTCCAGACTTCTTTCTTCTTGCTTTTACATTTTTTTTCTTTCTCCAGTTCTTTAGTTCTAGGCTTTTTACTTGCAGGCAGCACTTGAGTTAATCTATTTGGGATGCAACTCAACCTCTTCTCCCCTGATTAATCCAGTTCCCTCCTCCCTGGGTAACCAAAAGTTAACACTTTCAAAAAACCCTCCCCATCTAACACTACTCATAATTTTTCTCCCCTTTATTACAGTAAAAAAACAAACCCAATATTAATCTTGCCTTTCTTTCTAGAATCATATCTCTATGGTTTTCAAAGTCTTTTGCATGCATGCGAGAGGAGGGGTCTCTATTTTTCTCTTTGTTCCCGGTGTATTTGAACATAAAGATGAGCAGTACTGACATATTCATCCAGATCTATCAAGTTACAGTTACTGGCACAAGTCTTCTGTTGTCTATAGGATACTGACATATGCTATAATTATTGTTCCATCACTGCCCTCAAGAGTGAACATCTGCTCCTGCCCTATCATCACAGTTTTAATCTTCTTGTAGCTCCTGTTTACTTGAAGAGAAATCCAAATGAGACAGACCCTGTCTTTTACTTTTCTCCAGTTTTTGAACAGCTTTCAGGCTTTCACCAGAGCAAAGTGAATACCTCAAGCTCCCACCAGTATTCATTTAAATGAAAAACTGAATTCCCTGTAGCTGTGCTTGAGCAGATGGAGTGAGGTGGGAATCCAACTTGCTCACAGGCATAAACACAGTAACAGCAAATTGAATTTTCTGTTCAAGAGGTGGGGGTCAGAGTGCTCATAGAGCAGCCATAGCCGCTCTGCAGACTATACCAAGTGTGGGGACTGCAGGATTTGCATCAATATGCAACTTCTACCCTTCAACTCAAATGCACCTTTCTCTCATATAACCTTTTTTATGTATGCTGGAAAGCCTCTTCTTGCTCATGCCACCCTGACTCACTCTACAGTCTACCTGTGGAGTTTTTTTTGTTTGGTTGGTTTTTGTTTCTTTTTTTGCCTGTTTGTTTGTTGTTGTTTTGTTTTAATTTTTGCTGGTATCCTTTGGCCAGGATAAATTTTACCCATTGAAATCACCAAGGGCAGAAACAAAAATAAAATATTATCACAGCAGATCGCAATTCAATAGTAAAGAATATTCAGAGCTACATGAGGTAATGCTTTGCATTGTCAATAATTTTCTGTGATGAGAGCAGACAACCAACCATACACATTCAGCTTGGCATTGCTAAGGAGCCCTTGTCCTTCCAGCATTTACCCCTACCTGAAGAACACAGAAGATACAGCCCCCTTGATACAAAAAATACCCACATATTATTTAAAAGAATGAGTTGCAACTTCAACTGATGTAAAACTGAGTTCAGTCAGACCCAAAATGCTGAATGGGAAAACTGTACCCCTCTCAAACCCTTAAATCTGAAAATAAAAACAAACAAACAAAACCAGAAAAAAATATATATATATTTATTTGAGTAACCAGTAACTAGAAAAAAAACACCTTTGCATATTGTCATTCATGAAATTCAAATCTGAATCCTGCTTTCTGGTCCGGCTCTCCAGAATTCAAAACTAGACCAGTGGTGCCAAATGGTATTTTCTGCTTTTGTTCACCATCTTCTTCGCCTTGGAAAATGGTTTTGCGAGCAGTCCCCACAAGAACAAAGTCTCTTTTTGTAGCATTGTAGCTTTAAAATGTTGCCTCATGTAATGTTCTTACACTGAGAAATGAAACGAAGCACCAGTCATAATTTCAATACCATATATTAATCTTTCTGCTTACTTGAAGGTGACAGCTGTCTGTGCTTGTCAGGTCTTTTCAATGCCACATTACGTTTCACCATCATCTTTGGAAATACTGTTTGTCTCTTGCTTTACAGTAAATATTTCATGATACATTCAACAATGAGAGAAGTAATTCATTTGAATGCTTTTTTAATCAAACTTTTTTTTTTTTTTTTAGCTGATGATGAAGACTGAGTGACGCGTGCTTGCAATTTTAAATTGATCTCAGGGATAACTCTGGTAATGTCTCAATTTCTGCAACATTTGGACCTCAGTTATGGACACCAACATTTACAGGAGTATCATCACCACCTTAATTTAAAATGACCTGGAAAACCATTTTAAAATAATTAAAAAAATTAAAAAAAAAAAAAAAGCTTATTTTAACCTGTTTTTCTAAGGAAAGATGGCATATGCAATTATAACTCTCCAAGCCAGTCTCTGAGTTTGTTCTCTGCTTTCAAATCTCGTTTAATTTCAACAAACACTGGTAGGAAAGTAAAAAGCTCAATGGTATTGAATTCCTATTTAGTTCCTAAAAGAAGTTACCACACAGAGGAAAGACATCCAAATTAGAGCGTGCACTGTGGAAAAAGTCATGCAGTCAGACACAAGAGTCACCACACGGGTAACAGTCAAAAAAGAAAAAAAATAAAAGTTTTTTTTGTTGTTTGTTTTGTTGGTTTTGTTTGTTTGTTTGCTTGTTTTTTTACTTATTTTTTATTATTAATCTGCTGTTTGTGGAACAATTTGTTTTTCAGAAGCCATAAAAGTAAAATGCAGTGCATTTTGTAGGACTTTGATATGGTAGATCTCATTTTGTTCTTAACACGCAGCTCTGAATGCAGGAAGTTTGGAGTGCAGTGAAGTGTCACAAGACTGCTCCTGAGGGCAGCCTCAGAAGGGTGTCTACCTCAGACTTCTTCTCTCCATCAGAGAAAATCACACCATCAATAGCTGTCTGCCTTGCAGAAGTTATATCAGACCTTCCCCTCTATCAATGCTGATTGCAAATGTATGTCTGAAATGGGGCTCCGCATGTCATTCCTTTGTTATCTGCAAATGGTTTTTAACTTGTAAAGTGGGATGACTTGCCTACCCAAGAGTTTTGATATTCATGTCTGGTGACAATGAACCAATGTAGCTCTCATATATGTATGGTACAGGGCATTGCTTTAGGTCACATCAAAGTAGGTGGAGGTGTGATGTGGTACAACCTGACACAACATGGCACCATCATGATTCCCTGAGTCTAAAATTTTTAAAAGAAACATGTAGAAATGAACACACTTCAGATGAAAAACATTTGCAAATCATAAAGAACACTCATGGTGCACAGTCACAAAAGAGACGACTAGCAAGTAAAAAATATTTTTAAAATACAAAGCAGATTCACTGTGTAAATGCAAAGTAATGCATTTCAAGTAATTCTTGTACTATTTATGTTTGCTCTCTCATTACATCTTTGCTGCATTGGTTTGCAAACTGATGATGTGTTTGCTTTTCCTTAAAAATACTGAAACAGAAAATAATTCACAGCATATACAGCTGGCTAGGGCAGGCTTAGCTAGGACAAAAGGGTTAAAATGTGAAAAGGTTTTGTTCATAACAGGAAAATTGCTGGGTTCCCCTTCCTCCCCCAACAATACAAGACAAGAATGTTCAAAGCAGGGTGAAAGTAACTCAGCAATTCTGTGCAGAAATCTTATATTCCATAACCCTGCAAACCCCTCTACTTTCAGAGAAAAAAATTGTGCTTGTCATCCTAAAGCCAACAGTTCACAAATGCTAGCGTATAACAACATTTTGCCCTCAGTGATACTTAAATTGGAAAATGCTACTGGAAACCCTTGTTTATATGGATTTATACCAGTTGTATACTGGTTTAACTTGAAGATTAGTTGTCCCAGTGGAAGAGAAATAATGTGATTCAGGAAATTTGCTGGAAAGATAAGAACAGCCCACACTTTTTATATATTCAGTGTTTTCATTCTGAACCAGAGAGGAAAAAATATATGTAAAATCAAATAAAGCAACATTCAACATGCTTCTAAAAGACTTTGAGTTTTCCCTGACTAAAACATTATAGTTTGATGGGCTAGTTTCTTGGTGCATATATACCTAGTTAGTTATTTTATTCGTTGCTTAAAATTAAAATATTTATAAATACAGAATTACATTTTCATCAAGGTCTTCTAAAATATAAATAATTTAAAGATGCAGGACATTTAAAAGGTACTCATTTTTAGTATGAGTGCAATAAGCCTACTATTAAGCTTATTGCATGGAGTCCTACCTGAGTGCTGAATCCACAAGCAAGGGCACCAGCTTTCAGACAGTGCATGTCACACATGCCAGAAAAATGTTAGACAAGAGCCACAGGAGCACACAGCACAGAAGGATGCTGTCACACCAGTGATACCTGTGAGCAAATGTCAAGATATTGCAATATTGCCCCACATACAGCTTTGAGGGAGGATGCTCCCTGGTAGTTGTGATGGCTTCTTTGAATTTGCAGGAAATGGATGGACCTCAATGAACCCCCAGGTTATGTTGCAAAGTAAGCAATAAATAAATAAATAAATAAATAAATTAAAATAAATAAATAATAAAATTAATAAAATAAAATAAAATAATAAAATAATAAAATAAGATAAGATAAGATAAGATAAGATAAGATAAGATAAAATAAAATAAAATAAAATAAAATAAAATAAAATAAAATAAAATAAAATAAAATGATCCCCAAAAGAACATCAGAAAGGATGCTTATAAAGTATTTTCCACCATGTCAAGGAAAATATTCCTTTCTTCTTTTCTGACTGCAAATATATGAATCAGTTTAAACTGATATATCTAAGGGATTAATAAAAGCATACATATTCATTATTTTTTTACCAAGAGCAAAAGTCTTTTTAAATAATAAACAAAAATCAGTTCAGGCACCAAGTCTTAGAGAATATTTTTGGGGCAAAAATAGAGAAGGGACTGGGCATAGTGACATGTCAGTGATAGTTCTTGGAAAAAAATACATAAATAATAACGTCAATAATGTTATAGATTTAAAAATAAATAAATAAAACAAAGATTAGGTCTGTCAATTCACTTCCCACCCATCTTTTTTTCCACATTAGCAAATTAGTTTATGCAATAAATTAAAATTATCCACAATATGCTGAAGCCATTTCATATTGAACAATCTGGAAATCATTTTTTAAATAAACAAGTTGGATTGCTCTTTGATATTACCTGAAATATAAACTGCTGAAGATTTGCATGCTAAAGTTACTTTTGCACTTGGTAAGCTTTCATGCTGGGTCCTATGTAAAATGACTCCTTTATAGTCTGGATACTTGTTATGACTAGCTTTAAAAAAAAAAAAAAAAAGAGTTGTATTATAAAAACAAACACATGTAACTCAAAAGATTATGCTTTGGAGATGAACAGCAAAGATTTCCTAAATTCATCCTACTGAGGCCATTTGAACTTACAGCATCAGTTGCCCATGAAAACTCTGAAAACTGTATTTCACAGCTTTGACATTTGCAATCAAAAAGCTATCAGATTTTAAAGTTATTTCAATTATACTGTCAGGATAATGAGGCAGATTTTCTGTGAGTGTCATTGTCATGATACACTACCTTTTTTCCAGCTGAGAATTATAACTTCATTCTCCCAGGAAATCCACCAGATAGAACTAAGTATTACCAATACTCAAGAACAAAAAATAAGCACAGTAGCTGGTGGTCAAATATTAAGATGACAATGAGCTAGGGCTGGAAACCTGAGTTGTATATGCACACAAAAACATACAAAAATACACACAAATACACCTTTCATTGCAGATACAAAACTTCTGCAGGAGGCCTTTCTGGATCCTCTGCAAAATAGGGCTTCAAGTATTTTGATTGACTATGATGCAGAAGAGAATATACGAAAAATGTTCCCAGGCAATCTGTTTAAAATATATATATATATGACTTCTTTCTTTGCTTTTCTACATGTATAATATCATTCACTTTAATTGCTTCAGAAACCACTCAAACTGTCTAGACCATACAAGCAATATATAAACAAGTGTTCCCTTACCTTAAAACCCATCATAAAATGTTTTTTCTGCAAGCTGAAGGCTCTCACAATTCAAAGATCACCATGTATACCAATAAGGTGTAAGAGTAGCAAACTGAAAGAATTCTCGGGCTCCTTAAAAGTGCTAAAACATTCTCACAGGTTACTGAATTGTCCTGCACTTCAATCGAAATCTTAAACCTACCACCTGCTTCCTCCTTTCCCCATCCTTTCTCTATGTGCTGTGATAGGCCCTGTTCTTTTATCTCCCAGAGCATTTCCCTTTTCTATGTTCTTCCTACACTTCAGAGGAGTAACTCCCTTTCCTCCCACATTCCCTTTTTACAATGCCAAGGCTTGGTTTACGTTAAATAAGAACAAGGAACACAATTAACCCTGTACTTGCTATAATCCTTGAACAAAGTTGTACCTTTTATCTGGCTAAGTGAGAATATACTCTTAGCTCAAGCAAAAATAAATAAATAAATAAAGTGAAAGCTGGAACATGCTTACATGCTTGCCTTTATGTTTTTAAGATTGTTCATCAAAGAGGGGCATGCTTAGAAAGGTTTTCTTGCAAGCCAGGAAACTCTTGACACGTTGAAAGAAAATTAGAGAGAGACTTTTTACATGGGCAGATAGTGATAGGGCAAGAGGGAATGGTTTTAAACTAAGAGAAGAGATTTAGATCAGATATTATTAGAAATACTTCACTCAGAGGGTGGTGAGGCACTGGAACTAGTTGCTCAGAGAAGCTGTGTTTGCCCCATCTGTGGTGGTGTTCTAGGTCAGGTTAGATAGGGCCCTGGGCAACCTGATCTAGTGGACAGCATCCCTGCTCATAGCAGGGGTGTGTTGAAACTAGATGATCTTTAAGGACCCTTCCAACCTAAGTCATTCTATGATATTCTACGATATTCTGTGAAGCCTGAAAATAATGATAGTTGATTGTCTCTGTTGCTTACAGCACGTGGCAAAATACCACATGTATTGAGAGCAATCATTTTATCCATCAATGCAATGCAGCTGTTTTGAGAAAATGAAGCTAGTTTATTTTGTGTGTCTGGCCTAGTCAGTAGGCTAGTTGGGGACACTGGAAATCCACACATTTGGAGAAGAAGGAAGAGAAGGAAGATCACTTGGGTACACAGCAAGTCTTACTCTTCTAAAAATTTGGTTGCAAGGTATCCATTGTCTGTCCCAGAAGTCATCCTGGTTTGACTTGGACATCTGCCTGATGACCAGAATGAATAATCAGGAATCCCCTTTTTTTTTTTTTCTTTTTTTTTTTTTTTCCTCCCACTTATGTTCAAAGATTAAATCTCAATTCCACTGGAGTTGTGGTAAGCTCTAACTTAAAGGTTAAGCCTCACTCCTATTTGATCCGGATTCTGCAGCTGATGAACTCTAACCATAATCTGACGATGACATGTATGTACCATGCAGATTTAGGGAGTGACTCAGGCATAAGAGGTCAGTGGCTTAGAAAAAAAGGAGTAAGCTGGAGACAGAGGACTGTGGATACATGTTTAAGTTAATGTAAGTAGTTGTTTTCACATTTCAAAATGTATTATAAGCATCTGGAAAAAATATTTCCATTCAATATAAAATTATAGTGTTATAGTGCAGAGCTCTATCTTACAGTTATCTCAATGGTCCTGGCTCTCAGCCGGATATACCCTTAAAATGTACAATAGCCAGAAATTCCAAGAGTGCTTTACCACTGCACTTTAAAAAGGAGAAGTTATGCATTTTGTAGGGATATATCCACTAGAACCAGCCAGCAAATAAGCACCCAAATTGTAATTTCAAGTAGAACAAAAAAATAGATGTCATTTAATAATTCATATTTTTTTTGCAAAGTTCTTAAAAGTCCCCCCCCCCCCCCATCATTTCCTTATTTTCTAATTTCTGATTATACAAATGTGCAAGATTAGAACAATCAGAAAATTGTGTGAGACACTCTGTTGGAGGTAAGTCTTGCCCATATTAATAATCTGTTGTAGATGTTGTACTACACTGGATAATGCAAAGAAAAATAAGAATTTTTCTTTGGACACACGTTACTAAAAAAAGACTTCCATCAAATAATACAAATAGTTTAACAATTACAATTTGATTATAATTCTAAAAAAATAAGCATTCTAAAGGTAGTAACTTCTAATAGGTAGAATAATAAATAACATTCATTATGATATACTCGTGACAATAACCTTAGTTTTAATCATAAAAAAAAAAATCACCAACAACAAGAACAACAAGAAAAACGACAACAACAAAAACGTAGTAGTAGTATTAGTTGATGCATGAAGATCTTTTTAATGATAACCACCATAGGTCCATTTGAGTTATAGGAGAACGTGATGACAATCAACAAGCTAGTTCTGCTAATTACAGTTGCAACCATAGTCAACCCATTTGCCTTGCTTTCACTGCTCCATCATACACTGTTTTACAGTTTGTTCTTTCTGTCACCAAACATAATACATGGTGAACAGATGTGATTTTGGAGAACTCTGCCAAATCTGTATTGTACTTATGTTATGTAAATTACTTTTTTTCCTATGATGGAGACAGCCCAAGCTCTTCACTTGAGATCATTAAACTTTTGGCTTTGGAAATTTCTGGACTTCATCCAACTTTGTTGTCTATATATTTCACTGGTGTTGGGGAGGATAAGATCCTTGCATTTTCTCTCTTTCTCTGGAAGCTACTTTTCCATTAAAAAAATTATAATCCATTTTCTCTCTTAGCATGCCCTAAGCTACGGTTGGAAGAAACGTATTGTGTTTCCCTCTTGACCCATTTATCTGCTTTTGTACATCAAGAGTTCATTGTACATCGAATGTGTGAGATCTTCTACTTTTGCCTTATAATACTTTGTACCTACTAGTTGACATATGACACAAAGAAAGCTTCAGAGGATGTCTCCATACTGAGTACTTGCTAGGAAAGCTCTCTGAGTCAAATGACTCAGTGAAAACATTTTTATCACCTTGGATGTAACTGCAGTAATCAAGAAACTTTGTAAATGTATTTAATGCCATTCCTGGAGGTGATAAAGCTTTATCAATTACAACATTTATTTTCCAATACACAACATCCCATAATAAAGAGTCTTGTTGATCTTCTAACAGCAGCAATGCTTCTCTTGCATGAGAAGGCAGCTGAAATGACTGGGTGACAATGTCAGCATACAAAAGACTCTATTCTGAGTTTAGTTTGGAAAAAAATATTTTATAGCCTTTATGATTCACTCTTAAATCAAAGTATCTCAGTTCTTATCCTTATAAAACTAGATGAACATTTATTTTATTTTACTGTCAATTCCAAAAATACATGGGTAAATCTGGAGAAACTGTCAATGACGTGGCTTTATTATTTAAAATAAAAGAGCTGTATGAGCATAAAACTGTATAACAGAGAAGTCAAGACCAATGATGTTGTGCAAGAATATCAATAGCATAACTGAGATCAGAATCTGGATCTTCTGTGTTTTCAGTTCTCTTCACTTCTTATTTCATAAAGGTTTATAGACTGGATTCTCAGATGGCATAAATCTGGATTGATTTCTGTCTGGCATCAGATCTAATAGATCCTGCTGTGTGTGCCTAGCCGTCTCATTCTCTGCTATGGAACTATCATGTCAAGCAGGTGTAGTATCCATTTGCTTGAAATGGAGTACGATTTACAGCTAAGATGTAGAGATAACAGATTTGAGAATAATGTATTCTGCACAGCAGAGAGTGTGTATTTATGGGGTCAAATCCTGTCATTCTTTTGCTCTAAACAGTGCTTAACTATTGCATTAGACTGCGAGAACAGGTTTATGTTATGCAGGGGAGCTTGGGATGGAAACCCCCGAATTAACTCCAGCATGGTGCTCAGCACCAATGCATTGTAGATAGATGGGTAAAGCAGGTAACTAATCTGCAGAGAGCTGTGTGTATCATGCTCCATAACACGGCATGCCAGCACCCAGAGGTGTTCTGTTTGTGAACCCCCTCGTTCTCTGTTTCGCTAAGAAACTCTCACAGTAGAAGGAAGAGTTGTTTATGCAGCCAGTTTATCATCTATTGCAGTTTTTCCCTTAAATGGCCAAAATTGTCACAAGCAAGTTTATGAAAAAAAAAGTAAAATCTCTACTCTACTGACTTCAGAATCCAAAAGCAGGATTAAAACATGTTCTCTTTATCATTAACTGAATCCCAGAAAGTCCTGCAGATTACAACACAAATATATACTAAACAAGGAATCTGGTTCTCTCTGCTTTGACTTTTTGTTCACAAAACCCAATATAAAATTCCATGGAGAAATGGATGAACATTCATCAGGATTGTAAACACTTTAGGCTTCATAGTGTAAGTTACTGTATATTTCCATAAGGGTTAGTGCAACAAAACCCCACCTTTAAGAGTGTGATATTCATAATCAAGTCTGGATTTTGCTGCCTGGCCTAGCTCTGAACTGACCGAGATTTTCCAGCATGCTTAGTTAGGACAAAATGGGAAGCCATCATCCATAGGCTCATTTACAGAGCATAGGCTCCTTGCGTACAAGCTGTTCTCCAGTGGAACAGGTTTCTTTTGGGACCATATGCCATTTATAATTTAGAGCTGCCTTGAAGCTGTTCTAACTCGCACCAGGCCTTGATCAGTCATAGCTAGGTGAATCTGGCAGCAGCAGAAACTGTTGTATTAGCAAATCCAAGCAAAGGAACCAGCTAAAGGATATTACAGCCCTTTGGTTTCCATAGTGCAGACAGCATAGCTCTTGGGCTTGTGCCCAGTACTTTATATGGGAAAAATGGGTAAACTGTTCCTCACAGACAAAACCTCTCTTACAATAATTCATCTGTTACTGTGCTTCTAAATTATTCATTTGTTGATTGATGAAAATATGCTAATTAAGAAATTGCTGTTAAAAAAGTATAAATATATTTCATTGCCTAAAGTGATTAGAATAAGTAATTACTTAAACATTATGATTTAAAATTAAACTTCTTTGATAGCAATCTGAATGAGGAGAAGACACCTAATGGGCCCCATGTAAACTGCTCAGCTTAATGGCAATTCTTTTTCTATTGTTTACATAAAATATACACGCGCTTGGCATTGAAATTAGTGATTTTGAAGACTATCTTTTGCTTTCTTCATTCATCTTTGCTTTGATCTTGTAAGAAATGGAAAACACTGGACATAAGTCAAGCAAGCAATTAGACACATGCTTGCCTTCTAGCTTCACGGTAGAATATTCACTCCTTCCATGGCTATATTTACAATTTGTTTCCATGCTTTGCTGGACCATGGCCATATAGTACAGGAAATTCTCAGCTGCTCATAACAATGAATTTTTCTCATTCCTCCCAGGAATCAACAAAAAAACTTCAGAATTTGTCAGGATCTTTTCCTCCAGACAGCCATATATGTAGCATTTTATATGTGAGATCTTGACAAGTCCAGACAAAGCATTCAATCTTATCCTCTGCAAGGTGTGGCAACAGCTCTGGTGCTCTGGTTAAAGTCTCTCTATCTTTTTTTTTTTTTTCCCTCCCTCATCTACTTCCTAAGAAAACTAATGCTGCCGTATAAACACAGACTCCCATACTTTCATCCTCTTTTCTGATTTAAATGCTTTTATCAACTCTGGCATTCCTTATCACTGATAACATCATTCACAATGGCTAAGTCTTTCAAGCTCATAGACTTTTTCTAAGTACTCCCACTGTGGTGTGGATAGAAATTTCCTGCTGTTAGGTTTGTCTGGTGAGCAGATGAGAGACTTCCCATGAAAATCAAGGGAAGCAGAAATATAAAGTGGGGGAGAAATGAGCAGGAGATATAGATCATTTCTAGTGCAGGCATGGAAAAAAAAATGTAATCAAAACCAAGAGAAGCTCTCTCATTAGTTCCACTGTTCAGTACTAGCTCCTTTACTACTAGTTCTGTATTTTCCATTGGGATACTGTAAGTTTTCTGTCAAACTCACTCTTTCAACTTTTCAAGCTGAGAGAATATGACTTCTACGAATAAAAAATACTATGCAAAAGTCAAAAGCAGTATCACTTTTGCCACTTGTATAGTCGCCTACTTGTGTTTTAGAATATGGCCAATGCTAGAGAATGCATAGTCAAGTACCAGAATGAAGAAGCCAGGGTCATAAAAGTCACCAACAGCTTGAGTGAGCTGAAGAGCAGCAGAAAACAGGAAGGTTTTTGCAGGATTTTTCAGCTGTGACCTGTGGCTGTTATCCTGCAAGGGGAAGGCTAGGACAGAGGAAGCAGAAAAAGTTTTCCTTGACTCTCAGCAGATGGCTTTTGAAATACAATCCTGCAGGGAGTAGAGGGGCCCCAAAGAAGACCTTAGGTAAGGAAAAAGGCATGATTGATGCCACGAACTTACGTTGGAAGAAGAAATCCTGGAGGAAATAGAACTTGTGGCTACAGTTTTACATTTAGATACGCGAAGTTAATGTATCACCTTATGCTCTTCCTCTTCATGGATTAGCATTCCACAGATTTTGGACATCGTCAGAACAGTTGCCAGGGGTCAGGGGTGGAGGGCTGAGTAATGCTGGGTATCTAATGTGGCTGCTCTGAAGTACTAATTTATGCACCAGTAAGCAAAGAGAAAAACATGTGATTCCAAAGGGACGCATACAATTACCCTTACACTAATAGCTTAACCATTGTCTTCTTAGGTATCCTGATTTACATCCAGGATGCAATTAACTTCCTTCATTTTCTTGAGAGAGAACCTTAGTTCTTAAGTTAGATGCTGAAAGTAAGAGGACTGAATATGCTTAAAATGGTGCAGTGGACACAGGGAATCTGTTAAGATCAGAGCCAAAGCTGGCAGGTCTGCAGAGCTTGAACACTCCCGTGACTTGAATGTGAAAACATCACAAATATATGACATAAAGAGTATTCCTGGCTGAGGGTGCCTCTATATTAGTGTATTGGAATAGAGGTAAGTGGCCTACTCTTCTTCAGCCCCATCCCTTCAATTCTCATTGCAGAGCCCACTCAGAGTACACATCCTGGATTCCTCTTGGTTAAAGCCAAGGTGGAGGATGTATGCCAGGAATTTGTCTAGTGCACTGCAGTCACTAGTGGACATTTAGTTGACAGGACCAAAATGCAGCAGAAATAAATAAAATAGACTGAAATTACATCCCCCCAAAAATATAGTGTCAGTGTTAGGTCCTCACCATCAGCTTTTCCAGATCCACTCCTGTAGCTCAGCACTAGCAGGTATTATAAACATATCCTGAGAGTTAAGGCTTACTCAGTAAGTAAATGAAATGACATATCAAGTCTGAGAATCAGAGATATTGCAACAGAATTTTCATGCTCCGTCACCAGTTTTGGGCAGTCACATTCCACCGACCCACCACAAACTATCCCTGACTTGACTGCTTGCTCCCTATTAAAAAGACCCATCATGACTTCTCACATAATTATTCTCTTAAGATTATTTCTGCAGTGCTTGGTGTGAACAACATTCATAAGTTTGCACCTGTTGATTTGTGGCAACAGAGTCTGATTTTCTCAAGTAACTCAGTGAAGTTCTGCCAGCACTAGGATGTCAGCACAAGTGAAAAACCTGAATAGACACATTTGTCAATCAAATTAGGTGTCCAAGATGAAATGAGTGAATAAATGAAAGCCATTTTTCTAGTGAGCAGCTGCCCTCATTACTAAAGATCCTGCTAAGATTAAAGATGAGCTGCCAGCTTCTTTTTTTCAGTTACAGAAAATAGAAATAAATTAATACTAAGAACACTAAATTTTAAATAAGATAATTGAAAATATTTTATATGAATCAAATACTTTAAAAACATTCTTTTGCTTGACCTGAACTGAAATGTTTGCCTTGAATATGAGAATGAGGTATTGGATTTTTTTAAATAAAGTGAAAGAAAGTCTTAAATAAATAAATAAATAAATAATGTTTTCAAATACAAAAAAAAAATCTATGACTTTATCACACTTTTTCCTTTTTTTTCCTTCAGTTCACATTTAAGCAACTGAAGAAGATGAAGAAATCTTTCTGAAACAGCTTGACCTAGACGAGCCCAGAGAACTCACTGAAAATGGTGCCAATCCAGAACCCAGACCCAAAGTATTTGAACAGTGTTGTTTCTGTGAATGCGCTTGCTTCAAAGTGATGGCATCTGCTGAGCTTAAAGATTATATTTAAAGGTAAAATGGTAAAATGCTCTTGCAGTGTAAACATTTCTCATTTCAGTGAGGACTCAAATGAGAAAGAAATGCGTGAGGGCAGAACAGGACAGAGCAGATGAAATTTTCAAGGACAGCTATAAAGCCAACAACAGAAATACCAATGTAGCTAATGAGGAAACACACCTAAATGATGGATGACGTCTTTCCATGCTGGCTTGCTATGAACCTTACAGAAAGCTGACCTTGCTCTGAAGAGATGAGAGCAAAAAGAAAGTAATATATTTGTCCTCTTTTAAATGTAACAGCAAGCACAGAAAATTCCTATGTTAAACATTAATGAGGGCTGGATTTTTAGCATGAGTTAACTGGTGGTTTAATAATGTTATAAACAAAATTGTTCTAATGCATGTCTAGTACTGCGTTTTGGGTTGCTACAAATAATGACTGCACAGTGACAAAAGGCAATATATGTTTACTTACCTAGTTCATATAAAACACCTACATTTTTATTGCAGACAGTCCTCTGTATGCAGTATTTCTGCATCTTTTTCATGCATAGATACCTTCACTTATTTACATTTCAGAAAGAGATTACATGTTAATGAGGAGATTATTCTCTGCCCACAGAAAGTACCAAGAAGTACCACTGTGATTAAGGGCTGGATTCTTTCACAAAAATGAGCCAGAAGTTGTTACCTGCCTGGAAATCCTTGGCCATGGCATGGCACAGCATGGGGCCAGTACTCTTGCAGTGCTAATGACAGCCAGGGACCAGTTAGCTCCCCTCATTTATCTGGTAAATCAGTGCCTGCACTAGTCACTATGCTTTCATGCTCATTTTTCACCCTGAGAAATCTCACCTGGTCTTTCAGGGCCACCTTTAAGCTTCAGATCCCACATTCTGTGTGCAGGAAGATGGGAAGCCCATTTAAATTAAGTTCAATTGCTTATGAAGCTGTTCAGAAATACCTCTCTATGATACCCACTTGGCTTGCTTTCTGCCTGTGCGTGTGGTTCTCTTTCATCTTAACATTCATATTGCAAATTTGTTGAAGCAGAAGCCTTTCCTTTCATGTTCTCCCTCTTTAACATTTTCATTGATTTCATAAAGTATTTTTTTTTCAGTGTAGCTGCTGTTATACCAGCCTAGCCCTGAAAACCTCTGTGGGATTAATGGCTTTGACTAAGAAGCAGAGAAAACATTGTAATTTTCCTTAATCTTCCTTTGAATTTGGAGTCTGCTGAAACCTGAAGCTCAGGGCTTCAAGCTGAAAAAGAAATTCATAGTGTGTGGTATCAAAACTACTGGATCTCTCTAAGGTTCAGGACAATTTTCCAACATTTTGGGTGTAATTTACCTTTTAACACGGGCAATTTAAAACACAACATTGGTATGTGTCATCCCAAGGACAATATCACATAGATTTTGGAGCCAGTAAAATGCTAATTAAAGATCATTTAATCGAGTTATGTTTATATCTGGATAATTTATAGAAATTATGGAGACGTAGAAATATTAAACACCAAGGCATGGATTTTTTGGTTCTAAATGAAGTACAGATAGAATTTACCTTAAATAAAGTGGATTTGAAAATTATAGTTTCTTTCAACTTAATTATTTAATTTCCTTTTGATAAATTTCTATAATACGTTAAAATCATAGTATAATTTAGGTTTTGGGGGATCTCTGGAAGTTCAAACTCCTGCTCAAAACCAGCCAACTTCAAAGTTAGATGAAGAGAGCACTGACCTGTCAAGTTTTAAAAGTCTAAAAGGGCAGAGACTGGACTGCCTCTCTGATCATTCTGTTCCTTTTTCATACACATCCAGTTGGAATTTCACTAATTTCAATGTGCGATCAAAGACTATGGTCCTTTTGTTGTGCTCCTCAGAGAAGAATCTATCTTTGTCTACCTATGAAGAATTGCTGTGGGTAATGACTTCTCCAGCACTGGGGAAGCTGGAACTGCTCAACCTGTCCTAGCAATAGCTTTAAGAGACATCAAACTGGTCTGTGTCATGGATTTGGAGCTAACAGCCATTGCTAACTGCAGGCTTTTTGGCTGTCATTCCTTCCAAAACCACTAAGCACTCACTATGTCAAAAGCTGTTGAATGGCTTTGAAGATTTTCTACTGGAGCAGCTCTCTGAAAATCGTATGACTAGAACTGCAGCCATTTTAAATAGAAAAGGTCCTGACCAGAGATGTGCACACTGCCCCTTTTCACCCATCTCATAAGACATCAGCTTCATTTTTTTTTTTTTTTCTGGCAAAAAAAGAAATACAAGGTACTCAGTCCACCAGAATTACTGTAGATACAGACCAATTTGTCTCTTCTTATTTCTAAAAATAAATTAAACTGCCATATATTTTTTCTAGAGAAGACAGTCACAAATGTACTATATCCATTAGGTCATGGCTGCTTTTGCAGTCAAAAGCAAAACCATGTTCAAGTCAAACAAAATTCAGATGAAGCTGCAAACACAAAACGTTCTAGCCAATGAATACCGAGGAAGCTACATTTTCAGACAAATGTTTTGGCTGCTTGCCTCCTCCACTGTTTTGAATTGCTTTTCCATTTCACTCTTGTTCACATTTGTAGCTCAATGTTTTAAAATAAATCATCCGGCATAATCATCTCCTTTCTATTACCCTAGCGTCTCTATCTTTTCTTCTCAG